>NW_020799092.1:55924130-55991929 GCF_003259725.1 Athene cunicularia
GGAGGGGGGGTGGGGTGGTGGTGTAATTTTAAAAAATGGGTAGGAATTTCTCTTGCTTCTGTGATTCTGAGATAGTATTTTGTTGCTGACTTTGCTGATTGGATGCCATTAATTTAGTTGAGTTGAATGAGAATTATGAACCTGTAATTTTCATGGAAACATGTAACTGAATCATACATAGGTGTTGCTTTTGTTTGTATTTCTGATGATAATTATTTACTATATATTTTGCTATAGAAACCAGCAGCTGTCACTATTTGTATATACTGAGTTAACCTGTGATCTCATTTTGATTAGTGTATTGTTGGAATAACTCCAGTCTAGTCAACAGTTATTCCAGTTTTATTCCTGTGTATACAGAGCATGATATGGTCTGTGAGGGAACTAAATCTCTTTTACTGTCCCTGAGGAGAAAGTCTACAGTGCTAGTTGTTTTATTTGTTGTGCTGATTATGTTAGGAGAATTCAAACTAGTTTCTTCTAAATTACATTGGAAAATTTGTTATGTGCAGAGGTGAATGGCCTTAATGGTGGCTGTGGGGAATCGTCAGTATCCCTCCATGTTCAATCATCATTGTGGACAATGTTTCAATCATACATCCTGATGAGCAAGGTTAGCCTTTTGTACCAGCTGCTCTCTGCTCTTTGCAGATTCCCTCACCGTTACAATGGAAGAAAACAAAAGTCTGCTGGGTCATTGTTTCTTGTTTTTCATTGATTAAAAACAGAGAGGATGTGGAGGGTATGCAAAGGCACTTCCCTCTACTTTGTGGGCGATTGCATCAATGACTGCACTATTGAATTCAGGAACAGACTGACGTGGGATTTCCCTTCACTAGGTCACTGAAGTATCTAGGTGAAAATGTACTGTGCAAGAAAGAAGGTGAATTGTCGAATTAATTTGAGCTTCATGGGATTGTTCTGGAGAACAGTTGGACTGTGGAACAAGCTTTCATTGAAGGGTAATGTATGTTTAGGAAAGAGAAGCGTGGCAGGCAGAGGCAGAAGGCGTGCTAGTGGACAAAGTGAACAGAAGCTCTTAATTGCCTCCTCTTTCAGAGACATGATGAAAGAAGCTCGTTCTAGAGTGTCTTTATCTCCTACCCATGGCCCTGCACTCCCCTGAAGACTGCTTTGTAGTTTTAACAAGTATGTGTTTCTGAGACAGTGGAATTGCAGCTTGACCCTTGTTTTGCAGCTTTCTGTAGAAATGAGTGAGGTTTAGGGAGAGAAGAGACTCTCCAGGTCTTCCCTCAGCTCTGGATAAGGATAGAAACTAAATTTAAGAGTCAGAAAAGTACATTTTGTTTCTGGGATCAGTCATATCTGCTGAGAAATCACTCTTCAGATCACAGTAAAGGCCCTAGAAGTCTACCTCTGTGTACCTAGCTCTGAGAACCTTGTTGAGGATGTTTCGGTTGGAAGTATTTGTGTGTTGTATGCTTATTCATGGGCTGCACGATAAGTTCTTTAAACACGCAGGCTGTCCTAAGCATATAAAATGGTTTAAGAGGCTATGTCACTTGAAGGCTATGTCACTTGAAGGCTTCAAAAGCCTACTCAATCATACTTAATCGGTTTTAATGATATGAGAATGTTGGGGTTTTATCTTTTTATGACCAGAGGTGTAAGTGATTTTTGCTGCTATGATGGTTCTGCAAATCTAGCCTCCTTTCTTGGCAACTTTTTTTGCTGGGCTTTGAATAAGGTTTTCTGTTCAATATTCTCTTGGATTCTGTATTGTTGTGTGCATTGCTGATTTCTCTTAGTTAATGGGAATACATAGCTGGGACAGTGTTCTGTACCTTGAATTATCAAGCTGTGTGAAACAAAGAGAGTACTAGTTACTAATAAAGATGTTATGATCCCTAGCAACTTAACAACACAACTTATGCAGCTACTTGCATAGGCAACTACTGTGTCTGTCCCAAATACTACTGTGCTTGAGGCAAGGATTAATGAGTGAGATTCTTTGGCTTGTGTTATGCAGGTCAGATTAAGCAGGCTGCTCTGCCTTGAGTGGGATTCTAGCTTTATTAACATCTGTAGCAGTTGCTTAAAGTACCATTTATTAAAATTTGAAGGAAAAGTAATTCTTAGTTAAACGAAACCAAGAGTTTTCTCATAAATTTTAAAGTGTTACTCTTGTGAATTGTGACATTTGCCAGTCTTTACCACAGAGTAGTATCTTCCATTAATTCTTGCTCTGACACATAAATACTGCAATAATAGCAAGTGATAAATGCTGATTTTAACATTTCCATATGTCTGTATATTCAAATGTGGTTTGTTTTGTCACAGACTTACATGTTACAGTTAAGTGGGAGGGGTGGGTTGGAACATTCCTTGTTTCAATGGGCTCTTAAAGAAAATGGAGACTCCTGTGATTCCTCTGATGGTGTTTATTCTTCCCTTTACCTGCACATGACTCAGTTTTTGTCATGACTATGATCCTGTGCAAACCCCTCAGAAACTAGAAATTTGGTGATTACTACCTAACCCTTATAATAATAATAATAATAATAATAATAATAATAATAATAATAATAATAATAATAATAATAATAATAATAATAACAATAATAATAATAATAATATTTTTCATATAAATTATGGGTTTCCATCATTGTGATTCTATTAAGATAGAATATAGTCTTATAGTCTTTATGGTCACATGGTCTTGGTAGGAGCCCTAGTAACTTGTTCTCCTTTTTGTCTGCCCTCTTGCATCATTCCATGTTCAGGGGCTTTGTATTGTCTTTTAATTATGCATTTCCATCTCTCTGGAATCTCCTAGCTTCTTTTAGAGCTACTAGATAATTTCCTCTTAAATTACATTTAAAATACTGCTTCTAAAAATATGGCAAAGTTTCTGCAAAAAGTGCTTTGAAATGATGCAGATAAAGGAATGTTTTTGAAGAGGGCTATGAGTAATGACTTTGTCTTCATGCTTTATGAAGTTGCTGATCTTTGATGTAACAAACATGATTTATCACTGTTACTACTTTTATGTGATGTGATTGTTTAGTAGTAAATGTACATCTGGAACAACTTGCACTCTTCTGGTTTCATGCCACATCTGCCTTTAAAATGCTCTTTATTCCAGAACTACATTCATTTTTACAGCACAGTCCAAATAACAGCATCTTCATAATTATATTTCTCAAAGAACTCAAGTCATACTCCAAAGGGTTTAATCTGCTGATTAAGAGAGAACATAAAGGCTGCATGTTCTAGCATATTTCCTTAGAGTTTGCATATTTGGGAAGATATTTTTCACATAATTGGCTCACTGTTAATCCTGCATTGAAGAGAAGTCATATTATCTGTGAGTATTATGGAGCACTAGGACTAAACTCACATTTGGCAAATTAAAAATATAATGTCAGCAAATTTTATACCCGTACCATCCCACAGTTAGTGTAAACTGGATCTGGGTCTTTTTTCTGACACTCTGAAGTTCAAGCATTAGATGACATGTCAAATTCCCTGAATTCCACACACGGATGAAAATATGTGGATCCTGCTGTTAATTGTTTTCAAGCTCCAAAAGAACAGGATCTGGCAGATTTGGCTTCTTAGCTTCTATCCTTTCTGAACTGAGAAAGAGTAACTGTGGAGATGCTTCCAAACAAAACAGTGATTATTTGCCAAAAGGAATGCAACACATAGAGAAATACATTAAATGGCAGAATCCTACTTTTGCTGTAATTAAGCAGAACTTTAATTCAGGTGGGTCCAGTGTATTTCAGATAATTTTCTAAGTCCAGGAACTATGAGAGTGTCTGTTTATATCACATGGATCCCACTCACAATGAGACCACCCTGGAATGAGTTGCACTTTTAGGACCGGGAGTTAGCCTAATTTTTAAGCAACTGACATTGTTAGCAGAGCCTTTTTTGTGTGCTAGCTTTAGTCTGATGGCTAGCCAGGTGAGCTGGCTAGGACAAAAATTTAAGCTTTATTGTATTCGATTATACATCAGAGAGTCAACGTGGAGTGACATGTTGCAGATGCCTTAAGACCAGGGTAAACTTCAGAGTTTAGACACCTGAAAGCTTAGCTGTGAAGCCCACAGAAATGAAGTTTCTGGTTTTCTACTCTGAAATGGCTTGTAGTTTTGCTTTTTCTACCTTGTTCAAGTTAACAGTTCTCACAGATTACAAGTCATATTCCAGAAAGCAGTTTAAGCAAAGCACTTGTGAAAATAACAGTGTTACCCATACCGTGTGCTTGATTCTTCCAATGATGGTGGACAGTTGCACCTGGAAGATTGCAGCCTCAATCATTCCTCTTTTAGGAGACAGATTTTACCATTTCAGGTACCTGCTGTGGGAATGGATACACTAGGAATTGAGGTTGTAACAGTTTCACTATTTGCATTGAATTTCTCTTGTCTGCTTGTTGTTGTTTCTTCATTTTAAGCTGAATTAACTTTTCATATTCTTTTGAATACATTGATCTAGAAATGTGTGTTTGTTTGTTTGTTGAGAAGATACAAGTATAAGCAGCAATGAATGGTTGCATGCTCTACGCATGAAATATGTGACCGTGCATACAGCCATAATGCAAATGGAGAATGAATGTGTCAACACCAGCTTATATATAAAATCATTCATTTATCCACCTCTGTATCCCATGAGTCTCATGGTCTAGTCGTAGGCATAAATTGTAGCTTAAAGCTGTTTTCTACACAAATAATGTATCATTGTTAATTGATGCATGATGTTGATGTCATCACAGGGAGAATAATGGATGCAACAGTTAAAGCTACATTCCTTGAAAATGTTCTAAATAAGATAACGCTGATGACTGAAGTATTCTCAAGGGAGTCCTTGTCATTAAACTGTTCTTTGGGCGATAAAACTTGTTCCACATTCAGTAAATCAGATTTGGATTTCCTTGTACCATAAAGCATTTTTTGTGATCATCACTTTTTCATATCCATCACAAAATCATTGAACCTAGACCCTGCAATATGGATTGGGTGAGTCTGGAAATATGGCCCTCCCAGAACTAGTGATAAGATATCTGATTGTGTCAGGTTTATTTCCAGAATTTTCTTGGGAACTTGTATTCCCAAAATATTATTTATTTTAAAAACTAAAGTTTATTAATTATCTGCAAAAGCTACCCTTTCTGTATATGTGCAGTTTACCTAATGAATCCTTCAACGAAAATCAATTCTGCTTTTGACACATGTATCTATTTCCCCCCAAATGTGCAGAGCAATTGGAACAGAATATGGGCTAGCCCAACCCCAGGTCTGAATTTCATCACTAGAAAATATTTTGACCAATACAAACTCAAAGTAATATCCTTGTAAACAAAGATTTGGTATGATATGTTCAGTAGCTGTTTGAACATCCTTATATTGTAAGGAGGGAATGTGTTCACAGCCATGTGGTGTCTGTTTTCATATGGTATGAAAATAAGCTTTGCTCAGTGGAGCACAGCTCTTTCATACCAGCTGAGAAAGCAACTAACTGGAATTTTACAATGAAACTTTTAGTTCTAACTAATGTTTATGTAAAAAGCTGTAGCGGCTCTGGTGAGAAATCTTGAGTGCTGAATTTGATGATTGTCTCTTGAGATCTTAAGCTGTGGTGAACAATGGTAACAGAGCCTTCATCTTTTATGTAAATGCAGTGCTTGACACTCAAATGAAAACATTTGCCAGGTTACAATAAAGACATAAAGAATGAAAATTGATAAGCCAAATGATTTGGCAAATGTTAGTCTGTAACTTCACAGAAAATAAATCCTTGGGTGTAAAGCAAGGTCTGTGCCTCTTAAACTAGAGTCCAGATTAGAGATCGATGCTGTACAGGTCTGCAGAACTTGAGGGTGCATTCTTGTATTCAGGGATAACATGCCCATTTTTACATCTCTGCGTGGAGTATGAGCCAACCTCCCTCTCCATCTGCTAGGGAGGGGAGAGAGCAGGCTTGTGGTCCGCTCTCCGTTGCTGCTCAGCATGACGCAGTATTTGGCCTGCCCTGACCATCCAGCAGGCCTATGTTGCAACCTTTGTGGTGTTTGGTTTTTTTCCCTCAGTATTTGCTTTCACTATGAGACCTAAAAGATGACACATCAGAATATTCTTCCATCTAAGTGGCTTTACTTTCTGGGAAATTTCTCAAAAAACAAAGTTTTACTGTGAGTGAAAATTATTTGCAGTGAAAACTATATACTATACATCCTGAGATGACAGAGAAATGAGTTCATGTCCTCTCTTTTTTTCTTAATAGCAAGTGTGCTGTTGTTTATGCACAGTCAGTGTTCGAATCACTGAGTGGCTACTTAGAGGTGTTTTATTTTTGTAGCTACAATATCAACTGAGTTCATTATGACTGGGCTGGACTTCTTAATGTTCAACCTTTCCCAGATGAAATCTTTATTAACACTTGTTAGTTTGGAGGCCTGGCAGTCCAGACAGTGACCTTTATTCTGCTGCTGTCTTAGGCAGGGTTTATCACTCTAACAGAACCTAATTAAAATAGAAAAAAAAAAAAATCTGTGAGTTATATCAGTGGGAAATGGAGAACCAGAGTAAGAGCTTTTACTGCCCACAGTACGTCCATAACTAGCTGCAGCTCTTCCCTTTTCTTCACTGATGGAGGGAATGCTATTCTGCCAGCCATTATTCATTCTCAGTGAGCAGAGATAATCTTTCTTAATCCCTTGGAGGGGTTTCTTTGTAATATTTTCATTCTGAACTTTAAATCACTGTATACAAAGGGCCAGATTCTGTCATGCTTTTTCCTGCCAAATAGTAGCTTCCTCTGTTAAAAATGCAATAGTAAGGACAAGAATGAAGAGAAGTAGGCTCTGTGCTGGATCTTTAACTGATGAATCCAAGTATGTAAATTTTCACCTGCAGTTATTTTTCTTCATGACGATGACTTAAAATTTTTATTTTACTGTCAAATCCTTCCACTTACCTAGATGAGCACCATGACCTGTGGTCCATTTTTTTGAAAACTGGAGAAGGAGAAAAGCCTGCAAACTGTGCAGTTTTGACTGTGTTCTTTTTCACAGGTTCAGCTCCTACTATTGAAACTAGGAGCTTTATGGACATCCCCATGCCACGAGCATCAAAAATTCAGTGAGCTCTTTCAGCTGCTGTCTCAGTGATCATAATTCTCACTAGAAATTTATATAATCAGTTAAACAAAACACTGCCACCCTTGCCTTTGATATTTTAATAATCCTCAAACTGCAGCAAAGTCAGTTCTATCGAGATAGCCAAATTTAGACAGATTTATCCCTTAAGGTCAGCATAGTTCTTACATTAGTTTATGCCAGACCATTAACACAAGGAAGAAATTATCTGCACTTTGCATCTGTTTACCTGTTAAGGTTTCTTCCTCAACAGAGTGAAGAAGCTCTAATGCATTACCTGTTTCTTGTTTCCTAAAGTTCTTAATGAATCTCCACCCCTCTCATTTCAATCTGGGCTTATTTTTGTTTATGTTACCTGTTTGCAAGGTTAAGATTTGCTGGTTCTCATCAGTTTCTCTATTTGTATTTTGAAGGTAGATTTAAGTGACTGTTTTCAGGTCCAACTTACTATTTTCAAATTGAGCAGGGCTGACCTTGAATAATTTTCTTTACTTGGCTTTTTATAGTACTTCTGTTCTCATAAACCATCTCAGAGAGATTGTAAATGGTAGTATTCCCCTGCAAGTTCCTGAAGAACAGTGGTAATATCAGCTATTTTAGTTCTACAGTGTGTGGGACCTTTGTGTGCTGAATGTATATCATGTAGGCAGTTAAGGTATAACAACCATAAAGAGGACACAAGGAAGCAAGGATCTTTTAATGCTTCAGTTCTTTAGAGAATCACTCTGACAATAAAAAACTATTTAATCAGTTCTGCAGTAAAATTCATGGATGCTTCTCTCAAAGGGTTAGTTCATAAAGACACTGACATGTAAAAGGATGAGATTATTTTAACTACACATTTCATTTAGGTTGTCATAAAAGATGGATTGTTTAGTTATAGTGTTAGATTTGTATAAACTTTATCTTTCCTATTGTTGCTGCCTATTTTTTCTTTTTTTTTTATTAGCCACAATTGCAATTGTGTTCTAAAGTATCCACGATTACAAATCCTACTTGATAATATAGTTGCATATATGTAATCTTCTCTCATTTGATTTTATTTTGATTTTTTCAATGTATTTTCTGGTTTTTCTACTAATATACCAGAGAGGTGCTGGATTACTTACTCCTGATATGCAGGAGCTATTGTTGAAGATTCTTTTCCAGTGCAATAACTCTTCCTCACTTTTTGAAGAAGCATCTTAATGGAAGGAAGGTTATGTATTCAGGCAGCTATGTTCTTGGATTTGACTAATTATATCCTATGCAAAGCACATCTTGTCAAGGAACCTGAGCCAGTGTCCATTAAGAGCTCAGAAATCTCTGAGATAACAGTGGATTCTGGGAAGAAGCCAAGAACAAGGGGAACTGGGGTATTTAAACTTGGTGTTCATTATTTCAATGTATTTTGAGCAATAAACCCTTTTCCATGTTAATAATCTAACCCATTCATTTGTTACTGATTTTAGTTGATGAAGGAGTTTCCTCTGCTTAGCATGTTCAACATCCATGAAAACCTGCTAGAGGCTTTGTTGGAACTGCAAGCATATGCAGATGTCCAGGCAGTCTTAGCAAAATATGATGGTAAGTTCATATATATTTATATTTTCTCTATAAGGTACACACAGAAGCAATGTTTCTAAATCAGACTCTTAAAACTTAGGAAACACTGCAAGTAAGGTGATTGGCACAAGCTTCATAGATCCCCTTATACAGTCCTGAATCCAGAGATTAACGTTGTCCATTTTTTCTGCCAACTCATGCTTAATTCATTGTACAGGATAATGGAACTCACTCACTATCAGCTCTTCAGTGCTTTCTTTGCTTTCTGTTGATGTTTAAAAAAACCAACTGTTTAGGTTCTGCAGGTTAGACTTTCTATTGCATGCTATTCAAATCTTGTCTGAAAAAAGGATTATCAGCTCTCTTGTGGACTTTTCTATGAATGTTGATTTAGCATACAAGTGCTTTACAGACATTAATTGATTTAACTTCATAGCAGTCTACTGAGTAGCAGACTTCTGGTGTTCTTTGAACAGAGATTTTAAGGCTTGTATCTTCCAAAGTTTTTTAAAAGATAAATGGACATAATATGAGATACTGCAGCATAAATGACTACCAGTATGGGCTCTGGAGACTACATCCAGTGCTTTGGCAACTCTTTCTCTTGAAGGAATTAGCAGCTTTTCCAGCCTGCCCATAGTTGATCTTCTGTCCCATCTGTCCACTGAATTATCTTCTACTTCCCTTTTGGAAGGTCAGTTTAAGCTTTCTATTGCTCCCAGTTCCTACCAGAGAATTCTTGTTTAGCCAGTACCGTTCATTCCCAATTCTATTCTTCTGCCTTTCCTAACTACCTATTCCAGTCGTTTGTTCAGGGCGGTGATGGTCGTGATACTTGGTGATCCTCTCACCCACTTTCCAATTCCTGTCTTACCAGACATCTTTTTCATCTACCATTTTCTCTGTGGCTTTTGCCTCCTCTGCATTTGACATTCTCTGCTGCATTGTCTGGGTGCCAAAAAGCGGAACAGTAGGAGCTTATGCAGAGACTTCTCACTGTCAGCCCCAGTACTTGGTCCCATATCATCACATGGAACAGTGGCAAGAGGTTGATGCATAAGTTTATTGGAGTGCTGAGACGTGTGTACTTGCTGAGCAAAGAATCTTTGGAGAATATAACTGAAAAAAGTGCAGAAACTTCCACTGAATATGTGCTAACTGCTTTCTTCCAACATTTTGTAACTTAGGAAATGAAGATAAATTTTAATGAGGCTAGCAGTAGCCCATTGGCTTGATATTAACATGATCATCCTGTCAAATTTCAGACCCCTGCCAGCAGACTGTGGCAGAGCTGAGGTTATTTAACAGAAGATAAATAAGCAGCTGATTATAGGCACTGTTATTTGGTAGTCACTGCTACCAATGCAGCCTGGAATGTTTTTGACTCTTTCTGGAGTCAAATCATTCTAAGCAGAGATCAGAATGTCAGCCAGGCCCTTGAGTACTGCCATCCAGTAGCAGTAATGACTCTGGGAGAGATCTTGATTGTGTTTCGTTTGGTTGAAGAAATCTGCACTTAAAGTGGTACCATCAGAGTCCTGTAGTGCCTTGTATTTCAGTGATTCCTGTGACACAGGTGTAGATCCCCATGGACTTTATTTTGGCATGTTAAGAAGCAAGTAAGCAGAAATACCCATTTTTATGCCCCAGGCACCACTGGACATTGGTACCTTCTAGTCTTTAATGTAGTTACGAGAATAGTCCTGGGAGACAGGAGAACAGACAGGGAATTAAGCCATTTCCTCCCAAATCTTGGACTAAACTCCTGTGCCAGCTCTACTTTTGCATACTAAAGCATCGATACCTAGTTTTAGACAATTCCATAGTGTCACTTTGTGTCATGGAAGCTGATAAAATTTGAACATGTGTTTTGTTTTCTCAAAAGCATGTGATAGAGTCAAAACTGAGGTCATAAATGTAATAAATGAGGCTTTTCAAAATAAAACTTTTCTTACTTTGTCTACTTGAACCCATGCAGTTTGAATTCATGCTTTGCCATGTATAAACAAAAGTGTGTGTGTGTATACACTAGGTATGCATGAGGACTCAGCAAACACAGGCTTAACCAGTGTAACCCTTTACAGTTCATGAGTCTCAGAAGGCCCATCTCAGGGAGTCTCAGCTCATTTTAGAACTCATCAGTTTCATGTGTTGTAAGATTTATTGGAATATAAAACAATGAACTCATTTATACTTTCCTATCTGCAGTTTCTGTTGGTCCCACTCCACTGCTTTTTTTTTCACTAAGACCAAACCTGATTTATTATATTTTGATAACATATGAACAAATCATTTCCTTGAGCTGTCTGCCCCCACCCTGGGCTAAAAAGTTGGATCGTATTATGTGAAACCTCAGCCTCTGCAAGCAGTGTGTTAAATTGTGTTTATATTATGTACCTGGCAACACAGCTGATGTCCATACTCATTATTCATGGAAAAAGGGCCTCATTAGTGGGACAGCATGCACTGTTGCTGAGCTACATCATTATGGTTTCAGAGTTCAGTGTCTGTCAATAGAGTGCAGATGACCTAAATACTGTTGAATTCTGGAAAGATTTTTGGCTCTGATTTAACACATATCCATGTTATTTACAGCAGAAATAGTTATGGCTGCCTAAAGAGACTTGATGGAGTAAGCTTCTGTTATTCATAGTAAATAAAATTTCTCTGTTCTTCTTTCCTTGCTTTTTTAAATGGATCATTTTCCAGTGGAGTAGATCTGCTTGTTGTGATGCTTGGAGCAAATGATTTATTAACTTCCCTGGGCAGCCAGTTGCTTTGATTTTTTATTATCTGGTAACCTGGGCACTGCGTGAAAACCCAGACCTTTATGGCAATTGAAAGTCAGATTTAAAAAGAATGGATGCTTATGTGTTTAGTCATAGTGATGCAGGGGTTCCTCCCTAAACCTGTCATTGCTTTCCTTTTTTAAATGGCTGTTTTTCAGTGAGACTGTAAGCCTTCTAGTTTGCAGGAGGAACACCTTCTGCAGATTCCCCTTTCACTTACTCCCTTGCAAAGGAGAAAGACTGTATCACCATTGTAGACAGAGTCCCAAATTCAGAGTTCACTTGAGAAGATAATTTAGACCAAAGGCTACATAGAAAGAAAATGTTTTTTAAATACGAAAGGCATCATTCTGCTCTGGGCTATGAAACATTTTTATTTGGTAACAGCTTACTTCGAAGAATCCTACTTTGAATTAGTGTGAAATCAAAATGCAGGCCTTTGAAGAAACATTTTAGAAACAGTCATATTTGCCTTGAAATACTTTCAACGTAGCAAAATCCAAACAGTTAATGTAGAGAAATTAGTTCTCTGAAACGTAACCTATTCAGGGCCACTCTCCTTTCTCCAGTCCCCCTCTGTTCTATTTCTTTTTGTCCTTACAGATGTATGAAATGAGTAAATTGTATTTACATTGAACTTGAAGGCATTCCTTTTGTAGGGAGTTGCAGATTGATGAACCTATTGCATAGCCTCTTCTGTTATATTAGCTATGGCCTTCAGGGTTTTTGTGTATATGTATATATTTGAGATCAGAACTCCACTCCATCAGTTTCATTACTTGCCATGATTACATTTGATGTTTTTGTAAAGATACTATACCTGGTGAAGCTAACTGGGTGCAAGGGAAAGAGTTTTCTTCTGAGTTCAAGATGTAGCAAGGGACAGTATGGAAGCAACCATTACTTCATGCACACTATTTTATAATCCTTTTGTTTCTTTGAAAAAGAGACCCTAAGAGAGAGTTCCTTTTAGTTAAGGTCATACCAAAGACTAGTCTACCTTCTCCATGAGGTGAAAATCAGGTAAGACTTCCAGTTCGTTTAATAGCTGTATCAAGAGAATAGTTTGGGTTTTTTCCTATTACATCTTTTCTAGCTTCTGCTTCTAAGAATTAGTTCTTTCCTCCTTGTCAGAATTACTTGTCACTTCTTAGTGGCCTCATAGTGACATAAAGACACTTCATACATGTCTCTGTATCAGTTCTGTGTCTGTTTGTGCCATCTACTCTCTTTTTTGCCATATGATTCTGTGGGGTTTTTTGTTTCTCCTGCTTATGCAAAAGCACAAAATGTCTAAACTAATTAAACTAATCTTGCTCTTTCTACTCTCCTATAGGACAAATGATTCCTTCCCCTCTATATATAGAATTGAATAGGCCAAATTAAAGGGGTTGACACCTGCCTAGTCACAGAGATATTCATCTCAGCAAGAGCTTCATATGAAGTGTTTACAACCAGTAGTGACCCTCAAAATCCTTCCATAACTGCACACTTTAAGTTTTAGTTGTGGTCATGGCAAAATAAACACTTTTTGTTTGTGTTGAAATGTTTCTTCCATCCTATCAGGGGACCAAATCCAGGACTTTACATCCACAGTGGCTATGTGTTTTTGTTTGATTGAGGTGTTTCCCACCACTGAGGAAGAATGTCAAAAGTATAGAGAACCAGAACTGCTTTATTTTGCAAGCACAAAATAAGTGTTAGATCATTCTGTTCATAGTTTTGCTCCCTCCAGCATGTTTTCTACTACATTTTGTGGAAAAATGCAATGACTATTCTCATGGAAGATAATACTACAGGATATTAGATCTTTTTGACAGTGTTTTTCCCCTGATGTTCAGTTCATACTTTCCTTTATTGAATTCCACCCCATTACTCTTGCTTTTAACCATTTGTATCAACTTAATTCACTTTCTTCCTTAATGTCTGTGTCTTTATAGATGACTGCATCTCTCTTCTGTCATCACTGGTACAGCCTGCACTTTTTTATTTGCTAGAGCACTTTCAATCTTTCCCATAAGCAATTCTTCCTACCACCTGTGCAAAAGTTTGCAATCTAGCCTGCTGTTGCAGAGAACTGGAGGAGTTCTGCACTGATAGGGCAAGTGCTGTCATACCACTTAGACACTAGTGTCTACAGACAGGCTGAGGAAGAGAAAATCAGAGTTGGGCTCACCCTCAAGCCATAACACAATATATTCCTGTATTACACCTTTTTTATTTTTGTTTTATCTCTTCTCACAACTTCTTCCAGTTTGTTGATATACTTTCAGTTACATATTTGGAAATATATGAATGATTTCGGCAGCTTAATGTAGTCTGTCTCCAGTACTATATGAAGAACAACTAGCAGTTTGACTGGAAGGATCTTACTGTGCAAATTATGGTCCTGGATCTACAGCTTATTTAAGCAAATATTTAAGTCCTATTAGTGTTGATAAGACTATTCACCTATCTGAAATTAAGCCCATAGAAATCTGTATTGTTGACTTTGGGATAATATATACTTTAGGGTCAAAATAGAGAATAATTTCTGATTAGTGACTTGGATTTTGCATTTATTAATGACTAAAGCAATTGCAAAATGCCTGTGTCTTCACATTTAGGGCCTTCTGATGACGTGGATAGGGGATGTTGCACCAGTCCATAACCAGATTCATAATTTCTTGGTTTAATTGCTATTTTATAACAATAGATCTCATAACCTATTTAGATGATATATGGCATATTCTGGATATCTTGAAACAGAGAAGTTTGCAAGTCTCTATCCATAGCATCTTTCCAATTAGTTCACTCTCACAAGCAGCCACTTAGGAAGCGAATGACCAGTAAAAATTCACTTTCTCAACCTTCTCCATAGCTGACTGGTGCTATTCGAAAGAATATGCTCATAATTCGTCAAGACTATTTTGTATTCTGTTTAAAGATACAGGTGAAAAGGAAAGAGAGCCTTTTTTAGATTGACACACCAGTTCTTATTAGGCAAAAATGTTCTGATCGGTTTGACAACAGAATAGCAGTCACATCTTTCAGCACATTGTGGGAACTCGACAAGTAATCACAGGAGGGTGGGAAACAGTATATATGAAGATATTTTGCCAGATGGCTCACAGAGCTGGACACAGTCGTTTGTGAAAAACTTCACTTTGGTTCCTGACAGAGGACGTATCTCCTAGGGCTAGTTTAGATTTGATTCCCTCACTAAATTCAGGTTGTAACTAGACATAATTATTTTATGATTTTCTGTAAAATAGAAAGGTCCAGTTTTGAAGATGAAGCATAAATTATATGAGGATTTTAAAATCTTGTACTGGTCAGACAAGAATATAGCAGAACCAAGTACTTCAGTTTAATGTGGAGCAAACAAAAACCAAAGCACTTTTGGAGTGAAGCGGGCATGGACCTACAGAGGGCTATCTCCACAGCAACATAAACACGAACATTTGTATGTATTTCTTCCATTGCCAAGGGACTTGTAGGTATTATCCTCAAATAATTGCTGCTTGCTCATTAGGAGCATAGTACTGGAAGAGGCCTCCTGGGTGAGTCAGGTCCCCTGCTGTTGCATTCATATTATGCCTTCCATGAGCTGAGCAAACTCCATCCTAGAATTAGCTGTTTTGCTTGTCCCACTCTTCTACCTGGAAATCTGTCTCAAAAATTCACTTCTTAGAAACCTTCTTTTAATTTCCAGCCTAAATTTAATTCTGAACTGTTCATTATTTTGTGAACATTATCCTTTGTGAACATATCCATATGCCTATCCTATTCATCTCTTCTTTTTTGGTGTTCCTTGTAGTTACGTGTAGGGAACAGTTGTATTATCTTCTCTCAGATTTTGTTTAATTTGGATTGTTACAAAACCAATCCAGTCTTTCTGTTTCCTTTTGTTGTTCTTGACCATGAGTGATCAGATCTGAACACAACATACCTTGACAAATCCCATTTGTTCTGCAGAAATGACTCAAGTAGCGTACCTGAGCCTTACCTCACCTCACCGCATTTCCCTTCCTTACAAGTACCAGCAGTTCATCTGGATCTGTGCATATAGATCTGCAGTTTATATGCACAGGTGTTTCCACGTCGGGAGCACTTACTCCCTACCAGAAGGTATTATTTTGTGATACAGTATTTTGGTTTAGTATATTTAACCCTGTATCAAGCTCAGTTCCTACTGTATGATATCTTAATCTCTTTGCCAGGAATTGTAATAATACTCATAACTTGGTCCGTGCAACTTCCACTGAACATTCTCCATCAATGATCTGATGCAGAAACTAGCCTTTATACATGTGATTAGAGTTTTTTTGTTGAGTAGTCTCCTTGTTTAACCTTATGGATTGTGTATTAGTGGCTCAACTGCCATTTTCTTGCTGTCATTCTAGCTTTTGATGGCATACCTGCTGTCTTTGATAAAATTGAGTGACCAACTTTCATCACCATAACTGTTTTTCCTCTGCTACATCAATTATATACTGCAGACCTCTTGTTTCCTCCTAGTTTTCAGGTCCTTCAAAAAGATAGAAAAATTAAGTGGTGCTCTCGCTGCATTACTCGAAGAAGTCCGGGCAAACTTTCTCTTCTTGGTCCTTTTTTATATGTGGAGTTTGCCTTTTGCCCGAGAAAACGTATTTCCAGGGCCTTTTAGACAGACCTCTTGTCCTGTTTCATTCATGCAAATTTTGTAAAGGTCAGATCCTGAACCAACATTACTAGGTTTGAACTGATGCAAGAGAAAATATTTCCTGTGAGGTAATGGTGGCTTGATGGCCCAGAGAAACACTTACAGGTAAGGGGAAAATAAGGTATTCTACTGACCAATTGAAAACCTTATAAATGACAGCAAATTTCTGGTTTTCTTGGGATTTTTAAAAATTTTGTTTCACTCCATTTATGATTTGATGAATAAGGTTTATACTGAAAGAAAGAGACCAGTATGTTCTGAAAAAGGTAATTTCTCTTAACTCCTTATTTCCAGTAATCTTAAGGAAAATGTGGTATAAGCAGGGTTACTGAAGGTGCTTATAAATATTTTCTCCTGTTGTTGTTGAAGATATGCTCATGTCTGTATCTGTAGCTGGCTTCTATCAGTAATTAACATATCTATCACCCAGATTGCTTTGCATGCTGTAGATTTTAATTACCTTAGTCACTACAATTATATTCTCCAATGAAGTTATAATTAGAATATATTATAAGGAAGCCTCCAACAAGATCTTTACATCTCATAGTTGAAGTGCAATGCATAAAAAGACAATAGAGAGGATTTAACAGGTAGCATTTTCAAAGTGCCCAAGTCATTCTGTCAACTTTTTCTGTCTATCAGAACCACGTTGTGCTTGGTTGCTTAGTTGTTCGTAAGTGGAAGATGATGACTGCTGAGATATGACTTGCTTGTCCCCTTTAACTCCATTTTGGAGCCCTGTCTTGCAAGGCACTGGGGTTCTGTAAATAACAAGTTTCTCTTAATCCTAAAGTTACCAAGATCTTTGGTAATTTCATCTCTCTAATCCCCTTTAATGACACTGAGGGATAGATAGCTTCTTAGAACAATAGTCAGATTAGCTGTTCTTCACTTTTACAGTGGGCCTACTCCAGTGCCTTGTGTTTCCTACGCTGTGTATTTGCTGTTTACTATAGGAAGCTATAATATTACAGTGTGCAGAAGTGTTTGCAGAATCCAGCCTTTAGTGGGGGTGATTAATTTTTTTTATTATTTGTCTGTAATCTTTAACTTTTTAATGGTGGAATATTTTAGTCACTATGTAGTATGTGTCTGGTGAGTAGATTACTAGTGTGGAAGTCAATTCTTCCCTGTAACAGTGGGAACAAATCTATAACTCAAGTCTGTTAAGCAGCATTTCTCACTACCTTTTGGATGCTTTGTGCCAATCTGCTGGTAGAGAACAGGTAAAAATTAAGATGAACTAATAGGTTAAGTCAGGCTTATGGCTCCTGTGTGTCTCTGGGACGGCATAAAATAACTAGAGACTGTCTGGTGAATATTTTGGTCCAAGATTTCCTTAAGAGTCAAAGCACCTTATTTTATTGTTGATCTTTAACTGCAATAAATTTAATGATAGTTTGCTTACAAGTCAAATCCATTATTACTTGAAAAGCTGTCTTAACTTGTATAGCTACCGCATAATCGTATTAGAGAACTATTTCTGAGTGAAAACAAAAAGAGTGAATAAGATAGCCCTCAGCTATTACTTAGATGTTTTGTGAAGTTTAGAAAAATTCGTGTATTCCAGGTTACCTATACATTTATATATGAAGTAATTAATTCTTTCATGATGCCTCTGTCATGTCACTCTTTGAATTAGTTCTCTAATGAACTCAGTTGCTGCTTAAATAGCAGTTCCAGTGGTCATTAGCATAGGTTTTAAAGCCTGTATATTGGTTGGAAATATAAAAATCCATGATATGGGAGTACAAGTCCCAATATCAGAAAATATTCTGAATTCATGTAATAATTTTGCATATGCCATGCAAACTCCAGAGTATCAATCAAAAGCTTTTCTTTCTGCAGACTTTTAAATTTTCAGATGCTGACTTTTTTCTTTCTTTTCAACAGATATAAGCTTACCAAAATCAGCAACAATATGTTACACAGCTGCACTGCTCAAAGCCAGAGCCGTCTCTGACAAGTAAGTGCATAAGAACCACTGTCCAGCAAAATTCCTGATTTAACTTGAGATTTCTCTTAGCTGAGCCCACACCCTAACAATCTGCTGGGTTAGCAGGAGAATTCAGTCCTGCAGTAAATTCATAAAATTATTTTATATCTAAGAAAAATTTGCAGTGATCAAACATTGCACTTCAGATATTACAGAAGAAGAAGAGAAGAGAAATAGCATAAATTCAGTTCTTGTTTCATTTTTATGTATACTGTCTGGGTGAGCTTTGGCTTCCTAGATAGTATAACGAAGATGCAACTAGAAGGTGTTGTGTGGCTGAACCTCTTCAACTTCGTATAAACTTGATCACAAAAAGGTAATAAATAAATGTGGATGCACTGGTAGCAATGTCATTTTACAAGTGCTGTCAGAAGGCTGCTTATCTGCTTAAATAGCAGCAGGTGGATTTAGCATTACTATGTCAGGGATTCTGAGAGGTAGATGACGTTCATATTTTTAGACACACATATATCTGCTTATTCCTGTTACGGTTTTCTCTTGGGTCTCAACCTTCCAAGGTGCTGAGCCCATCTACTTGATGCCTGTGGACTTGAGAACGCTGGCCCGCTCTGAAAGAGTGCTCAGCTCCTTGTGAGATGGAGCTCAAAAATCCCAATTCTGCTCTCAGATGCCTTCACACAAATCCCAGGCAGAGTTGTGTCTGTGCACCTGAGGGTCGAATGCCTCCCTAAAGTTGGAAAGCAAGTAGAGTGGAAAGCCATTTTCTTGATTGACATCCTGACAGTTTTTGCTTTTAAAGTGTATGTACACATCAAGATCTAAGTAATTTTCTTTCATTCTTTTTATCCTGTAGATCGCCAGTACCTACTGCAACATCTTTCCTCCCTACACAGCGACTCCAGCTTGGGAGGGCAGGGCTAAGGTTGTCACAGCTTTCCCTGTGGTGTCTGCCTGCCAAGTACAGCTCTGGAGTTAGCCGTGGGGTGTGAGGTGAGAAAGAGATTGCATGGTCTGGTTTTTCATTCACTGGGGCAGATGATTTGCCCACAGTTTGGGCATGCTACCCTCGATGGTGCTGTGGCCAGTAGACCACCTGCTACTGCTGCTGCATCGTGCTTCCATCCCAACCTGACCCAGGGGCATTGGGTTGGGAACCTCCCTAAAACCTCCCCAAACCTGTTTTTAATAGAAACCCTCCAACAATAATTTGGCATTGGGTTTTTTTTTCTTTTCTTTTTTCTACAACTTCAGCCTTGAATATGCCCCTTAGCAAGGTACCTAGAGCAAATTTAGATTAGTGACAGAAAAAGGACTGTTTGAACTGACTTTCTTCCGTGATTAGATGCAAACATGCTTTCCACTTCTGCTGGGATTTTCATTGGCCTTGATGTAATAGATCATTCAGAGTTTCCACTTGCTATGGAAGTTTGGAGAGCATAGGAAATTGACTCAGTTTGGTTACACGGGCCCATGTTCTAGATTCATTTTCTGGCTTTTTCTTACTAACATTTCTGACCTAATGTGTTTGTTTCTTTACTTTTGTAGATTTTCTCCAGAGGCTGCCTCAAGGCGAGGGCTGAGTACTGCAGAGATGAATGCAGTAGAAGCTATTCACAGAGCAGTAGAATTTAATCCACATGTGCCAAAAGTGAGTATGGAGAAAGCATTGTTGTAGCTTTAACACCACTGAAGGCCTAACTCCTGATTTCTGTGTTAGATTAACAAGGGTTGTGGAAAGGGGAGCAAACAATGGGGGAAGGGAAAGAAGCTGATAGGATGCACAGTTTTTTCGTTTGGTATTTCACATTCTTTTTCTTCTACTCTGGACTGTACAATTTGAAATTTTAGCTGAAGTGAGCCCTCTATGTGAGGAGCAATTACATGGTGGATTGAAGTAGTAGACACCACCAAATGCTACACTGGAGGACAGAACCATACATAAAGACAGATTTTAATTTACAAAATAGCCATTAAAGATCTTCTAGTTCAAAATAGCATGTTTTATTTGTTTTGATGATTACATGTAAGAATTTGGTTTTGGCACTCTATACAAAGGAACCTATGTTTGGAGTTCGTGGTGTGCTTCATATAAGTTGCATTAGTAATTCCTTATGCAGGACCCTGTCATTAAGTTCTGAGAATTCAAAGCAAAGAGATGAATAATTGGTGAGAACTACAAAGTAAGGAAAGGGATTTTTGTTCTATATTCCTTAATCCCTTCTCTAGATATGTATCTCAGCAGTAAGAATCTTGCCCAGGGGCTACTAAAGGCTAATGTATTTTACTATTTCATCACCTGATACTCAGTATTGCTGTCGATAAGTTCATTGTAAAGGCGAACTAGAGGCAGATGCTTTTTGGCCCTTGGAGATCTGCCTCTGAACCTCACCCTATAAACCTCTAGACCAGTACTGTTCTTTGAAAGTAAGCAGCCTCCACTGGAGAGCAGAAGACTGGTGTGTGTGTTAGTGTAGGGAGCCTGTACAGCTGAACACCAAGTCTGGTCAAGATAAACCCAAAACTTCTCCCATATGTACACACAGGTTGCAGAAAGTTAATTCTCATGCCTTGCATGAATTAAATATTTTTTCTACGAGCTTTGTTTGTTATGCCAACCACTAAATAGCATGGCTTAACTACCTGAAGATTAGCCTATTTGTTTAATAAAATCATCTAGACTTCCTCTACAGGCAGTGGAAAGAAGGAACTATCTTAGACATCTCTAGACAGACTTTCCTTCCAAGGTGCCTGTTTCTACATTGTCTATGAAAGCAGCAACTATTTTCCCGTAAAAGCCTGATTTTTAGACAAGATTTAGGTGAGATGAGTCCCTTTGTATTATTAGCTGACCTTCTATTTTTGTGCCATAAAATGAAAATACTAAATTAAGTTTGATTCCGGGACTGCTTCTGTGGAACTCTGTTTACTTTCTCCTGTCCTGATGGTTATTGCACCAACATAACAATTGATAGTTCTCTTCTGTCTGGTTTAACTCTCTATTCCAGTCCTGTTCTGGGTGAACCTTCCTGAATGTGTTACTGAAGCCTGGTTCAAGTATTCTAACCTTGCTGTCTAAAAAAATAGATATCCTGCCAAGCAAAGATAACCAGTTAGCCTGTCATAAGCAATCCTTGGGAGCTTGTTCCATTTTCCTCATTTATTTCCATGCTTTTGATAGTTCTTTCTGTCAAAATCCTTTTTAACAATTTGTGTATACTAATGATTCCATATTAACACATACAGGTTTCCTCCTCTTTAAATGAACATCACTGCGTTTTCTTCTCTCATCACTGGTTCATGTGAATCTGAGTGGGGATCTTTTTGCTTTAAGTCAGTTGTGTTAGTCTGGCCATTTCTGGAACTGGTTCATTTACTCTTCAGCGACAGTCACTGGCTGCAGTGGCTGCTTTACTTCTGTACATGCTCTTAATGTCCATTCTGCTATTGTCCCCATGCTCTACACTGCCATGAAACTGAGGCTGTCTTAATTTACTACTTTTTTGCTTGTCACTTACTACCTTTTTGCTTGTCCTTTTTCTGTTTATACTTACGAGTTTGCTCTACTTTGGTTTGACTTCCATTGCAAAATCTACCTTACTGTAAGTTGTGGAAGTTGCTCCATAGCCTCTGCACTTCCAGACCTCCAAGATCCTGCTTTTCTTGTAGATTGGTATTTTCATTCATCATTTGTGACCTTCTTCTTACTAGCCAGCTTCTGTTCAATACAAGGCTGAATCTCCTTTCTGACAAGTATCCCCATGTGTGAAATTCAGACTGTGTGTTCTTTGTAGTACTTTTAATTTAAAGAAATTCCAATCCTCTTCCTTACTCAAGTTCCTGAGCTTTTCAGTCAGTTCACATTGTTAATTGATTTCCTCAGTTTTTCAAAGTCTGTCATTTTGTATTGAAAACCTTTGTGAAACATGTAAATTATCAGGATAACAAGGTAGCAATGGGGGAGGACTCCAGGGGGGGTTTAGTTCATATTTTATCATTAAAACAGTGTAACCTAATACAGATTAATATGCAACATTGCTGATTTCACACTCTTTCTGCTATTAGCTAAAGGCTATTAAGGTGGTAAAAATATATTTTGGTTATAATTTTATGCACAGTATGGATATTACACCTAATTTCTGATTGAAGTCATATCCAATTTGTTCATAATGAAATTGAGATAAGTTTTAGCAAGCACCATCACAGGAAATCTAACAGGGCCACAAAACTAATATGTCTTCAAAGATTCTTTAGTATTTAAACACTAAGAGTGTCTTGTTCAGACTGAGGTAGGAAGAAAAATTACAAAGGTGACAAGTTATTCAAAGCATTTGCAAAGTTCCCAGCAGAAGACTGGAAAGCAGGAGACTGTGATATTAAAGAGAAAAAAATAGTTTAATATGTTTCTGCTTTGTCTCAAAAGATTTTACCATTTTAAGTGCAAATCATTACAATTTAGGATTATCACATAAAAATATTATTACTGGGTATGCATTTTCAAGACATTTTTGCTAATTAGATTCTGAGACAAAGGGAATGTAGGGAGCACACTCTGATCACCCTGAGAGATGCTGCTGAACTGGATTTAGCAAGAAAGGGAGACTGGGTTGTGACCTATTACAGGTTTGTGTAAAACAACCATGGGATTCTTACAATGCTGCTGATTTTTTCCTAGGAGATTATGGCCAGATTGCAGTCCAGTGTTCCATAGTGATGTTGCAGAAGTCAGATACACTTCTTATACTTTCTTTTGAATGTAATCTAAAGATGTAGGAATCCCTTAAGAAGAAGCAGTTGAAAAGTCCCAAAATACCATCTTTACATAGAGGTGAGAAACCCTGCAAAAACACCTACCTTCCACATAGAAACCAGTGTGTATACATGGTTCTGGGAGTCTTCTCAGTATGTATGTCATGAAGATGTTGGCATCCACTTTCACTGATTCTAGGTGACTATGCATCACCTTTATTTTTATTTTCTGTCTGCACAAAAATGCTCTTTACAGAGACCTAATATGGCTGACAGTCTTTCTTCAGGCAGCCACCTTTCCAGCAAATAACCTTTTGACACAGGTCTCTTCTTCCATTTTTGAGTACATTTCAATGACAATTTAGTTCTTGAAGATCAGTCCATAAAGTCTCAGCCATATGTTGTAAATTCTCATTGTTTTTCGAATACACTGGAGTCAAGATGTGGCACATGGAGGTACCAGAATTTGGTTTAAGTGAACAAAGGCAGTACAGAGCTCAGTGCAGCCTGCCAGATCTCTCCAGAAAGCTGGGCAGCTGGCATGGCTGTGCAGGGTAAGACCAGCTCAGGTTTGTCAACTATAATCTCATTGACTGCAGCAAAAATCAAACCACTATCAAACTGATCAAGACTTCTCATTCAGAAGATGTCTTACCTGTAAAAAGGTTTCTGCTTGAAAGTAGGTTAATTTTTTAAGCTGTACCAGAAAGTTATATGATAAAAGATATTGCATCTGTCTACAGTTTGTCTTGTTTTTTTAGTGAAGCAACTCAGCTACAGCAAAATGCAGCTTTATGCTTTGGCAGAAGTTGCCTATGTAAAAAGCAACCACTTCACCAGGTGGAGTGTTTTCAGGGTTCTTTTTAGTAGAAGAAAAACATAACCAGTAGCAGATTGAAGTCAGCAGTAGAGCAGAAAGGAGAACAAAGAAAGGGCTGTGAATTTCACTATAAGAAGAGTCACAACAAATTGTATCACTTGTTTGTGAAGATTTGTCTGAATTTTTTTTCAACCATCTTTGTCTTAAATGAGATCCTAAGGATAGTATCCTTTTGTTTTAGTGTAGCGCTATGCACTGCAAAGTTTTGGTCCCAATTAAATGTGCTGACTCTCTCTGACAACATGCTGCTCAAAATTCTAAGAGTTAAATGAAACGGTTTTTATTGCCACTGAAGCAGCTGGGGTATTACTGTAATTCCAGAGGGTTTTGTATAGACAAGAGAGTAGTACATCCTATGTCATGGAAAGTACATACTTTGTGGAGTGATTGTGAAAAAAAGTATATGTGTATACACACACAAAACTTCATCAGTATTATTTATATGTTGTGTTTGGAGCTTCCCCACTTACATGTAATGCAACTATCCCAAGCTAATGCTGATAAAGTACCACAGCTGTTTCTGGGAAATTCCTCAGTTGTGGAACACCCTTTCTGAACTGATCTGCAAGGCTCCCTCCCTGCATTCAAACTCCTCCTAAAAAGCCCTCCCACCTCTTTTCTGTGATCATGAGACACAAGCTATTCAGTAAAGTCAAAGGGAAGAGAAAACAGTGGTCTGTATATCTAATTGTTAAAAGTGAGTGAGTATGGATTTACTAAGTAAGCCAGCAGCTGAGTTGATTTAAAGACAGTACCTGCTGAAGTTTGCTACATTTTAATCAGACAACTTAAATATTGATATTACTTTAAGAAATGCCAGATTTGTGTGTAAACAGTTTCTTCAAAGGACATAACAAACAATTGACTTTTAAACACTTCTAAAGATTTATCTGTTCTTCATTTCATTCCTTCTCATTTCTTTCTTACTTATTTCCATTCTTTTTTTAATAAGAACTGTGTCTGTTTGTATGCTTGTGTGGTTTCTAGTAAGTTGTAGTTGCTAATAGAAACAAATAATGCAAACAAATTCATGTACCAGATGGGAAATGAATACGTTCCTCACACCCCATGATATTACAGAGAAACTATTCCAGACACGTTTAAGAGAGTTTCTGACTGTTAAGTGAGACAGTGATTTGGTTTTGTATCTCCAGCTAAAAGGCCAAACTTCATAATTGCCATCAATCCAATGAGAACTTGTAAAGTGACCTTAAAGTGGCTTCTCTGGGCATGTAGAAACCAGCATTTTGGAAATGTTTAAGCTTGTGCTGTTCATCCCTCTGGGAGGAGGAGAGTTCCTGTTCAAACAACTTTAAATTCTCATATTCTGGCCTGAAGGGATGCTGTCACAGGTGCAGGAGTGACTATTGCCTATTTGTGGCCTTAGCTGTAATTTCAGAGGCAAATTGCACAATTGAGGGAAAGAAGGAAACCTTCCTGAGATAGGTTGATTTATTTTATAAAAGGGCACTGAAGTGGCTCATTAATGAATGTGGAATGTTAAAAGCACTCCCAGCAGAGGAGAATTAGTAGCCAGAGTGCTGTCAATATTATGAAATAAACAATGTATATTTAATCAAGTAAGAGAAATATAAACTCCACCATGTTGCACTTCATGTGTACAGGTCCATTGTCATCCTCCAAATGCTCGTTAAAAGGCATATTCCCACATGTGTACAGAATGGCTATAGCTGAGCAATATCTATTACAATGTCGTGTAACTGGCCCAGAAGCCCTCTGTGGAAGCACGTGAAAAATACTGTTACTGTTGTTGTAACTCCTAAAATACAGGTTTTTGACAGGAAAAAATTTGGGGTGAGAGAAGAGAGAGACCTGAAAAACAAAAAAAGACAACGAAAAAAATCCAAGCTAAAACAATGCAGTGGAGAAAGGTTGATTGAGCCATCTGTTGACAACAGAAATCATTGCGCAACTTCAGTGTTCACTCGTGGCTTGATTAAGACTAGGTCATTCCAGCTGAAATTTTCTAGACTGTCTTTTTGGAGCTGATTCCTTTTTATAAAGGAACATGGTAACACCAGATGTTGGTGATATGGTGTTTCCTGTTCTAGTTAAACTTCTTCATTCATCATTTAAAAACAAATGCAGTTGACGATATGCTGGGCTTTGCCATCTCCATTTCCTCCATGATAGCTAGCTCTTTGCTAAGTTTCTTATTTAGCCTGTTACCTGACTCTCCCTCTGAAGTGGAACCATGCTTGGGTTCAGAGCCCTGTCTTTCCCTGTGTATTCAAAAGTATTGAAAAGGTAGTGAAGCTTTATTTAAATTGTAAAAGGTCATGGTTGAATCTGAGAGGATACCAGTGTATCAGGAGTTACAGTTAATAGGGAGTCTGTTGAGAGGTGGTTTTCTTGTAAAGCCAGATGGAGCTGGTATGAATTTTAGTGGCATGGTAGGGTTTTGTGTCCGTATTAGTGCTGTAACAACTGAGGCCTTCGGAAATGTTGATGTATAAATAATCACGTTCCCACCCTGAAGTCTTTGGTGGCTGAAGACTGTAACTTAGTAGTGTAGTATATTTGATTAAGTGCAATAGCAGCCTCTTGGAAACTACAGTCAGATGTCTTTGGCTGATTTTTCCAAGAGCTGGAGATACTTGTTGCATGCAAAAGTCCATCAGGACTCTGATTCATTATATGGGCAGCACGAGGACTGCAGCCTATTGGATAGTTTTTGAAGAAAGATTGTTTTCATGTCATTTCATATCACTGGAAATTGTCTGCTTATCCAATCCAAAATGTTTCAGAGGGACTGCGTTGATTTCATGGTCAGTCTGCTAGAAACCCTGCAGATTGCTGGGGCTCAGTCCCACCTGTCAAGTAGCTGGGTGCCTGCAGTTATAAAAGGGGGCTGCCCTTGGCTATGTTATCTCCAAATAGACCCTGAGCCCTGTCAGTGAAACTTCCAGGAACCTGAATGCTCTCCAGGCTTTTGAACTCTCCTTGAAAATACAGAAATGCACGAATAGATATGATATTCTAGGACATCAAGACCATCCTAATTTTCATGGACAGTCATATCTCTCCTTCCATAATAATCAAGCCTTACCTACAGCTAGATATCTTTTTTGGTACCTATTTAGAGAATTTAAACAAGTGGAGGCCTTCAGATGCCCTCTCACAAAGCAGACTTGCCATTTCTTTGATTAGCTCTATTTTGTACTTGCAGAATTTAATCTTTATGTTCCTGAAAATGCATGATGAGAACTGTACATAGTGTTCCAGATGAGGTCTCTCTGGAGCTGTGTACAATTGGCATTCCTACTGGAAATGCATCCAGAATAAATTCATTGACAGTTTGTATGCCCAAAAGGTGTGGCTGACCTTTGTGTGTAAAACAAGAACTATTACGAGACCCAAATGAGACTTGAGCCATCCATCAACTTTGTGTGTGGCTCTTCTTGAATATCACCAAAGTAGATTATGGACTTTTTGTTTGGGAAAGTAGCTGTGGTAGAGTAATGAGGGAAGAGGGAGGTTTCATGGTTTTGATCTGAGGAACTCTTAAAAACAGGTTTTTCTTTCTGAAACTGAGAAAAGTACAGACTGAAAAGTCAATACAACTGAGGACTAAAAATGATTTGCAAGTGTCAAGATACATCCTTCCATCTAGTATTTCCACTATTGCTGTAACAAGCAATACATAAGAATCAAAATAATGTTTTCATCTCAACACTCCTGGAAATAGGACGTTCCTTCCTACAAATAGTGACATGGCTTTGTTTTCCTTTGACTGAAATATGTAGATATTAAGAATTTTCTCATCTACTTTTGAAAAAAAAAAAAAAAAGGAAATAAGAGTCATGTTCTAAATGAATAAAACAGAAACCTGCAGCTCTTGCAGCTCTATTCTGTTGTGTTCAACAGGCATAATGGGTGTTTTTTAAATAGTGGCACATTCATTAGGGCATGAATAAGAATGTTTGCTGTATCTAAGCCTGGCAGCTCCCTCCCTCTTGTCAGCTTTTTATTCTATTCTCTCTGTCATTCTCAATCCCCTGTCCTGCCTACTATTAAACTGCAGCTTCCTCTATTAATCCACCTGCTCTGCAGCTCTCAGATTTTTCTGAAAGGCTTTAGAGAAAATCCAGGTATCAAACTTATTACTCCCACTGCTAATTCAGTTTCTCCTCCTTTAATACTGTTACCTGCATCAGAAACACATGTGATTTCTCCTTCCTCTTCGCTTCGAGGTATTTATCTGTTTCCCGGGGCTGACAGTTCTATGCTTTGATCACAGTCTCTTCAAATCCTTTACCTGTTTGCTAGCTCCTTCCAGGCTCCTTCAGTTACCACCGCCCATGTCTACCTCTGGTGTCAGGTTACCTTCTTGTGGGTGCCTGCACTGAGTTGTTGTCAGTCCCTAGATCCTGCAGTCCTCCTCCTTCCAGACCAGTGCATAGGCACAGAGTGAAATGGAGGGGCTGCACACTCACTCTCTTTTTCCCAATAATTAACTATAACTTTCCTTTCCAAACCTTGTGTTAGGGCTTGATGGCCCAACTCATCTGCTGCCTTTTGTGTTCACTTAAATAATCTGGTGGAGAGAAAATTTGCTTTTGGGCATCCTAGAAGAGAAGGGACAGTTTCCCTATGCTATTGAAGAGCAGTCAGAGTACAGCTGGGAAATGTTACACTTCTCGGAGGAGAGCTGACAAACAGGAGTTGATCTGGCAGCCTGTTATTTCTGTCTGTCACTCCATTCCCTGTAAAGCATGCCAGCAAGGGGTGTATCTTTCCCCTCGGCGGTATCCTTCCCCTCCACTAACTGGAATGTAGTAATACCAGTGATGAGATAATGTCTGCTGAACTGGTAGTTCACTGGCTGGGGAAGGAGAAAAAATCTCCTGCTTGAATAATGTCCAAGACGTCTGTCTTTTCTTGTGGCATGAACCTTCCGTGTGTTTCATCTGCTTCTGTTATCAGGGATCCAGTAACTGGGAAAATTGCTTGTGGGTTTAGTCAGTGGTGCTTTTAATTTTCGTACCATTTTCATTAAGTGTTTCAAGTAGCAAGCTTAACTATCTAATACTTTTTTCATGGAAATCAGGTATTTGTTACATTTTGTAACTTTTTTTTAACTTTGTCAGTAGCTATTTAGGTGGCTGCCAATCTTACATATTCATAGCCCTACCGATCAGTTGATGGCAATGCAGTAAAGACACCTGTGTGCAAACTATAAGTACTGCATGTTTCCTTATAGAAAAACCTATGTGCATCAAACTGCTTAATGTTTTCTTCATTTTATTGTAAACACTTTTAATTAAAAAGCTCTTGTAATTGAATTCTCTTCTGCTTTGAGCCCTTTTCTACATCTCCTTTTGAGAGACATCTCATTTTGAAATTCTGTGTAGTCCTCCTACTACAGCTGAAGAGCAGAACATTAACCATCTGTCAGCATACCTTAGTCTTTGGGAATAATTCAGTAATTATCTTCAAGTGCAGTTGGTGATGTGCATTTGATGAAACACTTATGAGGGAAAGTACTTTAGGGAAATAGACCTTTCGGTGTTCATTGTAGAATTGCAGGCAGCTTTTTGTGTTTATTACTTCTGAAATAATTGTGGTTCTGCTTTTTTATTACAGTATCTACTAGAAATGAAAAGCTTAATTCTGCCCCCTGAACATATTCTGAAGAGAGGGGACAGTGAAGCAATAGCATATGCTTTCTTTCATCTTCAACACTGGAAAAGAGTAGAGGGGGCATTGAATCTCTTACACTGTACATGGGAAGGCAGTAAGTAATTCTCTTTCTTACAAATGAGCTAATCAAATATTTTTATCAAATGTCATGAGAAAATTATAGCAATAGTATGTGGAATTTTGGATATCAGTTGTGTCCTCAGCACTGAAATATTTGAAATTCAAACTGAAAATACAAATTTCATTTAATGAGAAAAAGGGTTCTGAAGTCTTGGATTGTGTTCTTTGTGTAATACTGGAAAAAATGTCTTATCTTCTTTGACATATACTTTGATACTGAGAAATCATGGAAGTGCCTCTTAGGCAGATAAATATTAATGTGTAGTATAAAACAATACAGTATTTTATCACTTCTTTATTTTTTTTAATTGACAAACTGGAGAGAGTCCAGTGGAAGATTTATAGCATACATAGGGGCATATGGAACATATGATGTAGGAAGAGATGCTGAGGGACCTTGGAAAAGACTTCTGGTAGGTGAAGGAGGAATTGCTGTCTTCTGCCACCTAACAGAGAGATGATATGGAAGACAGAGTTGGAGTCTTCGCAGAACAGCACAGCAGAACGACAGGAGGCAATACACACAAGTTGAAATGAGAAATTTCATCTAGACATAAGAAAAATATTTTCAGAATGAGAGTGATGGTGCATTGGAACAGGTTGATGATAGGTTCTGGGATCTGCACCCCCAGAGATACTTGGTGCTTAGCTGAACATGTGTCTGAACAACCAGACCTAACTTGGAAGATGACCCTGCTTTGAGTAGGAGATTGGAGTATATATCCTCCAAAGGCCATATACTAACCTTCTAAGCTGTCTTATCCTCTCTTTGAGATGTGTTTTTTTTCAGGTTCGAGAGAATCAAAAAGTACCATTTATAATCAGCCTTTGTGGGCCTCTTATAATGTAGATTTTTCTTTATGTAGTCTAGTTTTATTTTTCTGCTCTGCTTCATTCTGTTCTCTTTCAGCTTCTTCATATGTTATTATACCACCTTATTTTTTGCTTTCTCCATTTGCTGTTCTCATTTAGCTTTGTTAGAAAAGATAGGTTTTCATCATGATAGTTTCTACAGAAATGCCTCCATTGTAAAAGTGACTTACTGTCGCAGTCACTCTATGAAATGGGTCTGAATTTACCTAATTTGCAGTGTAGGCTCCCTGAGGAAGCAATGGCTTTATTTCTCAGTAATTCATACCATTGCCACCTGGGGTTTCCTCTGCTGCATCGTTTTCTGTCCTATCTGCTTGCTCTTTTCCTGTCATTTGTCCCAGTCTATTATTTTCTCTGTCATAGCTTCCTTCCCAGTGACTTATTTTCAGTGGTTTGCTTTTGTGTAGTGTTTCTTCTCTTCCAGATGCTTGCAGAAATCCTTTAGCCCAAGGCTCATTATCCCATCATTATGGAACAGTATTTTGGGGAATCTTGAATAGGTTGTCTTTTGCTTTGGCAGTCTGGGGAGTCCCTAAGGGGCTGTTTACAAGGACCAGCTTTTGGCACAGGAGGTTGGCTGCCCTGCAGGCCTCCTGCATTTAGGAAATCTGGTAATCTGTGCCTGAAGGCAGTGTAGGGCATTTCCATCTAACTACATTAACTGATTCCTCTCCTTATTACCTGCACAGGAATCTGAATATGTACTTTCTTAGCTAATGTTTGTATAGTTGCCTGTAAAGGTGTAAATGAGAATTGTTGCATAACCTCTACAGAAAAATCCATAATTCATTTTGCACAGTGATTTCAGAGAGAGATGAACAGTGCACCAGTCGTCAAGAATTTTGTTCAAATTTTGCTCACGCATAAAGACTCCTATTCACCAGTATCTAGTCCAATAATCATAACTTTTGGTCCATACCTTAGTCTGGGTGATTTTCTTTATGGATGTAATAAACTATTTATGTCACTTTCATGTCCTTTACATGCAAAAGGTTTCCTTGGCATCTCTGCGCAATTGTAAGTTAAAACCGGTGGAAACATGACAGAGAAATTAAATTTAATAAAATACTAGTTCTAACCAACAGTCTACATACAGTACATGGTTGGTTGCCCTCACATTCTTTCTAGGTGTATATATGTACTTGCCATGTGTTTAAAGTGTACTGTTCTGTCAGTATGCTTAAAGAACCACAAGTCTCACTTCAGTGACTTGTATGCAGGAATTTAATGTCCACATATATACACTATTCAGTTCTGACCCTGTGGGAATTGGGCAGAATTAAGTACATTAAGTCAGTCACTTGGGAGCTACATTTTGAATGCTTCAGAGAAGAATAAGGTCACTCCTAATTAAGACAGCCTCTAAGAACATTTATGCAGGCATGTCTTTGTGATATTTTAAACTACGAAATTCTTGGTGTCTTTCTTCCCAAATTGCATTCAACAATTGAAAATAGTGAGGTTATAAAAATAATGATCATCACTGAACTGGAATGTTGGTTGTTTCCTGCTCTGTTTTCATTCGATCAGTCGAAATACAGTTTTATTCATAGTACAACTAAAAAAGCCCAAATGACACCACATGAAACATTTCTCTGGATTTGGTCCAGGTGCTCTGTATAGAAGGTCTTTAGTTTCAAGTGTAACAATTTCAAGAGTCTGAGTTGCTTGTTTGCCACTCCCACTTTCTAAACTTATGTCTTGTTTCCTATGACTTGCATGAAGAATTAAAACTGCAGCATTTTCAAATACCACAGTAGCTTTTCTGATGAGCACAGTTGAATGGCAAGCTGCCTCTGTGCTGCTGAACTGATTAATGTAAAATAGAATCAGATAATACTGTAAGAGTAAGGCAGGGAACTACATCTGTAAACACAAACTGATACAGATGAACCAGAGCACTTTCTTGTATGGCTGATAACATTGCTAAACAAACGGTTTTGCTGTAAATATTCCATATTTGGTCTCATGTCAAAGATGACTTTTAAATTCAGCAAAATCTGTGTAGACATTTTTCACTTGTTTTCTAAAGGCAGCCCTCCCTTTTTATCGTGATAAGAATCTTAATACTACTGTGATTTAGGGTAAGGCAGAAGGCTCTTGATTGTCTGTTTAGATATTAAGCCAAACTGGAAGGAAAAACTTGTGTTCATGATTTTGAAATAATGAGCATTGAACATCCCTCCACATACGTTTTTGTACAGACACTCAAATTCATTTCATGTGAAGACCAGAAAGGCTTGAATTACTGTATTTGTACTTGGCTTTTTGGTGTGCTGTGGAGAAGGGGGATTTAATATTGGAAGGGATTTATAGCCCAGGTTGGATTACAATCTTTGAGGATTTCTGCCTTCTTTTCTATTCCTTTAAACATAGTAGTCAAGAATAAATACACTCACATGATTGCACAATAAATGCAGCTAACAATATTTCAGCAGTCAAGGAAAACAAGAAATGTTTCTGTAAGTACTTCAACAGCACAAGAAAGACCAGGGAGAGCCTCCATCCCCTGCTAGACATGGGAGGAAACATGACAACGAGTGATGAGGAAAAGGCTGAGGTGCTTAATGCCTTCGTTGCCTCAGTCTTTAAGAACAAGACTAGTTGTACTGAGGGAATCCAGCCTCCTCAGCCAGAAGACAGAGACTGGGAGAACAACCCCCTGCAATCCAAGAGGAGATAGTGACCTGCTGCATCACACAGACACACACAAGTCTATGGGACCAGATGGGATACACCCGAGGGTGCTGAAGGAGCTGGCTGGGGTGCTCGCCAAGCCGCTTTCCATCATTTACCAGCAGTCCTGGCTGACCAGGGAGGTCCCGACAGATTGGAAATTGGACAGTGAGATGCCCATATATAAGAAGGGTCGGAAGGATGATCTGGGAAATTACAGGCCTGTCAGCTTGATTTCAGTGCCTGGGAAGCTGATGGAGCAGCTCATGCTGAGTATCATCACACAACACCTGCGGGACAACCAAATGCTCAGGCCCAGTCAGCATGGGTTTATGAAAGGCAGGTCCTGCCTGACAAACCTGATCTCCTTCTATGACAGGGTGACCTGCTTATTGGATGAGGGAAAGTCTGTGGATGTTGTCTACCTTGACATCAGTAAGGCCTTTGTCATCATTTCCCACAGCATTCTCCTGGCAACACTGGCTGCTCGTGGCTTGGATGGGCACACGCTTTGCTGGGTAAAAACCTGTCTGGATGGCCGGGCCCAAAGAGTTGTGGTGAACCGAGTTAAATCTGGTCACGAGTGGTGTCCCCCAGGGCTCGGTTTTGGGGCCACTCCTGTTTAACACCTTTACTGATGATCTAGACGAGGGGATCGAGTGCACCCTCAGTCAGTTTGGAGCTGACACCCAGTTGGGTGGGAGTGTTGATCTGCTCGAGGGTAGGGAGGCTCTGCAGAGAGACCTGGACAGGCTGGAGCCATGGGCTGAGCCAAACTGGGGGAGTTTCCATAAGGCCAAATGCCGGGGGCTGCCCTTGGGCCACAACAACCCCCAGCAGCGCTACAGGCTTGGGGAGGAGTGGCTGGAGAGCTGCCAGTCAGAGAGGGACCTGGGGGTGTTGATTGACAGCCGGCTGAACAGGAGCCAGCAGTGTGCCCAGGGGGCCAAGAAGGCCAATGGCATCCTGGCTTGTGTCAGCAATAGCGTGGCCAGCAGGGACAGGGAAGGGATCTGACCCCTGTACTCGGCACTGGTGAGGCCGCCCCTCGATTCCTGTGTTCAGTTTTGGGCCCCTCACTACAAAAAGGACATTGAATGACTCGAGCGTGTCCAGAGAAGGGCAACGGAGCTGGTGCAGGGTCTGGAGCACAGGTCGTACGGGGAGCGGCTGAGGGAACTGGGGGTGTTTAGTCTGGAGAAGAGGAGGCTGAGGGGAGACCTCATCGCCCTCTACAGCTCCCTGAAAGGAGGGTGCAGAGAGCTGGGGATGAGTCTCTTTGACCAAGGAACAAGAGATAGGACAAGAGGGAACGGCTTTAAGTTGCACCAGGGAAGGTTCAGACTGGATATTAGGAAGCATTTCTTTACAGAAGGGGTTGTTGGGCATTGGAATGGGCTGCCCAGGGAGGTGGTGGAGTCCCCATCCCTGGAGGTGTTTAAGAGTCGGGCTGACATAGTGCTGAGGGATATGGTGTAGTTGGGAACTGTCAGTGTTAGGTTTATGCTTGGACGAGATGATCTTCAAGGTCTTTTCCAACCTAGGTGATTCTGTGAAATGCAGCATGGACAACTGAAAGTATTGGGGTATTGTGTATTTTAAACCAATTCCTTGGTTGCCTTGTGAGCAAGAGATAATGGCATGTTATTATGTGTCTGTGGTCTGTACGTAACATCAAAAATATACAGTGTTTCTAGGACATCTGTTGAGGAAAATATTGCTTCAGTGACTGAGGTTCATAGGAGTAGTGAGAATAACATGTTGATGACATTTTAACAGTGAAAATAATATATAGGATAATGGAAAAGGATGCCTTGATTGCAAAGCTATAATTCAGTCAAGTATTCTGATGTTTCCATAAACCACACTCAGATGGCCTATGACATCATCACTGTCCAGATTTAGTAATCCATTTCCTTTCCTCTCTATTATTATTTTCAATTTTAAAAATGCATAAGATTAAGTATTATTTAATCCATGACCTGAAGATTTATATTGGAACCTCACTTGATCTGCTACATTTAAAAAGAACACATGTGAGGAAACCGGTTTTAATAATTCAGTACTAATCTTTGGTTGCCAGATATAAAATGAAAACCTGACTGTGTTGGAAAACTGGTTCTCTGGGCTTGAGTCATCAGTGTTACCTGGTTTTCTGGGGCGTGATGGAAATAAGCAGAGTACTTTTTCCATTCAAAACTTCAATTATGCATGATGCAACGAGATTGTGGCCTGAATTCACAAGCTTGACTGGTCATTTTTGAGGGCTACACCTGTTATATCAGATACACGTCTTTCCTTTGAAATTTAAAAGTTCTGCAGCCTAAAAGCCTAAGACAAAACGTGTAAAACTTTCTCCCAAGAATAAAACATGTGTTAAGCCTAAGTTAAGCGTAGATTTATATTTTGGCATTTCATTAAGCAATTTATGTGCTGTTTACAACCAAATATAAATGTAATGTTTTGTGTATGTTTGTTTTTCAAAATTGTACATGTAGTAAGTATATCTAGTGACTGCCACACTCACAGTAACTTGTGCATGGTGTTTTCTTTTCAGCTTTCAGAATGATCCCCTATCCACTGGAAAAAGGACATCTTTTCTACCCTTACCCTATTTGTACAGAAACTGCAGATAGAGAACTACTACCATGTATGTTCAATTTTTCTCTTCCTATCATTGACATCAAAGTGTACCCAAGTCTTGCAGCACTGATCTCCATTGATGCTTTTTAAATTGAATACACTGGATTAGAATAATTGGGTTGACAGTGCCTTCCTGGATCTCTTGTGGTGGTTTAAGAGGCAGGTCCTAGTCATACTTCATAACAGTTAGCTATCTTTATTGTTGTTGACAGTGTAGGGACAGGGAGAGACATTACTGAAGAGCTATGAATCAATCGGTTAGATCTTGCTATTCTCTCTTGCCAAGATGCTGGAAAATATGTCTGATCTTCCATTTAGGGTAAAATCCCATCAAACCAAAAGCACAGTGGCACAGCCTTGTTAGTCTTTTGTAGACACACTAGCTACTTAAATTTTAAGGCAAGATCAAACCTGCTTGAGGACAGGTGGATTATTAATGCAGCTGTTACTCTGACAGGTTATGCTGTCGTTTTCTGAAAAACAGTCTTAAATAGCAAGAAACAGTTTTCTTCGTGTAATGGTGTGTGTGCTATAATGGAGAGATTGATGTGAAATTACCTCAGTTATTTATTATATATGTTTATGGCATGTATTAGCAAAGTGCCAGCAGTTGCCAGTGCTCTACAAGATACAGATAGAAAGACAGATCAGCCCTCGAGAAGCATCACAGTCCAAGCTAATGAGACACTGCAGTGCATACAGTGAAGCACAGGAATGCAGAGGAAGACCTGAAGCAGCCAGTCTTGCAGTTATGCTTCATTCCCACACGTTTTCTCACAGTGGGACTTTGTGTGAGCACAAGTGGAACACACACAAGTGCTGAGGGGTTTGCAGGGTTAGGGCAGAGGAGGCAAATACAAGTTGATCCAAGGAAGGAGATTGTTCTCTCACCTCCATTATCCTGAAGAAGGAATAAAGAGAAATCTGTTCTGGAAAAAGTAAAACGTACCCTGCTTCTGCTGTGAAGGATGGTTTTGAGTACATTTGCACTCCTTGTAGTCTTTCATTCAGAACCTCTCTGTTTTGGGCTGACAAATGTCTTGCCACTTTTTATAAACGGACATGAGTAAACATTAGGTGAGAATAATACAGCGAAAATCCACACATTGTGAGTCTCTACTTCACAGTACATTCTCACTGATATTACACAGAAATCCTTGGCAACTGACAGTATCTCCCCACCCCATTATAATCATCCTAATTATAACAACACCTCTTAGAGTGCTCTGCTTGCTTTACTCAGAGGGATGCTGAGGTGGGGAGGGTGGAGTGTCAGGAGATATAGGAATGACAAAGTCATGCAGAATAGCTCAGCATTCTCTTTTTTAGATGCAAAACTAATCGTTCTTGTCAAATGTTAGAAGCGAGGGACTCTTTAACAGCATATGCAGACAGTTGTGTTCTGCTTTGGCAGTTATGGGAAATGCCTTTCACTGCAAAATCTCTTGGGTTTGAGTAGGGAAGGGTTTAACATACTGTGACAGACACAGGTGGGTTAAAGGGGTTTGCATACCTGTCCACACCCTTTAATTGCATGTGTTTTAAAGGAGAGTCAGCTGGAATTATATCAAAACAATAAGATGTGATAGGCTCTCCAAATTAAAAATATCGATCACAAAACTTTTGCTATGACTGGATAACAGAGCAGAACAAGTTTGAGCCTGTGTCAAAAGCAAGTGCAAAAAAATGAGCACAAGAGATTTTAGGCTTATGAAGTCCATGATCTGTCATTTAAATTTAATTTAAATCAAAGAGAAGTTGCAAATTATCTGTGGGTTTTTTTAAAAATTGATTGAATTAGCAGGCCCGAAAATCACACATATTTTTAGTTTATAATATTTGAATTTAAACTCGTCAATTCCTGCTGTTAGTTTTGGAAACTACCCCACTCTGGATGAATGCAGTCAAGAATATTATCCTGCCATGTTGCTGGATTACCCTGTGCTTAGGTTGTGTGCAAGTGCGATGAGATGAGAGCTGGTCACTGAAGCAAAGAAAGGCAAAATGGAAGAATAATGTTTTGTGTGTATGAAGAATCATAGGATTTGAGTATATGGAAAGCCTTGAGATTAGTCCTGTATGAGAAAAAAATGTTTCAAAATTTACATTTATTGTGACTGTAGCTCCAAACTATGGACTGAATGAGTGAAGCAAGCAGATAAGAGTCCACCAGACCTTTTGCCAGCCCAGCCAAATTTTCACCTTGAATCTGAGCCACCATAAAAATTTAAGGGGTATATTCTTCCAGTAAAATACTCATCCTTTTAGCCTTCTCAGTGATGCTTTCTTCAAAGCCCAGTGAGTGATTTTTCATACCAGAGTCAAGGAAATTTCTGTATTCCTTTAGGTTCTACTAAGAAACACCTTAAAAATTCACTATCAAGTTCCAGGTTTTGACACTTTAAAATGTTATACAGAGAATTCTGAAAATCTGAAGTATGTGTTTATATGTCCTACTTTTAGGATAACTTTTCTTGGTTCTGCAGATTAAGCTCTCAGCAAGTACTGTTACAAAGGCTGTTTTACAGCCTGCTTAAACCAATCTACAGCCATGCATCTGCAAGATTGGTCTCCCTGCTGCTCCTGGGTGTTTCTTTCTGCACTCTCTGTGTATCGGCATTACCAAACATGCAGCCATGTGACTAGTTAATGACCTGCATAAAAAAGTGAATGTTTTATTTGTAGGTTAGTTTTCCAGAGTTAGTTGTTGCACAGCTGCATTATAGTTAGTACTGACACAAGGAAGGCAGAAGTAACGTGTACAAAGGACCAGAGTAAGCCAGAAATATGATCTTTAGATGAGAATTACTTGCCAGTAAGTTTACTGACACAGTGATAATGTTGGCCTTAGATGTTTCAGTCCTTCAAAAGCATCGTTGAGTGTCTCTGGCTGTTTAAACCATGTAAAAATGTTGGTTTGGGTTTGTTGGGGTTTTTTGTTTTGTTTTGTTTTTTAATGTATAATGCATTCCCCTTCCCATCTTCTTTTCTACAGCATTTCATGAAGTTTCAGTTTACCCCAAGAAGGAGCTTCCCTTCTTCATACTCTTCACTGCTGGACTATGTTCCTTCACAGCCATGCTAGCCCTCCTGACACATCAGTTCCCAGAGCTTATGGGGGTCTTTGCAAAAGCTGTGAGTATTTTCTGCTGCTGCTCTATTCTGGTAAAAAAAGAGGCAGATGCAGGAAGAGCTGAGCTAAATACTTCTGAGTATTAAATACCTGCATATTCAGTAGTATAAATAAAATGTCAAGACATGTCTGAGCAGGGGGACATCTGAGCTAATTGGTAAAACACACTACTGTCTGTCTCCTCTGCTTTATAGGACTCTTTTGTTAGGCTAGATTTCTTGTGATTTTGCCAAAAAACGCTTGGTGGAAGAAGGGCATATATGTGTTCTCATACATAATCCAATAAAATAAACTAATAATGGTTTGCAAAACCCCTCTGTTTTGTCTAGAACTATAGTGACTGTGCCATGCTTTCCAGTGCAATAGAAACTCTTAGTATGAGCAGAAATAGAGTGTGCTGTTAACCAGGGCAAATTTCTGTGTTCTTTCCTCAAACTGCCATGAAGGAAGTAGTCTAAATATTTGCCTTGTAGCTTTTCTTAACTACATCCAGGGAAGTCTCTGCTAATTCTCCTTTCTTAATCCACCAAGCATTAATAAATGTCAGAAGATGAGGGGAAAGGGCCATGAATTATGCTAAACACTTTTTTCTTTGCATAACCAAGAACATCCTGCTCCAGTGTCCTAGGATATGAAAAATCCACTTACAGAAGAGTTCTAGGAAAATAAAAACCCTGTCTTCTTCTCCAAGAAATACTGAATATCCTCGATATATTTTCTCAAATATATTTGTATATCTTGTAGGTCTTGTGTTTCCAAAATAGCCCCCTGGTCTTGTTTTTAATGTCTTTGGTGCTTTTGATTTGGGGGCTAGGGCGTGGGGTGGAAGAGGCAAGGCTGAAAGGCTTTGGCAAATTCTGGATTGTAAGTATATTCTCAAACTCCTTTGCAAGTGGCAAGAGACTCCCTTTGCAGGTGAACCAGGTCTTCTACCACCCAGGATTGTGAGTGATAGAGATCTGGTTCAACAACAGTTCTTGCATCAAGAATTTTCTTTCATTAGCTCTAGAAGACAGAATATAAGATTAGCTGTAGCAAAAGATACCACTTTTATCAGCAAAATGTGCTGAAACATAACCTGAAAAATTATTGCTTTATTTTCTTTCTTGACTATATATGTGGGCATTTGGTGGACAATAAGTGTGAGGCTCAGGCATATAATCTTACACTTCTTTGTAAAGCTTTTTTTGTAATTTTTTCCTTAAGTAGTTGGAAAAGATAACCCCTGTTTGAGCACTCTTTCAATGTAATCTTCAGTTTTCTGGTCCTGCCACAGTTAATGACCCCAAATCTGTCCCTGTTAGCCTTGTTCCTGTGCTTGTCAGCCTTGTATCTTGAACAAAGAGTGTATCTCAAGCTGGCAGCATGATGAGATTTTGTACTTAGTGCTCCTGCTACAGGCAGTGAGCTGCTGATCAGAGAAAATTGGTAGCATGTCTCCATGGGCTTAACTCACCTGGCTTTGATTGCTGAGTGCAATCAAACAGAGATATCAGAAGTTACACTGGTGGTGCATTAGTAATTGTTTCTCTATGGTTTGGAGCTTACAGGTTCCAAAGCCATTTGGGGAGTAGAGTCAGACCAGAAGGATCTATTTCCCTGATGTGTAAGTGAAGCTGCCGTTGGTGTTAATAGATACCCCAAGACTCTGTATGTGTTTATTAAGTTCTGCATATCAGAGCAGGTAAAGCTCCTAGTCAGTAAAATAAGCACAAATATAATTGAAATGTGGGCTGCATTATGTGCATAAAGTTGGCAAGATTACTTCAAGATCTCTGAACCTGTATGGATGCAGTTAGTATGTCATTTAACATGTATTGTGACTTGATTTAGCTATATCTTAATCTTCAAATCCACTACATGCAGCAGCTGAGTATTTGTTGTACATGAGAAGGGCAGAATTTAAGCCTGTGACATTCATTTAGTAGCTCGTAGAAAGGCTGTGATTCTGAAGGCTCATTTTGTTGTCTTCTCTGGGAAAAGTAGCCCAGGTATATGAGACTGAAGAAGATCATGGGAGACATCTCTTTGAAATGCGGACAGGACAGGACAGGACAGGACAGGACAGGACAGGACAGGCAGGACAGGACAGGACAGGACAGGACAGGACAGGACAGGACAGGACAGGACAGGACAGGATAGGATAGGATAGGATAGGATAGGATAGGATAGGATAGGCAGCTTCCCTTTCAGTTTTAGGGAAGATCATTCATAAATATCTAATTTCATAAGTAGCTAAAAGATGAATGTGCTGACTGTTCTGTGGCTGTGTGCACTGAATTGCCTATTCATTATGGTTGGTAGTTGTCGTGATGTGGTATTTTATGTTGTGAAATTGTGCACATATACTTTAATTTTCACTGGTCAAAATTATTTCTTCTCTTATGCCTGCCAATCCCCAAAATATTGCACAGATGTAATACCACCATCATGGCCCAGGTTTATGTTACTGCAAGTTGATATTTACCATATTTCACAAAACCTGAATAAGTTAGCATGATTGGGTGTTGGGAACAGGCTTTGACCTGTCTTCTAGGTAGCATCTTCTTGCACCTTTTCCATAGCTCATTAACCCAGACACTGGATTCTTTAAGGCAGAGAAAGCCCTTGTGTTCTGAGGACCTCTTCCACATGTGAGACTGCCAAAGGTGGCCTGTGCCACTGTGACAGTCCCTTAGGGCAGCCTTCAGTGGCATTCCCCCACTGGATGCAGAAGTCAAAGGTATTTTAAAATGTTTCTCTTCTGAGAAGTTTAGTGCAGGATGGAAGTCCCTAAACTCCATCAGTGCACCCATGTTTTAGAGCTAGAACCTGCTCTGAACACTGCCTGCCAGTTCAGCAGCAAGTTTAGATATCCCCAACTGCATCCAGGCAATTCTGTAATGTTATACCTGGAAGTTTGACTCTTCCCATAATAAAATTGAAAGACTTAAGTTCTTCTTTGATTATTTTGTCAGACTGAATATAAATAACTTTAAAATGACAGTAGATCTTAGCATTTTCACTCAGTCAGGGAGAAACATTTTCATAGCTTCTGGTTTTTAATTTTTTGCTAGGCTTTCTAACAAAAGGCTTTTGGAAGTCATTAAGATATGAATACAAACAGAACAAATTTCTGATCGCATGGCTTGGATAAAATTGTCAGCACAGTTTTGGCAGTACTGATTTTCTTTCGTTGTCATGTAGAAATATAGCAATATCTGGGAAATGGCTAAAAATACGTAAGTGCAGGTCCTTTCGTAACATGGTAGCAATAAGAATATCTAAAATAATATTGGGAGTTTTATTAACAAGGGTGTCACTATATAATTTGAGTCAACAGTCTAAAAGTGTGGTGCCTAGTTACATTTTCAAGAGTTAAACTTCAGAAAGACTAAGTTTTCTCTGATTTGATTCCTTTGCCTGAGATCACTGACACAGTCTGTTTCAGTATTTCCTGTGTGATGGATACGACCTCAGTTCAGCAATCAGGTTTGCCTAGGGAGATACTTCATCTGCTTGGACCTCTGAAATGCTGAGGCAGGGAACATGCAAATCCAATCACAGGGCCTGGGCGATAAATGGTCAGTTCCTCCATACAAACACCAACCAAACAGTGGAAAAGCTTGAAAAGATACTTTTGCGTATGTGTTTTAATCAAATGGTGCTATTTAGAAGCTGCTTTCTGCCAACTTTGAAATAACCAGGTTGATAGTTTTATTTTAAAATAAATAGTAATAATAGCAAACTTTTTACAGGTCTTCCATCACCAGTTCTGCCATCCTGAATTCTTAACTCTACTGCTGCTGTTGTTTTTCCTGTTCCACGTGGAAAAAACAGTCAGTGTCAAAAGGAGAGGCAGAAAAAAAACAAAAAACCCCCACCCTGTATGTACAGGCTAAGCCCTCCTGGGCGCTACCATGTGGCAAACAAGCCAGACAGGCATCTGCCAGTGGTGTCTTGAGGACAGGAGCATCAGGAGCTTTCCAAGGGCCCCAGGAAAGATGTTGTCTACATGGGCTTGTACAAGAAAGTACGTGGCATCCTGAACCCCTTGCTCTCAGCAAAGGTTTTGCTTGGACTTCAGTGAAGCCAAGCTTTGGTATCCATGAATTTAAATGTATTTTGTCGACCAGCTAGTTTTCCAGGTGGAAAAAAACTTGGCTCATTTTAAGCTACAGATACTTTGCTGAGTTTATTATAGGATACAATCGACTACTTCAGGAACAGAATTCCTATGAATTGCAGTAAAACTTACTGTCAGGCACATTATTCTTGTTTAACTGATTTAACAAGTATGTAATTTGCACTGTTTACAAAGCTGAGTTTTATCCAAGTAGATGTGATGGTACAAGCTTACCACATAGATTGAGTGCTACTCAAAGAGCAGAAAATATCCTCTAATGAGGATTTTTGCATTTGGCAAAATTAAAGGGACATACTTAAACACTTCACAGATTAACCCAAGGGAATGCTTCTACTTCGGCTAAGCCACTTAAAATAGTAATAGCAAACTCTAAGATTAGGTAGGTTAGTGTTATATTAATTCAGCTGTGATTCACATCATACAGCTTGACCTTTAGCACTACAACTGAAATACTCTGTTCAGCTTCAGTTAGAAGAAGTTTTTTCTTTGACTTGTGCTTATGACAAAATCTCATTACCAGTGATGGTGTTACCTGGTTTTCCCATGCTGAACAAGTTGTCCGTGATGTAGCATCTGTACTGTATGCAAACATGTCCAAGAGGAAAAAAAGAATTTGAATGCTTACTATTGCCTTTAAAATGCATAAGCATCGTAAACATCATACATTTTTACAGTTAAACTCTGCACAGAACCCATTTTGGTGAAATGGATGAAACTGTTTGCAGGTATTTTCTTGCTTGATACCATGAAATGGTTGTAATCTCTTGCTGTTGAATATAGAAATTTTGAAATATATTAAATACATTTGCCATAGATAGCTGTTTCAGCAGCACATAGATCTGTAACAATTTTTGAAATTAAATTTTTCATACTTTCGATACTTAGAAGCCTAAGGACATATCTCTATTAAGTAATAAAATATTGTTTGTTCTGTGGCTTCAAAGGCAAGTGACACATCACAGTTCATGTCTGTACCTCTAACCTCTCCTTCCTTCAAAGCCAGGATGGCCCCATCCTTGGGCTGCTGGGAACCGTCCCTGCCCTGTGCTATCCTCAAATTCTGCCTAGGCTTTGTTGAGGAGAGACTAGCTGACATGGACCAGAGCTGTGTCAGGAGCTAACAATTCAGGAGTCTGGCTGGGCCGGGCCAGCATCCCGCACTGTGCCACAGTCCTCCTTGCTTTACCAAAGAAGACAAAGGCCAGCCTGGCTCCCTCTGCAGCTGGGGGTAGAGAGGGAACAGACAATTTCAAAGGACAGTTCTGGTCCTGAGATGGGTAGAATTACTGTCCTAACTGCAGGGGGACCACACCCCCACGTCTGCATCACGTGCCTAAAGATATGTAGGACAAATTCAGAACATTAAAAGGACAGATAAAGTCCGATGCTCTCTTTCATCAGGAGAGAGATTTCTTTTGAAAAAAAAAAAACACCAAAACCACATCCAGCACCAGATCTGCTTTAATACTGACCTACTGAGTAGATGTCATATACACATCACTGCAGCAAGCAGAGTTTATGTTTTATGCTGACTGCAGAGCAGTAACTGAAACACAAACCTCTTGCAGCTCTTTGCCAATCAGTTCCAAACAGAATTGTTTAATTTTTATCAAAGTCGCATCAGCCTAAATGGTTAGAAGCTATAGGGTTCACAGTCTCAAGGTGGCTGATTTTGCTTATTACCGTACTCTCTCATACATGTATAGGGCCCCAACATAGCTATATGCACTGTGTACAGTCAAATTGCAGTTAATGTAAAGAACAGTTAATATGTATTTCCCAAAATTTTGGGAGTGCTTTGAGTACCTGAGTTCTGAGCTGTGTAGCTGGCAGTGTTTTTTTCCTGTGATAAAATGATCTCTATTCACTTGACTTTTGTCACATATGACTGACTTAACATTAATATATTGAAACCTCTTTCAATATTGCCCACTGTTTTCTGTAATAGAGAGAGAATGTTAAGATAAATTCCGATGCCTCAGTGTGTATAGCAGATACATAAATAACCCAGAACCATTTTAAACCTGAATCTAAAGACATGCTGTTTGTCTCTGAGAGGTGGTTTGGCAGATTCTGCCGTTATGAAAAAGCCTCTCTTTCCCTTCAGTAGATTTTGGTTTGAGTTTTTTGTGGCTTCAGTATGAGCCTGAATTGAGGATGTGAGATGTGCGAAAACTTTTGTAGTTCATCACTTTGGTCTTGGGGCTCTTGCTTTCTTTACTGCAAAATCCAGAAATCTGTACATATGTAAGGCTCAAAATTTGGTAGAATGTCTTTATATGTGAATTATTTCATTTTTATCATGCTGGAGGATTTTACACAGGAATGCAGCAAGAGTTTCTTGTCTTACCAGACAACTTTCTCTTGAGGTGTATTGTCTCCTGGATTTTGATTTGAAGGTGTATCTGATTTCTTTGCAGTTTCTCAGCACCCTCTTTGCCCCTTTAAATTTTGTGATGGAAAAAGTAGAAAGTATCCTGCCCTCCAGTCTGTGGCACCAGCTGACGAGGATCTGAGGGAGCACGCCCGCTGACTGACTGCCATGACATCTTCTGTGCCAACTTTTTGTTGACCACGAGAAAGCATGATAAAAAAAGGGAAGCAGTTCTAAGACTTAAAAACTCTTCATGGATTGTCTGTTCTCATATGAAAACTGTTTTGTTGTACAAAATACATTGATGTTAGGTTCTATTATATTTTGCCTTCAGAAAAGAAAAACTTAAATAAACTTTTGTGTATTGCAGCATTGCTGTCTTTTGGCTGCTTCTTCAAAGCTCAGATTGTGCTTTGTGTTCTTAAACATGTGTGGTGTATCTTCTTCACCACAGCTAGGGCTTGGCTGTCCATTCAGTTAATGAAGAAACCCTAATAACTTTACAATTAAGCAATGGTATCACTGCCTTTTCTTACAAAGTTCAATTAGGGTGAAGCCCTCACTGCTACAGTCTAGATGAGGCTTCTAGACAGTTAAAGCTCTCGCTTAAAGCATCTTTAGGCTCTCTGGGCAGTTTGAATGGCACATTGGGCTTCTGATTCCCATCCCTGCACAGAGGTTTTATCCTCATATGAATTTTCAAAAAGTCCACATACTTTACAGATTTTCTTCATACCACTGTTATTTCAAGTACCTCCAGAAGCTTCATGCTTTGTTCTCTGTCTGAAGAACAAAGTGTAAGTAATAGCAGAGAACTGAAGACAAATTTACTTGTAGGGACTGATCATGGCATTCATGCTCTTATGTATTTATTGCTGAGTTTTTATTGTATTGATGCTATTTTTCAAGTATGAAAAAGCAGGTACTTCTTCCTTTACAGATTAATATCAGCATTATAAACTGTTGCTTGAGACCAGAAACTCATTAGCAAACTTGGTATTAGTTCATGCACAATTAATAGAGAGGTTGGTGTTTCATCATTAGTGCTTACCTCAGGAAATCTTATCCTTGTGCTATGAGAGGTTTAGACAAAGTATTCATTTGTAACTTAGCCACTGTAGATGGAAAATGCCCGCAGACACCTCTGCTAACGCACGAGGCCAGCTCAAAGTCAAGAATCTGATCTGGAATTTTGAAGCAAGTAGTCCTGTTTTTTCGACTCCTTTCCCAGATAAGGAAGCATAAACCCGATGCAGTGGATCAAAAATGCCACTTTTCCAGTTCAACTTCACGGTTCTTCTAAAAATCTGAGTAGCCTGAGGGACTGTGATCACCAGCAGGTAAGTTTATCAAAGAGGAAATGAGTGAGCAAAGACAAAACTCCCATTATTGGAAAAGAAAAAATATAGAAGAAAAGTGTTTCTTAACAGCAGGAGATGCATTGCATTATTTTTTGCCCTCTTGATCACAGATACACTAGTCTACATAGAAGAAAGATTTTTGTCCAAGTGAGCAATGGCACTGCATTAAAGCAATCACTGCTGTGCTATGGAGGCAAAAAGACAGCCCCACACCAGGAGAAATCAACTGTAAGAATGAGACCTGAGGGAGGACATAGATGATCAGAGAGCCCCATGGCTAAATGTTAAAACCAGTGAGGTGTGTCACTGTTGGGGATTTCCATACAGGTTTTTCATCTCTGGCCATTATTTGTGCAAAACAACTCACTGTAATGTTGAAATTAGTGTGGCTTACATTTAATGTGGGATAAGAGTAGAGATAGTGGATTGCTGGTGGGCAGCATGTGGAAGTGTGAAATGGGCCAATATTTGTCTTCTTGGCTTTGCACCTGAATTGCCAGGACACCCACAGAGAACAATACTTCTACAGCCGGTGTGTCCGTGTATCTCCAGCTGTAAAACCAGGGATAATCATATTCATTTGTTTGTCTCACAATGGCACTGTCAGAATTACTTAAGGTTGGTGAAAATCAAAAGGGTCAGGAATAGTCAGCTCTTGATGTCCTGTGCTGCTTTGCATCTCTTATTCCCAGCCACTTCAAAAACCTTTCAAAGTTCATTTATGTATATCCTACATTACAAAAGAACAAATTGCTGTGATTAACAGTCATAATATATAGATGTGTTTGCGTATCAGTGTATATCTAGCTATATGCAAACATCCATGTTTGTCAGCAACTAAGGTAGTAATTTGGTCTTCTGTTAGAAGAAGAGATAATGTGAATTATGATCTGTGTGGGAATTACTATCAGTAATAATCTGATAAAAAGGAATCCTTAACTCCTGGAACAATCAGATCTTTCCTTTGAACTATGGGAAACTTTTAGGAACTCAAAAATATGTTTCTGCAATTCTATTTCTACTTTTTCTAGTATCCATCTCCCTTATAAGCAGTAATGAGCCATGGATTTTATCTAGAAAATAGCTCTTTAGCTTTAATTATAATTCTAGGCATCTGGGAGACCAGGCAAATCAGACAAAATGATTTTTTTTTTTTTTCCATTGGTCGGGGTTTCTTGCCTTAGGCTTTTCTGCTTCTGACATTTCCTGTGAAGTTCAGCATGACTTAGATCAAAAGGCAAACACAGCCCATGATTATAATGATGGAAAGCCTCTGGCTTAGTGCAGAGATGAGCCTTCTGGAAATCTGGTCCAGATAATAACTCATCCAAATCTTCAGTTTGCAGATTTGAGGGCAGGGGGGAGCTTTTTAACTCCAAAGGTTAACAGTTCCTTGTTTTGTCTTTAAAGACAATTTGGACACATGCTATCTCTTTACACTGTAACCTGCCTACAACAAAAAAAGGAGAGACCCCCGGGAGTGTTAGGTAAGTCAAACTGGCCACTTCATGGCCTTCCCACCAAGAAGATTTACAGCTGCTCCAAGGCAAGAGCCACACTCAGAGAGGTTAGTGCTGCTTCTAGGAAAGGCTGTTGTTTTCTTGGTGGTCCATTGTTTGCTGGAATTTGGTGTGAACGCTGAATACACAGGCTCTGATTTTTCAGTGGGATAGCATAGAAGTCCTTACCCCAGTAGCAAGGAAGAAGAGCATCAGGAAGCCCACAGAAGGTGAATATCCAAAGGAAGCTGCACCCCTTGCACACACCGCACGCTCCCCTTCACGCCCGCTGTGGCTGTCACTGCACGGAGGGCTTGAGAGCCTCAGCGGCGCTAGGTAAGGCAAGTGTGCAAGGTAGCCCCAGCCCGCGCGCCACCCAGCTCCCTGTAGGGCTCCTGCCCAACTCCCACCGCCGAGGGAGCAGACTGGCAACCCTGGAACAATGAAGGAGGAGCAGTTAATATATTGATTCATACACATTGGCATCTTTCACACAGGAGAAGATCTTACATTATGAATTCACATTCATTTAATCAGCCAAAAGGAGCTGTTATACAAAAAAACCCCTATGCATGTTTGTGATCACAGCCCACGAACTGCTGCTGTCTTTCAGATAACAGTACAAGTTCACTTGCGTTGCTTGAAGTGGCAGGAGGAACCTGCAGGCTCTTATATGTGTCCACAAAACCACCTCTGCCCTCAGAGGAGGCTGTCGCCTGCACACACAGGCTGTAGCCCTTCCTGAAAGTGCAAAGCAAAACCCACAGAGATGAGCAAGTGTCAGCACACTTCCTGCTGCCCCACTGTTTTTTCCTAGCAGAAGCACCCTCCCCAGCCCCAGATCTTCACTACTCCCCAGTAAAACGTTCGTTTTCCCTTTGCCACCATAGGCCTAGTCTTGTAAGAGGATGGGCATGAAGCCCGCAGGCAGAGACTGCCAGCTGCTTGCGAGTGCAGGTGTGATCAGCAGCTGTGCAGCACCATACCAGAAATGGGGTATTTGATTTCTAATTCACATCTGCAAAGAAGGTTATTCCTTAAAGTCATTCTCTATTTTCCATGCGGTAAAAGAAAATTATACTTTTTAAATGAGATTTCTCTTAAAACAGCTCAACACACTTTTTAGGGTAAAGTTTGTTAAAAAAAAAATAGTGGGGAGGGAGCAATCCCGAAAAGCTTGGCAGGCTAACAGCGTTTCAGAGCACTGCTATATTGTGATTTCATGCAACAAATTGAAAGGAACTCCCACAAGAAAATTGGACTGCATATTTAAAAAAAAAAAAATAAAAAATCCTACAACCTTTTGCCTCAGTTAACATTATTCTGACACTAAAGCATCTACCTAGGGACAGCTGTTTCCTCTTCATGACTAAATACATGAGTAAATTTATTCCATAGAACAAAATCTAGGATTATTTCATTTGCCTTGCCTTATTTATCTTTTTTCTTTTTTTTTTTCCTTCTTTTTCTTTGTTTGATGAGCTGAAGGTCAAGAAGGTGCCGTTCCTAGCAATATTTATATCTCTGAGTGTCTTTTCCCACTAAGAAATAGCAAAAGCTTCTGGGAGTGCTTTCTTCATGGAAGAGGCAGCAGAAATGCTTACAGCTGCAAGAAGCCTACCTTGAGCTCTTTTTTTTTTTTTTTTAATAATAAATACAGAAAAAAAATATGTAGTCAAGTAATTGGCCAGCTCAGCAGTTACACATTTGTTCTGTTATAAAACATTCTGGTTTTCCTCTGGTGAAGCAAGTTTGGTGGCAGCATTGTATTGCAGCTTATTAATACGGCATTTGTGTGAAATACAAAATTCAGCCTGCTGTGTGCACGTTTGGTGGGCATGCTGATGAATGGAGCACAGGATCTGGTGACAAAGGACACCAAAAAGGCCAAGGTACTCAATGCCACCATCCTCCCAGACTTACTGGTAAGACTAGCCCTCAGGAACCACAAGCCACTGAGTCCAGGGGAATGTTTGGAGCAGGAAGATGTACCTTGGTGGAGGAAGAGGATATAAAAGTTCCACCTTTAATACAATGACCCCAAAACACTTTACATGGGACTTCAGAATTCAGGTGGGTTTGTTTTCTGGTGTACTAACCAAATGATGGAGTTAAGAAGCAGTATCATTTCATCACCTTTTATTCAACTGCCTAGAACAAGTTCCCTCGTAAGAACGAGGCTTCTTTTTTTCCAGAACATTGAAATAGTTTCAGCTTCACTACATGGGGAATTTGTAGACTACTCAAAGGGTCCCTGAATCTTAAAAAAAACCAACCCAAACTTAAAAAGTATTCTATTGCTTTTAAGTTCTTTAAATTTAAGGCTTAAAATGTGACATTGCTCAGGCTGTGTACTACATGCGGATTTAATTTCACAATGAAATCCTTATAAAAATACTCCTTGGAGCTCACCTTTAAATACAATTATGTATGAAATTTTCCTTATCCAGCCCAGAGCTAGAATTGCCAGCAATAATGAGGCCAACAGTGTAACCACTGAACGGAACGTGTGTACATAGATGCACACTGCATGTGCACATGTAACACACACACTGTACACTAACACGCTGACAGGGCTATTCCCACTACCAGTTGGTTTATACACAGAAGTGTGATTATTCTTAATTCTAGCCATGATCATTACATTAAAGCCATATACAGTAACTGAAACATTATAGTCCAAACAAATACCTTTCTGGATCCTACTAATCTTCTAATGCCAGCTGTGCCTCCTGGTGATGACTTGCCTATTTTAATGATACAAACTTTTTCCAAAGCCTTTCAAGTGTAAATGTCTCCTCTCTCAAGACCACTGAATGCAAAGCCCTATTCTTTTTTCTAAAAAAAACACATAACCAGAGTACTCAATTGCCACCATATACTACTTGTATATTACTTTTTTATGCACTGTTTGTCCCTGCTAGGGTTCCTCCAGTCTTTTTCATTTTCATTTAGAAATTTTACCTGCATCTACAATATGTTCTATCACTCATTCAACCTCTTTTCCCATGTTATTTTTTCATTACTTTCCCTGTCTCTGAACTTCATGGGTGCTTCTCCAGAGCCTATTAGACTTACCGGCACAGGACCCATCTTTTGTCTTGTCTCATTTGCTTATCTCTCTGAAGAGGGGCAGCTGGTCCTTCTCTGACCCAGGTCCCCTCCAGTGAGGCTACAATTTCTGGACTGCATGAGCCTGCACATCTTCCCAGCACTTTGTTGTTTTGTGCTGATCCCAGCCCAGCATATGGACTTGACACAACCTGTAACTGCCTCCACCAAAGGCCAATACACTCTTAATCACAGGTGTAAGTTTTCACCGAAAGTATTAAGAGAAAATCTCATTTGGACGTTCCCATCTGAATGGAAAGTATCCTTCTGAACACATTTAATAGATTTATTAAATTTCAAAGAACATAGAAGTTGATAGAATCTTTAGAAACCCGATCATTACTGAGACAAGATTATTTCCTTCTCCATCAGCTTTCTGCGAATGTTTTTCTGCTTATTCAGTAAGTGAAAAATAGGAAACCTTATCTTTAGGTAGTTGAACGTCCTATGCCCAGCTCTCACTAGGCTGAGAAACAAATCTCTTCTCTTTGACCCTTCAGATCACAAAAAACCTCAGCAGTTAATATTAACAACCTTTTAAAAGCTTTTAAGGCAAGTTTTCACAAATACATAACTAAGACATTTGCTTTGACTCTTTAATAGCTTACGAAAATGTTGTGGTTGAATACATATCCTGCCGTTTCCTTTGCTTTTCACCGTGGGCCAATTTCTGCTCCACGGAAAGCCACAGCGTGTAAGGGTGGCTGAGTTGGCCTCAGGTGGCCACCTCACTGCAAACTCCAGTCCACTGGGGATGGACAAACACCCCTCCAGTAAAGCCTTTCACCCAGCCTGGCCCCACATTTTCTCTCACAGAGGAATTGCCAACTGGTGCTCAAACTCCTGAGCACTTCAGTATCCAGGGCAAGACTGTGACCAGCACAGGATCCTTGAGAAGATGCTTGAGCAAACTCAGCCCATGCAGTTGGTGGTGGCGGTCTTGTACAAAATGCCCCATCTCTGCGTTTTGCTGTGTTCCTGGTGGCAGGAATGAATTGCCACAAGGAGGCCAGAGGACAGTTGTGTGTTAGTTGGAAGAGTCCTGGCAGAAGTACGTTTTTCCAGAGCTGCATTAGTTTATGCACAGACAACTCTGCAGCAACACTCTCATGAAGAAAAGGGAAGTAAATGTTGCAGAGTTTGTATTAATTATTCAGCAGCTTCTGTGCAATGAAAGAAAAAGGCAAAACTGGCATAAAAGTAGAGAAGAACTTGGACGCATTCCCTGCACAGACCAGGAAGGGCAAAGGCTGTGGTCCTCACGAATCAATAGCCTGTGCATCATGTCCTGGAGATCCAGCCAGCAGTCTTTGGTGCTTTGCAGGTGTGAATGTCTACGACTTCTAGGCAGTCCTGGCAGCGCACAGCACAACACCAGTGGAATTTGCACTCACACTTTGTCATTCTGCTGACACGGGAGGTGTCATAGCCTCTCCCACAGCACATCACTTCACAGCTGTCCATGCCACGGGAGGTTTGGTTACAAACCCGACCAGCTGTCCCGAGAGACCCTACAAAGGAAACGTAGTAAATGTCACAAGGTGGATTTTAAGGAAGGACAGAAAGTGTATAAAAATATGCATAGGAGACATAATATACAATGCATTTGATCCTTCAACATCACATCACCCAGGATTCAATATCAAGCCAGAAAAATGCCTATAGTAAGGTAAAATTGATCTCAATTTTCTCCTAGAAATCAGATCTGGAAATGAAGAGTAAAATGGATCAATACTTTAAGGCTCTGCCTGATTCTGTTAATATCATCATGCTTTGCTTCATCTTTCTGTAGCACCTTTTTCCTCTCCAGCAAGCAGATACCCTCCCCGAGACAGCCGTGCAGCTCTCTTCTGTCCTCTGTGTCCAGTCCCCCAGGGCTGTGTGAAATGAGTGGCCAGAAGGAGCACCCCTGTGGTGCTCAGGAGCTCAGGGGCTTTGCAAGGGAGCTCCAAGTGGGCAGGGGAGAGCTGGGAAAGAGGAGACTGAAATTTGGTGGCTGTGAAGGACACAGTGGGCAGAGTAACCATGCTGCTGGTGGTTAAAGTCTTTGCAGAAGTGAGTGCAGAAGCAACCCAACTGCTTGGCATCACTGCTGTGTCCACCCATGGCCCCTGTGTCCACCAGTTCATGTGACAGCTGAAGAGTGGCTGCACTGTGCATGTCTCAACTCTGTGGAGTAAGCACCAAGGGTTCTTCTCCTATTTCTTGATAGATATTTGAAGAAACTCAATTATAGCCTGTTGTGGACAGAAAGAGGGGTAGGGAAGCATACCACACTTCTTCATGTTCCTAATACTTCTCTGGAGTTGTGGAAATGCCTCTGCCCATCACCACATGGCACAAAATGGCCCTTTAAGGCATGTCTTACGCCAAACAGCTACTGTACCATGTACGAGCTGCTGCTCATCTAATACTTAAGGTACACTGTAGAATCTATACCACAGCTGTTGACAGATTATTACCAGCCATCTGAAAACTTCATGAATACTCATTGCTTCCCCTAATTTCTTACATATTGCTATTATAAATCAATATCAGATATATCCATGAGGTCAACATTGTTCTGACATTTTCCCTAGACCCAATTATAGCTCCATTCTTCTGTTCTTGGCCAAAATGGGATCCCCTAAATATTGACTGTGGAACATTTTAAAAAGTATATTCACAGATGTACATCAAACATGAACAATTTAGCTTCTTAAAGAAAAAAATACATGCAGACATTAATTCAAATTTGCTTGAGATAGGATAGCAAGTCAATCTTAATAAAACTTAAACTGTAATTAGTCTGAAATTAATAAAAATCTAAGATGCATAAATTCTAATTTTCTTTCTTTTTTCCACAGTGGGGTACTTATGGTTGTATATACCACCACTGCTGTATTGAAGCAGTTCACAACATACAAGTGTTTATAGCTCCTCTGTCCCCTACTGTCCCCACCACCAGGGAGACTTCATGTCTTTTTGGGCCTGAGTCCAGCCACTGAGGTAGAAAGTGGTCTCAGGGATTTGAGTAAAGTCACCTTCTCAGACTGCGGTTTTTCACGTGACCAACACATGATTTATCCTCTTAGCCATGGCGGGGGAAGTTTTGCTCTTTTTGCATCTAAGTCAGGACAGGCTTCAACTGCCACCCCAGAGGAATGTTTCAGTCCCTAGAAGGCCTCTCAGCCTTGTCTTCCATAGCCCATATTCCCATATTTGTTTAAATATTTAAATATTCATTGGGTAGAAATACACACACCTGGAAAGCTTCAGTATCAAATCACTGGTCCAGGTCTGCTGTGGGCAGAGCAGAAGGGTGTTGTCTGGCCACCTGCTCTCCAAGCTCAGCAGATTGCTCACAGCTGCCCCGGCAGCCCACCCCAGGAGCCACTCGCCAGCTGCTGCTGGTGATGGACACAGGCCCTGGCTCAGGGATCCTGAGCTGCAAAGGTGCTGCTGTGCCAGCTAAGCAGAGACCTGCGGAGCCACCCAAGAGGGAAAAGGCGGAGGGAGGAGAAGACATGCTGAACAGAGATAGGTTCCTGCACCTGCCACCTGACAGATCCCAGATCTCCTCAGGGTCTGAGCCTGCTCACGCTGCTGCCCATGGACCAGCGCTCTGCGTAGGATCCTTGGGGAGGCAGCTGAACAGCACTTTAAAGTAAGTCTCTGCCATCTGGGGGAGCACCTCACGCTGATGTAAAAACCAGTGGCATGCTGCACTGGGCATGCTCTGCACCAGGGAACCGGCAGTAACTCCACAGGTTTCCTGCCCCACAGCCAGTGCTGGCACCTGAATCCCATGCAGGGGGTCCTGGGTAGGAGGAGGAGAGGTACCACCAGCAATGACCCACATGGGCACACACCAGCCCTAGCAAGCCCTCTGCCATGCAGCTTTCCCACCAAGGCCAGATGCACCAGGGAAACCTGCATGATAGGGAAAGAGAGATGCCAAAAGGCCTCTCCCAGATCAGTTTTTTAGGAATGACTGGGGGAAGAGAGATTTCCAGTGGCCCCTGATCTAGGCAGGATTGCGGAGTCAGGAGGATGGAGAGCTATGTGATCTGTCTGTGGTCCTGTAGGAAGCCTGAAGCAGAAAGCAAACTAAAACCTGCTTCCTGGCCACCATGTTCTCCTCCATCCACAATGCAGCTAGGACACCTGAACATAAGTGCTGGTGCTTAAGTCAGTCCACAGTAATATCCCTTGCATGCCAGACTGTGCAATATACAACTGAATAACCGCTTTTCTAGGTGCTTGTCCTGCCCTCTCTGCTCAGACAGAAAAAAGGTTCAAAGGCCAAGCTTGTGACTCATATCGTTAACATTCTGCATCAGGAATTTGGTGTGAATTCCTGCTTACCTCCCTGCATGGGCTCCCCCTCACCCTTGCACCACATGATGCTTTACCCACTGATGAGGCCCAGCCCCAAAGTCCTAGTGTGCCTGGGCTGCATAATACAGCACGCCTAGGACAGTAATCTCCAACAACTGTGATGTGGGTTAGACTTTGAAACACTCAGTGTCTTGGTCTCTGTGTGTGGTTCATGTGAAACAAGCTGGATGCTCAACAGCCTTTGTTGTGCCACCATCCTGCGGCAGCCAGCCAGGCGTCACTCCTTGGAAAAGCAAAGCCACTCTCCACCTCAGCATGTTCCTGGTGAGGAACAGAGCACAGCCAAGCCACCTGGCTGTGGGAGGTGAAGGAAGACCCCACGTATCCCCACACCCAGCAGGACCTGTCCTGGGAAGGGCTGACCACATCCCTCAGCCAAGGCACAGGTTAATTTCCAACTCCAAAAGTTCTCATTTCCAGAGGTCTGGGGAAATGACACAGCAGTAAAGGAGAACCTGAGCAGGATATGCCCCTTGGTTTTGACAGGAGTTTTGCCACTGACTTCAAAACCAAAATTATTTCAGCTGCTAACAGATAGGCAGGAGCTGATATCATCTGATACTGCTCACAATACAACACCAACATTTACTACGCCACTAGGAGAGGAAACTAAATGATCAAAAAATGTGACAAAAGAAAAAACAGATTCATATAAAGGCTTAATTTCTGAGAAAACCCAGCATTTTTTAAAAGTTCAAACAGCATCTTCAGCATCTCTTCAGCTTCTCTCATGAGAAAAAACACGAACAATAACTGACAGCGAGCAGCCAGGCAAGTTACTGCACTCCTTGGCTGGCACTCAGATCGCCAGGTGATGAAGACAGCTGAAGACACTAAACAAACTAAGGCAGGAGTATTTTCTAACTTCTAAAAAGTTTTTGTGTAAGCTCTTTTTTTTTTTAATTCATTTCAAGTGTTGGAATTGCCATGCCAACACACATTATACCTGCCAAAACATCCACAGCTTTTAATACAGCCAAATTTAAGGCCTGTACATCAAACCCTTTGACGTGCTTTGCAGTTTTCTTAAGCAAATATATGATAAGTTGAAAAATATATTTTCCCATTCCTAAAGCACTAAAGTGTGTTTATTCCTTTATAGCATTTAGGATTTATTCCTATATAGCATAAAGGATTTTTCTCTTCTATGTCTATTGATTAGAAATCTGGCTTCAAGCAATAAAGTTCATTATTTGACTTTCACCTTAAAAAAAAAAAAAAATGCAAGCAGTGAAATCCCCCAAAACATTAAACTACTTTCCACACAAGTGTTTGAGGGTGAGCTGGGGGAGGAAATATTCACAGAAAAGTAGCTCTGAAACTACTTTTTAAATCAAGAAGGATTCACATGGAAACTGTGTACAACACCCCAGTATAGCAAGGCTGGAGAGAAGAGGCAGCCCGGTCTAGAGGGGCTGGGATTTCCCAGGCCAGCCACGAAGACATGGCAATGTGCTGATAAGAACAATTTATCCAGATTCAGTTTAGAGTAAACATGTGTCTCATTCTAATTTCCATAGCCACTGATAGCTGTCATAACCTCACAGCTCCCAGAGGCACTTGGGACAATTGTGCTGCTCCCTTGCCAGATGGTGCTTGGAGAAGAAGTCATCACAAGCTCCACTGTCAGCTTGCACAGGGCTGGGACTGCACCCAATGTGTTTACAGTGTGTAAATGGGGAGATATGGGCCAAGCACTCACACAGGGACTGGCTGTATGTGACTAACCTCAGTGAGAAGTTTTTGACATATATCAAGATTGGTTTCCCTCTATGGGTTACTTACCTCAAGTACTAACACACCTTGCCCAGGCTGTACTTTAGTTTCACATTTTTATTTCACTACAGACTTGGCCTCATTTATCTCAAAAGCACAGCAAATGGCTTACATGGGGTAGCAAGGGAAATAAATTAACCAAAAATAATTCTGTGAAGGACCCAAAGCAGATCAGCCTGGGCATGTGGTTTGTCACCCAATGTGCAGCTCCACATGGCTGCTCCTAGCACTGCACGTGCATCTCCACAGTGCTTTCCACCAGGACATCAGGTGTGGAGGATCTTCACACACAGCCGCAGTACCCTGTCTGCTGTTGGGGACACAGGAGAAGGCCACCACAGCCCAGGTTCGCAACCCACACCCTACACACAAGCAGAGGCAGTGACACTGGCTTTGACAGTGCCCAAACTGGGACCACGTGAATGTCAGGAGAAACCTATGGATGACTTGAAGCACATGGCAATGGGGTCTGCAGCAGGTCCTTAGGGACTGCTGCAGCAGCCTGAGACCATTTGCACATAGACACAACCTGCCTCTTGGTTCCACTACCGCCTTCATGCAGCTGAAGTGTCATTGCTATCAGAACAGCTGCAGTCAACACATGCTCACCAACACCATCCTGCTGCTTGCCCATCACCTCCACCTCGAGGTGTACGCTTTGGATGCAACCTCTCTGCTCCCTATGCACCACCTCAACCCGCTGAGCTGAGCTCAGCCTGCTCCTCACACTTTGGTGGAGGTCTCCCTGCAGGAACAGGCTTCACTCAAATATTGCCTAAGTTTTTTGGTTGCTCTGTGACAATTTTTAATAAACCTGTTGCAAAATAGGGGGGTGGGGGGGTGGGTTGCAGTAAAATATTACATGGCTTTAACAGCCTCTATGAACAACAGCCTGCAACGAAGGCTCAGTGAGCAAGTGGGTGATGTCTGCGCTGCAGCTGCTCAAACACTTAATCCTGAAGCAATCTCTGCTTGTCCACCGGTACGTTTAAAACATGATAAACTTTCAACAGCTTTCAATCAGCCTAGCCTGCACTGACAGTCAAATAGCAATCTTTTAAAACGTAAAATGCTTCTAACAGAAGCTTATAAGCAGACAAGCAAGAAGGTTTTTTACAGCATTTTGGAGGTAAAGTTACACATTCAGAGTAAGATAGTACATGCAACAGTCGGACTGCCACTTGTGTGGCCATCACTTTAGTTCCCTTCATAGCTTTATTTCTAACAGGTTTCTCCCTGTGTAGTCCTGGGTATGCTTGTATTGGTTTTGGGAGCTGGAAATTTGTAATAATATAAGGGAGGACCATGCAAAGTGTGGCAAAATTTCTAAGTTCATGAGAAGATTTTCAAAAGCCCTCTGGGATGTCTTACCTCTGTTTCTATCAAATTATGAGTACAAAATTGGGAGTAAAAATTATTTCAGCATACATGTGAGCAAAGTTAAGTGAATTCTGAACACTTCTGAAAATCTTCCTTTAGTTCTTTTCTAAAAAATCATGAAATCTTAATGCTAGACAGGAGGTGGTCAGGTTATTACATTCTTACTGAGTTGCTATTAGTGATTTCCACATATTGTATTCCTCCCAAAAGCAATGACTCCTCTCTTCCTTCTAGGAAAAAAATAATACTTCATTTTTAACACTGTGGGGGTGATCCACGTATGTACATCCAGCTGCCTCCCCTACACAGACTGCCAGACCCAGTGGGGTGTATTCTGTCCCAGCAGGCTCCAGTGGCTGCCCGCCACCAGAGAGAAGAGCCAGTGCTAAAAGCTCTGATGGCAGCAGACGAGGTATATGGTTTTTTGGATAGGCCGCTGATGATACAAGCCCTGAGCACCTTTAATTTACTGGTTCATATGTGTTAGCACACCCAACCACAGAGGACACTGCCTTGGTCATTTTACAGATTTTGTAGCTGTCTCCCAGTCAAGTTGTGACACTTCATATGATTTGCTCTGGGAATCTTTTATTCAGTCCCAACACTAACCAATCTCCAGATTTGATTTTTTTTTTTCCTGAAGCACTAAATTTCTTGAATTCCCCAGAGAATGAAAGGCAGAACTGTATTCAAGGACATACTAAAGAGCTGTGTATTAGATTTAGCTGACACTGAGATGCTCCCCACCTATTTCCAGACTCAGACTTCCATAATCTCATTTCATTTCTAGTCCTTTAACAGGGCTGGCAATCTGGAGTGCTCGACAGGGCAAACCAAAGTTCATAAAGCAAAAAGGCCTGCTCAACTGCTAAAATGACCTCTCTCAAAGCCAGATCAGGTTTTGTTAGTCTGATTCTTTCTTTGCTCCATGCAAGCAGCAGGGCATCCTGCATCCTGTTAAAGGTTTACTGTGGCTTGCCAAAAATGTGCTCTTCCAAACAGCAACATTCTCTGAATTCTGGGCAGCAAAGAAACACCACCTCATCCACAGCCTTATCTTGAGCTAAGCCAAAGCACGTGTCAGACCGTCATCTCTGGGCAGGCTTGACAGCATAAGGCAAGCGCGCATAATACACTGTGATGAAAAATGCCCACTTTCCTCCACGATAACAAGACTGACAGATGAGATTAGGCTTAGTACAAAGAGATTATTAAACAGCTTTTTGACATAGAAGTGGTTGTGTAAAGAGTCTCCTTTTTGGGGGGAAGAAATCATGGGTTTTACAATGAACGAGAAAACTTCAAGCAATAAAGTTTTGAATAAATCCTAGTTTGCAAAGCTAGTCTCTGCACAATGCCACAATATGCCCATTTTTTCACTTGGATTAAAGTATTAGACTTTACAATACTGGTTACTATTCAAGGAACAATATGTGCTTGTGCAGGTAATAAGCATCACCTGCAAAGCCATAAATAACATTTAAAATTACCTTGACTGCTCAACTAACCAGAAACACTTTACAACGTAAGTGTACTGGATGAAATTCTGGGTTCACTGAAGTCAATAGTACATGACCAGAATTTCACATATTGTTCTTATTTAAGTACAGTTGTTTTGCAATGCTTATTCCAAGTAAACTTGGATTGTAAATATGCAGCGATGCCAAAAAGTGTTGAGCCGCATTGCTATCCAGATACTTACAGATATGTCATACCGGGTGCAATCTGGTACGTTATACAACCTATTAATTAGTTCCACAACATCTTTCATACATTACTCAGTCTGGCTTTCTTTTCCAAATTCCTGGTTTTCTAGTTGCTAGTTTTTACTTGCCACATCAGGAAATACTATACATGGGTTAACAACTGTTAGCAGGATTCCTGGTACTTGGCAGTTCCTTGAATCCTGTAACACTGTTAAGTGCATCCCTATTGAAATCTCTGAAAGCAGAAAATTTCAGTGTTAATAGCAGCCCTGAAACTTTACCTCTTCCCTCTGGGGCTGGCACAACGCTTCAGCAAATGTGACGGTTATCATGAACAGAGCTAACACCGTCCCATAAAGAGGAAGGAACAGCTGTGTTGCTCAGTGCATTGTGCTGTGCCCCACCAACTTCTATCATGTCATCCACCTGCACGTTCTCCAGCTGCCTTGCACTGTTACCCACAGCTGCATTGACTGGTGAAAGCACAGTTTGCACCAAGCTGCCGTACCTCCTACATTACCGAAGGGGAAAGGTGTGTCTACAGCGAAGGGCTCCACGGTCCACAGTGAGCTGCGGGAGATGTGCAGATAAAAGTCTGCAGCAGTAGCATAACAATATGGAAGAGAAGAAATGCAACAGGAGGTGCTATTATAAGGGACATCATGGGACTTGGGGCTGCCATAGTTACATCTGGCAGCTCTGGAGGGAGGTGTCTGATATAAGTGTGCATGTGGCTGTGTACGGTATGGACCTGACTTCAGAGCATAACTCACACTGTCCTAAAAGCAGCTTTTGCAAGACAGACAGACAGACAGACAGACACACACACACACACACACACTCTCACTCAATAATAATGATAATTTTTGACCTTTAAAGTACAAATGTCTGAAATAAAACCATTCATGTGTAACAACAGAGGCTTACCTACATCCCTGTCCCTGATACAGTAGTCTGGAGAGCTTTCAAAGTATACCAGGTCATTCTTAGTCGGCTTCTTAAATCTCTTGTTAGCCACAGTGAAACCCGTGCCATCTTGATTCATGACCACCTGAATCGCTCCATTGTATTTCTTCCACAGATAATCTCCTGTTTTCCTAAAGTCTGCCATGGCCAGCCAACAGGTCCTTAGAGTGCATGATCCACTCACACCGTGACATTTGCACTCCTGCTTCAAAAACCGCTTCACGGCCTGTTTAGAAACGCAGTAAAATATACGCAGGTAAAACAAACTGCAATTCATGCTTCTCAGCCCTTTTCCAGTCATCCTGTAATGCCAGGCTTGCTATGGGTCTCCAAATCACGGTCTGTAGTGACACCCACTGGTAGCATCAAGTCATCCCCACATGGTTGGCCTGCTCTGGTTGCTTGACTCAACCGTACACACAATCCTGTGGATGGTGGGCTTACCTTCCCCGCCCCTGCCAGTCATCCCGAGGATCAAGATGATCCATAGCGCTAGGACACAGGCTGGGCAGGAGGAAACCATCTGGGAAATGGGCAGAATCACTGAACGTAGCCCCTTGCCCCATCATTCCAGCTGAAGCATCACCATGCTGACCCTCTCTAGCTCACCCTTGTGAAGTTGCCTTTTGCCCTGAATAGTGTTTCAAATATTGCCCAGAAATTCATCAACAATTTATATTTAAATGATTTTACAGAGACTGTACAAAGCATTGTACCTGGGCTGGGCATCAGGCCTATGCAAAATGTTAAAATACGGTATTTTTAAAATGCTTATAAATGTTTTAAGAAACATTTTAGAATAAGACCTTAATTAGCTTGCATTGGAGAGATCATCTTCATCACTAATTTAATGTCTTGATAGCATTAAAGCCATTTCATCTTCATTTCAGACATTTAAGCTATCTGTATGATGTTGGAGAACAACAGATGGGTTCATATACAATAAATAATTCATTCCTAATTCTGAAGATAAGGATATTTGATCTAAAAATATTATGCCTTAAGGGTTCATGAAATATGAACATTTTGGAGTTTGTACAAAAGAAACAGCATCATGGGAGGAAGGTAAGAGAGAGGAAACCTCCATGATTAGAAGCAAGACTGATGCACAGCAAGGCAGCATTTTTCAGTCAAGCACTTAATAATAAAGGGAGAACATATTATAAAACCAAAGTACTTTTAATTTTCTTTCCATCTTGTAAACAATATGACTACTTCAAAGAAGTCACTGATATTCCAACAACTCCACTTTATTGCCAATGGTACTATCACAAAACAGGGATTTAGGCAGATGCTTGCTTTTAATTATCTGAGTAGAAATCAGTTTAACTACTTGTACGTTTAAAACAACTTGCTGGAAGAGTGGAAGAAGCACACAGGAATGCAGGATTTCTTTTTGTCAGTGATGTTCCTGTACTGATACAAAACATATTATTTTGTATGATTCACGTGGGAATATTATAAATATTTATTCTATGTATTTTTGAATTAGTAAAATCCAATAGTCTAGTTTTAAAAGAAACCTATCAACACCCCTTTTGGGGGTGAGAAAAAACTGAAGGCAGAGCTGGTCCTACTTAGATCTGAATGCCAGGCTTGCGGATGGGCTGAGGTAGTGAGATCCCTGCAAAGCAAAACCTGTGCTATTGCACTGTGGATACAAACTAGCATCCCTTTCTTTAAAGCAGGTCCCAGAGTATATGACAATGTGTTGCTTATTTTTAATCGAATATGTTTATTAAAGTCTCTTGATCTTTTTCTAAAAAACCTACCTGCTTACCAATACTGTCTTATTGTTTGGCATATGATTTTTTAAAACTTACTAAGATACTCAACCATTACACAAATTACTTCCCAGTATGGAACTAAATCATCCCTATAGTCTTCGCTTGTGTGGTAGACTGCAGTATCTTTTGGACAGTAACATAAATACAGCCATAGTATTGTATATGCATGTCACTGATCTGAATAGCCTCATCTGTCTATATTGCATATTAATTACACCTGCTGGTAATAAACAGGTGGAGATAAGATGTTGAAGGAGAAATATTTATCAGAAAAATCATCTACTTGCAGTAGAATTCATTAAAATTAGATCTTTTATTCTAAAGGGCTAGTTAATATAGAACAATTTTAAAGGGAACTTTTTAATATAAAAAGATCAGAATATGAACAATTTATTTCCTACTGAATATAAGCAAAGGAAAACCAAAGACAAGGAACAAGAAGTCTATGCAAGTCATTTTAGCAGTGCTTGATCTAGCACTATAAAATATTTTTCTGTATTATTTCAGATGTCATGGATACAGAAAATTTTGAATATGTTTTGAATAATGAAACAGTGTATTTCAGTTTCATGCACTATTCTTACAATTTATAGGTACCACCACAAAATGTCAGTTCATGTATTTCTCAGCCCTTGCACCAGCAGTGGGCAATATGCCTGGCAACTACTCCTTCTACTCACCTACAGTAAAAGAGCAAGGATTCCTTTTGTTAAAATTGAAGAACGGTATTTTCATACAATGTATAGAAAAGGGGCTTGTTTAGAGCACATCATGTCCCAAGGCCAATGCCTTTTGAAGGGCCAAGTATTTTGAATCTTTTTGTTTTTTTAAGTGAAGTAATTTTATTTTATTTCTGCTCATTTTGCGTTTAAGTTTACCATATACATACAAGAATGGACAGGAAGGTTTTATTCTCCAATGCTATTCTGAATTTGCTCTTTAATACACAAGCCTGTTCTTCGGTGTGGTCTTCAGCCTCCTTTAGGAATTTGTATTCTATACTAACTAAAAGTAAAACACCTCCATATGTAAGGATTAGGCTCAAAACAAAACCTCGCTCCAAAATGATCCAGCAATTACTTGGGCTCGTGCTTAACTTCCCACACAAGGAACCACTAGGCTGACTCAGATGGGAGCACTGTTAAGCAGGTGCACTCAGTCTGTTTGGAGATCTCTGCCACTCTGAACCTCCAAAGGAGACAGAAATAGCATCTCAGGCTCCCTCTCATCCCTTACTTCTTCCCAACTGCTGAGACCAGTCAGCAAGGGCCAACTGTTACCAGCACCAGACCTGTGAGAGCTCACTAGAGTATCTCCAGGCATCTGTTGGATGCACACCCACCTTCCTTCCAGCTCTGTTATTGTGAAGGTTCATCAGTGCTCTTGCATCTTTTCCTTTCCGTTCTTTGGCATCCACGAAGGCTCTGGCAAATCTAACACCATAATCGATGTTATCGCTGCAGCCACCCCAGTCAAAATGGCCCTTGCTGTCCTTGGCAGAGCCTTTCTTCTTGGGATCGCAGGAGCAGGATTTCAGCTCCCCTTGGCTACATGCCCTGGTGATGGCAAAAACAACTCCAGCAGAGGAGATGGCATGTACAAAAGCAGATTCCCGACTACCTGAAACAAAAAAAGTTACTTTAAAAATTGTTGGGGTAGTTGGTGTGAGTGGCTATCCTAACTCCAGCCAGTTAGCCTGGGCTATTTTTGCTGAGCAAAAGATAAAACTGAGCTGAAATCACACTAACACACATTCCCTGGAGCCAGAATTAGTCATGTCTTAAACTTGGACCCCTCCCTGGTAAAAGCTCATCAATATAGCGTTAGAGTTGGAAAACATTAAATGTTTGCTTCTGATATTGATTAATATACTTTCACGGATCAGTTGTTTTGTACAGATACGTGAATAGGACAGCTAGTATTTCTATCATGTTTCATTGATTTGGAAAAATATATGAAGTGCTATCTCAGAGATAGGTTTAAGAAATTATTAAATAGGGACCCTGAAACAACATGTACGTTGCAAAACACTGCAAATAACTTCAGAAACTAGCTTTTCCTCTTCGAAGCACTTGGGGAATAAATTTCCCTGCTTAAAAGGTGGTAGGGAGAAATCTTGGGTGTTATTTTCTGAAAACAAATTAAATTCATGTTCTCTGCCTAGAACCAAGCCCGGTAACTGTAATTCACACAAACAAGTTCCATTAAATCACTGGCACTGCTTGTGTCATGCTTGAGGCAGGATTTGGCCTGGCAGCTGTGACTTCTGCACACCAGCTGCTCAGGCAGTTTTCCCTTCTCTTAATGAAGATACTGTGTTATACCAAAGAATATCTGCATTTCTAGACTATGCCTACTCTTAGGCTATTTGGTACATATTTCAACGTAGTAATCGCTTAAGTTTATTTTAAGATATAGCACTTTACAATATAGAGCTATGTTATATTGGCACGACTCTAATTATAGTAATGGAAAATTTTCATATTTCAAAATTTTTTCAGCATGGAAAGAGTGAGAAGTGGATTTTTGTGCAATATCTAAGACCATTAGCAGTGAGAGAGACCTATTTGGAGGACTTGTAAGCCTTAAATAATGTTAGCACAGTAAAGTAGGACCTCAAAGAGGGAATCTTATCTGAGATTTTATTGTAGGGGCAGCATTATGCCATATAATTTACAATTCTATTACATATTACTCAGTATTTCTGTTCCAGTAGTATCTAGATGTTTCAGATAGGAATAGGCCCTGGACTTCCATGTGCTGTGCAAACCTTTAGCAAATGGCAACTTAAAGCTTTGCAAAAGGATAGGGCAAACCCTGCCTTTCCTACACTGCCTTCAAAAATCAGTCAGGGAGATAACACGGCTTGTTACAAATAATGCTGTTTCGAAGATTATTTCTGAGAAAATGAATTCAGAAACATTGAAATTTTTTAAAGTGTTAATTAAAAAGAAATAGTTGTCATTGGAAGAGAAATTCATCTGAATTCATTAAACTAATCATAAACATTTCATTTCAAATTAGCAATATCAAGCTGTATTTCCCATTGCAGTCACTGCTTGATGGTCTTAGTGTAGAGCTCAGAACTGTCTCCATGAGCCAAGAATGAAAACTCCACTATTGGAAAAATTGCATTTTTGCTTTTTTTATGAAATAGCCTCATCAGAATTAGGCCATGTTTTGCCAGACGTGTTTTCCTGAATGTCAGACAAACCTCATCAAAAACTTCATCTGATGGGTGATGTTACTTGTTATTCACAAATCATTGCTGAAGAAACATGAAACTGGTTATGGGAACCAACCGCTTACCAGCAGCAAAGCCTGTCACCAAATGATGCTCCATGGATGAAATCCCACCGCTTGGGTCGGCATGCCCAGTGTCTCCTGTCCTCCTCCCCATTCCCACCGCTGGGGCAATGGCCCAGGGTGCTTCCCTCCTCTCTGTGCAGGCGCCCTGCAGCTCACAGCCTGGACAGGCTGTCTCGGACAGTACCCGGGACATCCCAGGGACACGAGTGCCAGGGCAGGGTCCGTCCCACCAGCTGTGCACCACGGCTGCATGCCCAGGTGTGGCATCTGGTGCAAAGAGCCACAGTTTGAAAGAATCTCAGCGTGTTTATCATTTGGATAGGGACACCCTGGCACAGTAACAGATCTCAGCCATTTCTTTGAGTCCAAAGCTCTCTGAAGACTCACTAGGTGGCTTATTGCAACATTTAGATAGCAACAACACCCTGCTTAACTATCCTCCACCAAGGGTGGGAAGCTCATTGCAGCCCTCAGCTGTTTGGGATCTGCAACAAGCCTGGCTCACCGCTATCATCAGACGTGTCCTCGCTTATCTCTCCCCCGGAGCCTGATCTGAGGGACCGGCTGTCGCACCCCCCGCAGAAGGCTGAGGGCCTGGGGGGCAGCGCCGTCCCGGCTCAGGCCTAGCGCCCAGGCCTCGGCCCAGGCCTCGCAGGCACCTAGTCCCGGCGGGACCGCACCCTGCTGCTGCGCTGCCCGAACCCGCCCGCAGAAGGGGCTGTCATCTGCCATCCCAAGGTGCTGGGGTCCTGCTGGGACGTGGGCTGCCCCTTTCGCCTCCCCCCTGCCCGAGTACCGGTGCCCCTAGAGAAGGTGGGCTGTGCCGGAAAGTCCTCCGCCCAACTGCTGCATTCTGTCTGACACCCTGGTTCCTCTTAATTTTCGGTAGCCCTTAATTTGTGGGTTTAGGGTGCATTATGCACCAAAAAAAGGAGAAGTTGGAAACTGCAGGCGAGCCCCTAATATGCCAGAATCTCCTTTCTGAGCCCTGTGCGTCTTTCTGCTCTGACGCAGGCTTTTAAGCAAAGCAGCTCCTCTCATTATGGTATGTGCTGCTCTGCTGACTGAGACCCGAGGATAACTTTGCATTTCCCCTTCCCTTCCTCCCGAAACGCGAAGCTAAACCTCACCCTTGCTGAGAGCAAGGGCAGCAGGAGGGCGGCCGCCGCCTCCCGTCGCTCCCCCGCC
>NW_020799092.1:55991979-56040264 GCF_003259725.1 Athene cunicularia
GGGGGGGGGGGGGGGGGGGGAAGTGTTTTTGAAGATTTAGTTTTATTTCTCATTACTCTGATTGGCAATAAATTAATTTACCCAAGTTGACTACGTTTTGCCCGTGATGGCAATTGGTGATAGGTCCCTGTCATTATCTCGACCCATGAAATAACACTTATATCCCCCAATATAACCCTTTCATAATATTTTCTTTCACCTGTCCAGGGGAGGAGGCGAGTGATGGACCAGCTTTGGTGGGGATCTGGTGTCCAGCCAGGGTCAACCCAGCACAGGCACCTCTTCCAGTCCAACCCCCTGCTCAGAGCAGGGTCAACCAGCAGGTTGCTCAGGGACACATCCAGCTTTGAGTACCTCCAAAGACAGAAACACTACAACCTCCCCGGGCAACCTGTTCCAGTGTCTGACCTGGGATGAGTTTTTTCCCCTTAGGTTTAAATGGATTTTCCTGCATTTCAGCTTGTGCCCATTGCCTCTTGGCCCACCCCTGAGAAAATCTTGGCTCCATCTTCACTCCCCCCTACCAGGTATTTATCCACATGGGTAAAATGACCCAGAGCCTTCCCTGGGCTGAACAATCCCAGCTCTCACCCTTTCCACATAACTCACATGCTCCAAGCTCTTCAGCATCTTCATAGCTCTTCACTGGACTCACTCCAGGGTGTCCATGTCCTGCTTATACTGGAGAGCTCAGGACTGGACCCAGCACTCCAGCTGTGCCCCCCCAGCAACGCTGGAGAGGCTGTTGGCCTCCCTTGCCACAAAAGCAGCTGGGACTGAGGAAGCGGTACGTGCCTTCAACAACTATTATGTGCACAGTTCCTCATCCAGTCAAGAAATCAAACCATGTGCAATACAGATGACACTGGAGTACCCAGTAACACTGAAGGCCCAAGTCTTTGACTACTCATCTTATGAAACTGAGCTGAGGTTTTTCAATATAATAGTAAAAATAATGTAGTTAAACCTGTATTTCTACACTCAAATGAAGACTTTTCTTCAAAAAAGTTGAAGGCATGGAAGGCTTATCTGAGAATAATTAGTAAGAAAAAAACCCTAATGAAACCCTTAAGCAGAAGGTATCTTTCCATATATATCACAGTCAGTAGCACAGCCTAAAAGAACTGAAAATCCTTCCCAGAGGGATCCCTTTAAGTCCTACTTCCAGGGACTATGGCTATTAAATGAAACTGCACCATCTGAATCAGGACAAAAACTAGAAGTAATTTAACAGCTATTAAAGCTGTTAAGGACACACATTCATTTAATGCCAATAATACCCTATTTTATACCTCACTGCTTATCAGGTCTGGTCTGTAAAAGACAGAGCCCTGTTAGCTAGAAATTCCTGTTCTAGAATAGGGAAATATTAATTTCCCCATGCCTCCAGAACTAAGAGTTTTTAGGAGCAGAAGCCTGCAGTTAAAATACCTGCTAGACCTTCAAGGCTTTTTATTTGTGCAGAAAGATTACCTCCCCTATGAATATCAAAATAAACTGCAAGGAAGTGGACAGTTAACATACACAATCTATGGATCAATTAGTTGTCTTCCATGATACAGGGTAAGATGGATTTATTCAACTTATTCCAAAAGAGACTTGCTTAGCAAGGCTCAAGACTGAGAATCTTCCACCACGTAAGGTCCAAAGCAACATCTGTAGTACTTTACTAGTAACACAGCAGCTTTATTTGGGAAAGCTGACCTGTAACTTTTGCAGGACTGCTGGAACAGAGAAGGCAAATGCAAGCAAACACCTACTTGCTTATGAGCAAGTCAGATGTTTGGGGAACACCTGAAGGGGTTAAAAGATGGCAAGAGGAGAAAGAATAAACTGCACAGCTCAAGCTTAAGTCTTGTCCCAACAATGTAGCTGGATGAAGAAAAACCAAACAGCACTTCTGTAAGTCAACAGGGAATATAATAAAAAAGCCCGCACTTTCTTACGTTAATGCACATACCCAAAATTACCATCTACTATTTGCAACTGGTACCCAAGAGTATTAGTTGGGCAATGTCTTATGAAAGGCCAGGTATTCCACAAGTCAAATTTTAAGAATGGGGCAAATCCCAAAGCACAGGAGGACACACCCAACACATACAACCTGCAGTTTAACTGGAACAGGACAAATTAGAAATAATTCTTTAGGTTCTTTCCAATCTCCACAGGCTCACACAAGGCCCTAATTTTACATTAACAGGACAAAGACTGAGAAAATGTCATTGCATGAATGTTCATCCATGTCATGAGAAGTTAGGTATCCAATGGTATTCCAAGTAGGAACCTTGCTGCATCTTTAAGCAGCTATGTATCTGCAGGATTTGGCCCCAGGTCCAATCCACTCAATCCTCCTGCATCTCAATTTGCACTACTGTGGGAGGAGAACAATACCTCACAGGGCTGTGGGCTTACCTGCTTAATGCATGTAAAGCTCTTTAGCATTCTCCTCCAATCCCCTCATAGATGTGCAAATCATCGTATTCTTACTGTTCTGGGATAATGACCTTAATTTGATGACTTACAGAAGGAGGCCCCTCAGCAGGGACATTTTCATCTGAAGGCTCCCTTACCGGGTGCTGGTGGGGGTGAGAATTTTGACAACATTGCTCAGAGGCCAGATGTTGAAGGAATCTCTTTCTTTGCTTCCTGCCCTATCACAACCATACTGTGATACCTGCTCAAACAGAATTTCAAAGAGGCACTGTAACAACATGAAAGTGAATAAAGGACCTTGAAATTCATTGTTTAAGCCTGAGTATTGATTCTGAAGAGGAAAACACAAATTTCTTGTGAGATGGTAGGTTAAAATAATCTTTGTTTATTTGGCTTTTAACATATTCTACTCATGCAACACAGTTCATGACTGATCAGTTAGAGACAGCTCAAAATGGTTATTCCAAGACCCCTGCTTCTCATCTGTTGTTTATGCCATTTTGAACACTATTCTTGATCAGTGCACCATGCTAAGGAGGCTGCTGGCAGAAAGCCTATGTTTAACCTAAATGCTGTTCACATGTGTGTTTGCAGTTGTGATTATAAGCACTCGAAACAGGGGATCCATAAGATAACAAGAACCAGCTTCTCCCAAATGTATTTTGGACATCAGCTCCAAGTGTTCAGATCTTTGACTCATCTCTGTGAAATTCTGTTACTCTCAAACTAGAAAAAAAACCCCTATCAGTAACCATCATGCATTATTCTTTCCCTCATAGATATTTTACACTGATAGCAGCATTCACATTGTTGTATCTAGAATTTAGTCAAATACTGATAAAACTTTTCTGGAGCAAATTTTCTATTCAACTGCAAGATCTCCAAGGTTAGCTTAAAAGGCCTCCATGTAAGTGGATCTTTTCTTCAAATTCATGGAGAAAAAAAAAAAGTCTCAAAGGGCAAGATCTACTAGCAGCAGGAAATGCACCCCTTCAAATGGAGAAGGAATAGTCAGGCTATGTAACAGAATCTTTTCAAGGGCAGTATCACAGAAATCTTACTAGTTGTTGAAATAATTCCACTTAACTAAAGTGAAAGTACATGTTGGAAATACAGTGTGAACAAAACACCTGCCTACTCCCACTCCATCCCTGCCCCCCCCAAACGTTAGCTCACAAGTATTACTAGAACTCTGACATCTATGTGATCAGCAAGCAACTGCATTTGAACCGTATTTTGAGCTCATTAGAGAAGTGCTGTGTATATATAAGGTTCCATATATATGACAAGCACTTTAGAGATTTTAGTATTTCCATGGATTCTTCCTTTTGTGATATGAGTCCTGTTAGTTTAGGATTAATTATAAGGCAATATGAAGAAACAGAGAATCATCTCCTTTTCTATACTTTGTTAGCTCAAGTCAGTATGCTGATAGCATCTGCACCTCTCCACTTCTGCTGGTGTAGATGGTGGGGGTCAAGAATACAGCTTATCCCCTCTGACCCACAGTTGGGAACAGAATGGAGAAAACCCCAACTTATGTTGTATTTGCCTCCGGCCCAATCACTTTGTAGGATATTCCTTGCATTGAAGGAGAAACCTGGAAGGAAAGGAGGTGAAACAGTTGCAGTAATAAGAAAACATACTAACATCCATTGTAGTTTTCTAAAACAAAAAGCAGAGAACAACTGTGACAGCAACTGGAGTAGCACTCAAGTTTATCATCTTCTCCTTACTAGTCTCTGGAGGGAACATCAAAGATTAAGACTCCGCACATCTCTGAAAACAGAGAGCTAAAGCATGACACATCCATTGAGATTTACAGATTTTTAGACTCCTTTGTTTTGTTTTGATAGAAGAATGTCTCTTCAGAAATATTCAGCATTTTTACAGATGTTTATTGAAGATTGCAAAAACATAACTGATTTGAATTAACTTACACCAATTCCCTTCTTTCCAAAATAGCTGGTTTGGTAACCAGATGAAAAGAAGATATTAATGTTTCACTGTGGAATTACAAGCACCTCTTTAAATGGAGAAAATATTAAGAAAAAAATTAAGCATGGATCTCTTCTAGTGATAAAGACCAGACCAAGAAAAAACATGCTGCTACGCCTTCTGAGTTGCTTGCATTCTTATAGCAAAGGACTGCTATGATCCTTTTAATAGATGTGATGAAACTCCTAACAGAATAAAGCATCCCTAAGGAAGCAGGTTTCAGGCATAATTTGTGTTGCAGTGGGAAATGACTTTTTAGGCAATGTGTAACAAGATCTCCACAGTCCTGTGATTGTGACAAAGAAAAGAACAGTACGCATTCACCAGAAAGTTTTTCAGAATATAGATTCATATGAAAAACTGCAAGAGAAAAGACCTTTATTAACATAAAACCGTATGAGATACTTCAAATATTTTATACCCTCTCAACCTCCAAAACATATCTGCATCATTATTTTAAATATGAACATGTGATATAATCAGAATTATTTGCTTATGTTCACCTTTGAACAAAAGTAAAAATGAAACTAATAATTAATAACTAAGCAATAACTACAGCTTTATGCCAAAAAAGAACAGCAGCTTTGACAAGATTTTAGACCCACAGTCTAAATAATTTTGAAAATAAAACCCTAAGATACATTTAAGTAGCAGTTTTCATTTTTAACAACTTTATTTCTTGATCAAAAGTACTTACTGTATGCAAATCCTACAGATATGATGAGAAACTGTACAAATTTTTATATGACTTCAGCTCAGCTGCTTATACCGAACAGAAGCATAATGTGACCAAGTTTCCCAAAAGTATTCATAGCACTAAACTTAGAAGTCAGGTTTTCTTTACCACTAACTTAGTTATAAAGAAGAAAAAACCAAATCCAAGCAATGTTACCACTCCCACTTTTACTAATCTTTTTTGCAAGGTGAGTGCTTTTTCTGGAAGTTTCACTCGGCTGGGGTCATTCCTCTGTTCATGCTGAGGCAGATGTTAAGTTCATGTAAAAAGCGCAACAAAGAACAAAAAGTTAGTGTGAAAGCTTCTTAAGTTTGTGATAGTTCTAAGAATCTGCATGCATTTAGGACTGGTATAATTTCTCACTATTTGTCTCTGCTGTACCTCAGTTGAAATAAACATGTACAAACCTGTATCTTACCTGATGTTCAATCATTCTGCAATATATGTTAGAAAAACAAATTGTTCAGAAACTTAATTCCTCAGGAGTAGGACACACTGCTAATAGATGCTACAAAATTCTAGTAACAAAACATTTAAATGCCAATCATCAAGTATTTTAAACAGAACTTCTGCCATTTAATTACTAAACCAACTGTTTATTAAAAAAGCAAGTCAAATATGTTAACAGATTAGACTTCCTTGAAATTGAAGAGTAGAAAGCACCTTACAAGTGGCCTGCTGGAATGCATTTTGAAGCTGAGTGGAGCCTTGTTATGAAGTGCAGCAGGGTTAGGTTCCGATTCCCTACCTTAGTTTAGAATGTTTGGAAGGCCATCTCTTTTACTGTGCTTTCAAAAACTATATGCTACAGACATGACATGTACTGCTGGAGAAGTCTTCTAATGACTAAGCTTAGCAAATAGCACTGAAGATTTTAAGGGAGTTTATACAAACTGAGAGGTTTCACTTAAATTGGCCCTTTTTGTAAAAAACGTTTCAGCACTCTACTCATTCAAGAGCACCCCATCATAAATTAAGTAGCACAAAACCATCTTGTATTAAAGTCTTCATCAGTGAAATTCATAAAATACTACAGTATTTAAATAGAACAGGAATTACATTTTTGAAGTAATTAGAAGGGTAATGTTTAACACCTCCGTTTAACACAGGGTACAACATGCTTCATCTTGACAGCTATAAAACCTTAAGTACAGATGAGAGCAAAGCCAAGTGGCACCTAACTCATATTCCCCCCAGCCCTTATAACTGGCCCTGCACGTACAGGATGCAAATATATACCCACAACTGATTTCTGCATATGCAAAAAAAGGAACACAAATAGCTAAAAACATATTTGCCACAACTTTTATCTACCTCTTAAATATACTTTGTGTTAAGTGATTTATTGGGAGAAGGCTGTTATATTACACTAAACTACAGGAAATGCATTAGTAGCATTATACTCAAGGTCCGAGTTCCACATGGCTTCGTTCAGCAACAGATTCCTTTCTGACACTGATGCTCCATTTACTCTATCCAAGCAGCCATTCCTTTTACTAGCCTATTACTTAAAATGACCCCATCTGACAAGAGTGTGTCATTGTGTTGGTTTGAGAATGACTGATGTGGTGCTAACATCTAGACTTGACCTCTCCCACCCTATTCTTTTGTCACTCTGCAGAGTTATCTGGGATGTCTCCCATTCAATCCATAAAACCATAGTATCTTCCTTGTAAATCAATGATTCCAAACAAAAGATTCCTTAATTAAGAAGTGGTAAGCATTCAAAGTGGCATTTATGCCACAGTGGTTGTCCAAGAGCACTGGGATACATTCCACTTAATTCTTTCCTGTGGCAGGAAGAAAATGATTGACTGTGCCTTCCTTTAGAGATCACCCACACTGATACGGAATATTCCAGATTATTTCTCATTCTGTCCATGGAAAGGTGGAAGACGGAGAGGTGGATGAAATCTCTGAGCTACCATTAAAGAGCTTGAGGCAGACCAAGGTATGAAACATTTCACTCATAGGGATGTCACATTTGAGCTTGCATGCAGAAACTTGTACACGGTTTTTAAAAGCCTCACTTACACATACCCACCTTCTCCACCAGGTTCTTCAGTTTGGTAACTTCTTCTCCCAGCTTTTCAACACTGCAAACCAAGTCTTTGCAGACTTCAACAGAACTTTCCATTGGTGCCCACTGCAGTACTACCTGTTAACAGTTACAGTTATTTGCCAGAATTACTGTAGATTATAAATTAATATTCTTTAGTTAATGTATCATAAAAGATAGTGTCAGAAAAGCTTCTAACTGCATTAATGCTGGGTTTTCATTGTACGATTTATGCATAACAACCTACTACTCTCTATCAGTCTTTGTGGGAACTTCCTGTCACCTTAACTCCCCTATCAGCAGAAACACAAAGAAACAGAAACAGTATCTCTCTAATTGGGTGGCTTAACTCTTTGAAATACATTATTAAAAAAAAGTATGCTTTTGAGGAAGACCATTGGACAGCTCTATATAACTATATAGTAATCAAGATGGTTGATGAGTAAAATATATTTCATTTTACAAGATAGAATAATAATCTAGAATACAATAACATACTCTAAACCCAATGTATTTTCTTTGGTTGAATACCTTGTGAGAATTTTTGAGGAGATGCTTATTCATGGTCTGCACAGGAACAGTCAGCTTACTACACTCTTTATTCAACTTCTGAAGAAATTTGAGGAATTCATCTCTACTACAAAAAGAAAACAATATTCTGTTATTTGTTAAAGTCAATCAGTTTCTGCAAACTAAATATTATCTATGCATTTCCAACACCAGCTAGTGAGTCAGACATGCAATTTCATTGCATAAATAAAAGAATATCCAGTGTCATTTTAACACAAGGCAGGTAAACACTGCAATTAATATTATTAGCAATTTTTTGTTTCTTTTGTTTTTGTCTCCTCCCTCCCCTCAAAGGACAACAAATCATTAAGTTATCTGGAATATTCAGCTAGTAAGACACACTGAAAGCTGAAAAAGTGTCACCCAAAAGCTTTTCAGAAACATTCTATTACTCTCCACTCCTAACTCTCATCAATCCTGTATAACCAATGAAAACATTTCATTACCTGCTGCATGAATAATTTTGTAAAACACTAGGCATAACAGCTGCAACACTGTTTTCCTATACATGTGTGCATACAGAACAGTCTTGCAACACCAGAAACAGAGATTTAGTCAATTTTATGCTGACTTACCAATATTTCTGCAGCTTACATTTTTGAGGAAGATGCGGGGGAAAAAAAAAATTTGGTTTGTACTTTGGAGCTAAGATTGAAATGACTAGGTTAGAGTCATTTAGTCTCCAACACAGTGGAAGAAAAAAGAATCCAATACTACTGACTTGGCCCTTGGATCTGGAAATGTATTCCTCAAAGCCTAAAATATCTGATGTTATCTACTTTGAAGAAAATTTATACTTGGTGCTCAAATACATGCAGGAAGACAACTCTGAAAATTAGTTTGATCAGTATCTCCAAAGAGTGGAGAAAAGGATAGAAAAATTTAACAGATGAATTTCAATGCTAAGTTTCTAGAGCTTCCATGTGACACTGACTTAATTTATTTTACTGGAAGCCTAAAGAGAGCGTTAGTTATGGTGCTGGCCAGGAAGTTTGTTGCCATTAACCAGGCAGAGGAAATGGGGGCAAAGAAGAAGAGCATCCATTTGTTTTTATAGAGTGAGCCCTCAAACCCTGAAACTCACAAAAAGTGTCTCTATCTCCAGCAGAAAGGTTTCTACTCCCTAGAAGCTATTCAGATAAAAAACAAGCAGGGCCAAGACTAGAGACAATTTTTAAGTTCGCATTGGGGGACTTCCCGTTATATTTATGGGAGGATCTGAATAAATTAATTCAGACCCCAACGTTCCACTTTTCTCTAGGGGAATCTGCTACAAAACTGAAATGCAACATACTCACACCATCTTACTTGCTGCTGCGGCTTCTGATGGCAAAAAGGTATACACAAGATTTGCCAAACAGCTAAATTAAGCTACACACTAGTATGGTGCAAGTATCTAAACAGAGACTGAATTTAGCCCACAGGGTGTTTTCCTTCAATTTTGGCACATGATCACTAGGTGAGCAATGTTTCCACCACTACTCAGAACATCTGTGATTTGCAACACTGCTGAACTGTTAAGACTTTAACGCTTAAAATGTGTGTGTGTGTATATATATAAAAATATATAAAAAAAGCATCAGTAAGGATGCTGGAGGTTAAAAACCAAGACCGTTAATGGTTTTCATAAAGATGGGGAAGTAAAAAAGCCTATTAGCTTGTTTTTATAGAACAAATTATTATTTATTTCAGAACAATATAACTGAATATTTAGTGTAAAAAACACACAAAACAAAATAATCACATCTGGAGCTAGTCTGAAAGTTTCTCCATGTTACTACAGTCCATGCTCATGAAAATGTTCTACTTAGATAACTTTTTAGCTGAATAGTATCAGTTATGGCACTTTCTGTGTTTTGTCACCAACAAAAAAAAAGATTTTTAGGAATTATGGAAGGATTCTTAGCAAAAATAAAGTGTGTCACGAGCATGAAATGAGGGGGGAAAAAATTATACTTCTCATACTACTTCATTTTACCAATAATAGTTCTTAAAAAAAAAATTCATAGGATTTTGTATCTGTTGCAGTGACATGTTCTTATATTTGCAAATGGAAATGATGTTTAAAAAAAAACTTTTAAAAAATTAATGGCTGTCAAAACACCAGTGGCTAAACAGTGCTAGACACTCTGAGTTGATAATCAATCAGTTCAACTTTTTCTACTATGTTAGTTTTTCTATGACTTAATGACTGATTTTCCTTCTCACAGGATGACTGAACAAGTGGGAAGTAAAATCTTTATAAAATAGCATGTAAACATAGCCTACTACAGTCTCAAGGTCAGATTCCTAGAATACATGTCAAGCCATTTTCTAGAAAACTATGCAGTGCTTGCTGTAACTGAAATGCTGTCATACTCCGTGTACTTCAATCTGTAATCAATAAATTATATTCTAGTTCTGAGAACTACATATTATCTATTGCTATACTAGTATGTCACTCATGTGTGAGACTGTACTGGACATCATGTCAAGTTTTTTATTGTATATGGCCGCATATGCAGCAAACTCCTAACTTTTTGCATTTCTCCACTTACTCCCTTTGTTCAAATTTTTGAACTGTTCTGCTTGAATGTATATACTTAACACCACTACAGAACAATCTGGAAAAAACATACATTTCCAGCAAAAAAATGCATGAAGCTTAAACTGGGCAAAGTCCCCTTAAACTGCAGCTAATTATCCCTTGCTGAACAGTCAACATCCTCTTCTAAAGGTGACTAACTTGGACAGCTAGACACCCAGACACCTGGCCTACTACCTCAGCTCAGCAGCAAAGCCTCTATTTTAATAGGAATGGCTCAGGTGCTGTCAGAGTGTTTATGGCGTATCCATATCATACTGGTTTGTACCCTCTTTCCTGATGGAACTTTAGTTCTTAATTCTTATAGTACATGTACTAGTTTGCACCTGGATTCTCTTCTGAAAGTACACACTTCTTTTGGAGAGCCATAGAATGGTTTGGGTTGGAAGGGACTTTAAAGATCATCTAGTTCCAGCCACCCTGCATGGGCAGGGACACCTTCCACTAGATCAGGTTGCTAAAAGCCCCATCCAACCTGGCCTTGAACACTGCCAGGGAGGAGGCATCCACAACCCCTCTGGGCAGTTTCAGTAACTCACCATCCTCACCGTGAAGAACTTCTTCCTTACATCTAATTCAAATCTACCTTCTTTCAGTTTAAAGTCATTACCCCTTGTCCTATCACTACATGCCCTTGCAAAATGTCCCTCCACATCTTTCCTGTAGGCCCCTTTAAGTACTGGAAGCCCCTATAAGGTCTCCCTCGAGCCTTTCCTTCTCCCAGCTGAACCACCCCAACTCTCTCAGCCTGTCCTCATAAGGGAGCTGCTCCAGTCCTCTGATCATCTTCATGGCTTCCTCTGGACACGCTCCAACAGGTCTGCATCCTTCTTGAGTGGGGGCCCCATAGCTGGACACAGTACTGCAGGTGGGGTCTCATGAGAGCAGAATAGAAGGGAAGGATCACCAACCTTGACCTGCTGGCCACACTTCTCTTGATGTAGCCCAGGATACAGTTGGTTTTCTGGGCTGAGAGTGCACATTGCGAAATCACATTGAGCTTCTCATTAACCAACACCCCCAAGTCCTCCTCTGCAGGGGGACTCCCCAAGTCCTCCTCTGCACCCCCAAGTCCTCCTCTGCTCTCAAACCACTCATCGCCCAGCCTGTATTTGTGCTTGAGATTGCCCCAACCCACATGCAGGACCCTGCACTTTGCCTCGCTGAACTTCATGAGGTTTGCACAGGCCCGCCTCTCAGACCTGTCCAGGTCCCTCTGGATGGCATCCCTTCCCTCCAGCATGTTGACTATACTACACAGCTTAGTGTTGTTGGCAAACTTGCTGAGGGTGCACTCAATACCACTGTCAATACCCTGGTGCCAACAAAGATGTTAAACAGCACTGATCCCACTGTCGACCCCAGAGGAACACCACTCATCACGGGTCTCCACTTGGACATTGAGCCACTGACTGCAACTCTGAGTATAATCATCAAGCCAATTCCTTATCTACTGTACTGAGTGGTCCAATTCTCACAGACTAGAAGCAGCATCAAGGTCCCTGTATTAGGACATGAACACCCTACTCTGCCAGCACACCTGTCTTTCAAGAGCTTCCCCAAAAGCCTTGCATGTCCTCCCACATCCTAGAGCTCAAACTTGGCATCAAGCTGCAAAAACATTCCTCAAGAAGGCTGCAAAGCCTCTTTTGTATAAATACAGTAATGGATACAGTTACAGGCACAGCACCAGCATCAAGAGCAACTGGTATGTGTAAGAATGACTAGATAGGAGTGGAATACCTACTAGACAGACCCCTGTAACCATGGCACAAAAGACAACACTCTGTCAGGACCACATCATGACATGACTGCTAATACACAGTGTCAGTGCGATTCAGCTGCCTCCAAAGGATGGTACAGAATGAACTTGAACCCAAGCACATTATTCAGTACAATGAACAATATATCTAATGAAGCGTCTAGCCTTGTAGTAACCAAATAATCCAGACAGCATTCCCTAGTATTTTGGAGAGGGAAGAAGTATCTAATAGAGTAGCAGCACAGCTGTCAGGTCACTTGTCAAGAGGGAGATACACATGCTTTAAAGAGAAACCGAACCCTTAACTTTTCTAGGCAGTAGAAAGTTATTTATTGAGTAGATTTGATGCATGGAGTAGTTTTTTCTCTGGTACTACTCTAGCCAGGCCACTGCAAATAAGGCAACACAATGTTATACAAATGATGGTGGGACTGGGAAGAAAAAAACAAATACAGAGAACCTAAATTACTGGATGCAGCTACAGTATGAGGAAGGAGTAGTATTTCCAAACTAGTCTTCTCTAAATTAAACACAGTTCAACTGAAGGCAAGCCACAGTTTTCTGTCCCAGTCCATTTCTAAAACTTTTAAAATTAAAATACCAAACTCATCCTATTTTCAGGAACTATTCTTCAACAGTTGTGGGAAGTAAAAAGAGGAAAGATACAAGCATAGAATCTAAATTGAAATCTAGGTCTCTCTTCTGGAAAAAATTATCCTCAATTTTCTTGTGTAAATATAAAAGGTTTAAGAAATCTTAAGACAGCTTTGCATTTACTATAGCCTTCATTATTCTTTTTGTGCTGGATGTGGAAAGTGCTCAGGGGACTGATGAAGTTTAATAAGGTTGCTGAGGGATGTTCCTCTCAGCTTAGGCCAGGCTTTCAAGGGACTGCACAAGACTCTACTATAAGTATGAGAGGTATTGCAGAACTGATGCTTAAGTCCGTAAGAAAGAACCTATAATGGGAAAAATATCAAGTTGGAAGTTTGAAGGAGTAACACTTTCTTAAAAACCAGTTTCCTTATAAACATATTTCTACTGATACATATAATCTATGATAAGGAAACATCTTACGCAATTCCTGATTTTCAGTATGTAAAAAAAATACGGTCTTTTAGAAGCCAGTTAAAACTGCTTCCAGTGGATGAGAAAAACAAGGAAAAAATCCTGAATCTATACAGAAATCATGATTTAAGACAGTCACGTACTAGTAATTATCAGGTGAAAATTAAAGCCCTATGCAGAAATTATATGCATCTCTCCTTCCCACACATATTTTTTTATCACATGTTACAATGTGATTGAAAGACTGCCTGCCTTGTTTAGAGACACAGTGGAGAATTACAGAGACCATATCATGTGGGGTCTGTAAGGGTCCATGACGCTCCTGAAGCATGGAGAAGCAAGGAGGGCAAGACTCCATTTCCATGGAAAAATTAAAAGAAAAAAACAAACCAAAATCTGCTTACTTAAGCCTATCAGAGAAATCAAAGAAAGAGTTAGTACTGGAGACCAAGAAGCCAGTTTCAGAATTTATGATATGCACACAAGACAGTGAAAACCCTGCAGACCAATGCCATGAAACCTCATATGAGATACAAAGAAAGAACTCATCACTCAAAAAGATGGCCGAAATAACGGCATGTAATGGCAACATAACCCATAAACAGATTCCTACAGCAGGAATGCTTCCAACTTTCTTTGTACAAAACACACCTATCACCAGCCCTCAAAATCCACTAGCTGGCATACTCTCATGAATGTTATGCATGGGATAAGATGGGAGAGAATTTTTACCTTTGAGCTATAGAAAACAATGTAGTCACCTTAAATAGTTCATAATTCACTTCCATTTTCTTAGATACACAGTTAATACCTCAATTCCAGCTTCATCACTTCAGAGAGGTCTCCAGTTCTTCTTTCTTCTACTTGTAGCTCATTAATAGCATCTAGGAGTTTCTGTTGATCTCCAGGATTAGTAATGCCAATCTAAATTTAAAGAGTAAATCCAAACATGATTTACTTTTAATACTTATTAGACATAATAGTACAGTACCATTTATTGTGTGAGCTTCTAAGAGTCAAAAGAATTTGCTTTTAAGTTACTGCAACCAACTACAACATATGTAACCGCCAAAGGAAAAAATAAACCCACAAAAACTATCCAATGATGCAAAACAAAATTACAAGAGCTGAGAAAGAGCCAAACTGAAATTGAACAGGATACTCAGAAAATCTGTTTAAGGTTCATTAAAAAAAATGAATAGCAGTTTTTATAAGTAGATCTGTGTTGTTAGAATGTTATGCTCATGTATTTCAGAATCAGTCATCTCTTAGGGCAAAATAACCAATCACCATGATGGTGATACAGCATTAACTCAGAAAAAAAGAGTGGAAGCTATCAAATCAGCATCAAATGGAGAACTTTACAGGAAGAGGCCAGATTTTAAGAAGGACTTTTACAAGCTTTTGGGTGTGTATTTTTTCTCAGTTAGAGAAACTTCTTTCTAAAACCTTATTTTCTCATAGAGTCTCACTTAAAAAATAAGTTATGTCTACAAAGAAGTCTAGCTGGTTCACACTACCTCCAAAAACTCAAATTATCAGAAACTAGTAGAGGGAGAGAACATGATCTTCTAAAAAGACATTCAGATGGATATTTCTACCATGAAATAGCCTGTAAAAGTAGCCTTTTTATGTGTCTGACAGACAGCATACTTACAAACTCAGAACAGACTTCTCGCCTCAAATTAAGACCAAGCCTAAATACTATTCAATATTACTTTACACAGTCTCTAAGCTCAAATCAGTTCATCTTCTACACTCTTGGCTAATGCTGCAAACAACAGAAAAGATCTGAAGTGTTCAAGGCTTTTTGTCTTTTTTAGCTGAAGGACAATTTTCTTCAGAAGATATACACTATATAACAGATTCTCCAAGTGATGATTGTCAGCTTTGTTATTGATCAACCATCTCAGATTAAAATTTAACTGTTCAAATTCTAGGCTGAGAGTTTTCTTGTAGAACATTTAAACAAAGAAAACAAATAGTCCATTCATTACAAGTGAAGTGCTTTTGTGGCACATTCAGTACTTTGCTCATCTGACTGGCAGCTGTGCTACACAGGAGTTCTGATGTTAGCAGCTTCTTCACACAAGTGAAAAAAACTCATTCCAAGTATGACTTTGTTCTTAACTCTCCAGTTGAATACCTGGACTCAGCAGGAGTGGACCATTATGGAATATGAGGTTGCAAGGATCTCAGAGTCTCCAAAGCTAGAACATACAGGGCTCTCACTGATGTTCTGATGACCTGAGATTTCCTGCTGTAGCCTCAGAAATCTGTAAGACGTTAGTATTTGCAGTCTTCCAGTTGTCTATAACCATTGCAGAAAGAATTTTAAATGAACAGCTGACAACACACATCAAATCAAAAGCCCAGGCAAATTCACTTCCTCAGATGGTGTTGGGCAGCAATTCCAGGGAAGAGAGGGTGCCTAGAGAAATGCTTGCTTTGTGGAAGACTATTGTTTCTGATGCCCAGTGTTCTCTGTGGCTCCATAAAACAGTTCTCCAGGTTCACTACCAGGTGTTCAGAAATCATAGGTAACACATAACTATGGGCTCACAAGTGTGCCTTTAAACATTTCAAAACCACATTGTCAGTCTATAGACAAGTTCTTCAGTAATACAAAATCTCAACAAGATTAACTGGGAGTTTAACTACAAGTGTCAAGAACTTCTGAGTTTCCAATACGTTGCCATGGGTACCTGAACAAATTGTATTCAAGTCTCTTTGGTAAATATCACTAGCAGCCTTAAGAGAGAAAGATCTGGGTTTCCTAGAAATAATTTACTTATGTTGAGCTACAAGTTTGCTCAATCTATTAGTTCTCGGGTTTGTCTTGTGGAGCCCCATCTGGTATGAACTAATGTTTTCATAATGCTTACAAAGCATTACAGCAGCCACTTCATGATGCAGAAGTAAGCCAACTTATACAAGAGCATCAAGTTTACTTTTAATCACAATTAACAAATCAAATGAGCTCTTCCAAGGACAAAATGGCAGTTATTGTTGAATATTAGAACAATCTCACTTTTAAAAGGAACAGGCTGTGAAGACTGGGTTTGCTTTTGACTCCATCTTCTCACTCCTGGAACAACCAAATCAGGATACAGCTTTCTGACTTGCGTTATCAGAAGACACTGTATTTTGTTTCCCTATAAAATAAACCTAATTTTATTCTTCTGCAAATGGATCAGTGACTGAGCACCACCACATCTTGAAGATATGGCTTAGGAAGTAAAGAATGTGATAAAAATCATCACAGATAAAGCCTTCCACCACCACAGTAATTCTGAATTCAGAGGTATTAGGTGCAGAACTTAAGAGACAGAAAGTGGACAGATCAGTGCAAACAAAGCAGACATGTTTTCCCTTTCTAGATCATCTCTGTTGAACATGAGTGTTACCCAGAACCTCACTATTCATGCAATGATCAATGCATGGAATAATCACAGTGCAAGAAGCTCTTCTTGCTAATGGATAAGGAGGCTTTTAAAGTTGGTGTTAGTTCAGTTAGGCAAATATTATTGTGAAGTGGCTATATATTTAAGACTGATCAAGTATTGTACAAGAACTTGCTTTATCTGTAAAACAGACTATGCATAGTCTAGATTTTGATTTTAGGCACATCAACTCTAACAACATCTATTTTATTCTTTACTTAAACAAATAAATAAATAAAAACTAGCCCCTGGAAATCCATGCTCTAAACTCATGCTCTAACATCAACACAACTTTTCTGTCATCCTTTAGATGGAAATGAAAGAAGTGAATAACAGATTGCCTCAACTCATGAAAGATGACATTGTCCTCAGATAAAATGAGTGAAATTATGCATCCTTGCCATCTTGCCCAAGCGGCCACTATTTTTAATAACCTGACAATCCTCTGCCAAATATTAAACGCTTTTTTAGGGTGGGCAGAGGAAGGAGAGTCCTGGAACTATGATACGGAAGCACACAGATAATTCTCAAATGATTAAGTTAAACTGGGCTATATTTTGAATTTTCACATGTCAACTTTTCATTATGCATTCTCCAATTCAGAACAGGATGCCAGTTTCTCTTATTCTAAACTAATAAACACGTGAGAAAGGAACTTTCTTAGTCCTAAATGCATCCAGAAGTAAGATTATTTCTGTTGCTATCTTGTGAGACAAATGCTCAAAAAAATCAGGCAAAAAAAGATCCGAGTGTTATGAGTAGTATATAATCAGACAAAAACCCTCCAAATGCTGAATAGACATGTCCCAGTATATTGAACAGACTTGTCTCAGTATGGAACAGTTTATAAGCTTAAGGAATGTAAGGATTTCAGCTTGAAAGAGTCACTGTTTAGGCTCTGTTGTAGAATACAGATAAAGGTATTTACAGAGAAAATATCTTTCTGATATTGTTTGATGGAGGAAAGTGTATCATGTTAGTGACAGGATTTCTCCCCAGTTCTATGGATAAAAAGCAGCTTGGTTCAGAGGCATTCATCAGAGGTCATCATTAATCTTTGTAGTAATAAGATCCAGGCTCTTTAAAACAGCTGGCTGTTAGTTGAAGATCTGCCATCACACTAAAAACTTTCAACTCTGGAGTTACAAGGAACAGATTAGATTTGTTCTATCAGTGTGGGGAGAAGCTGTTAGCAGAGCTCTAAAACTAAACTGCATCAAGAATTCAGGATAATTTATGAAGTGCTAATAAACCAGAGTGTTATGTAATTTTTTTGAATTCTCAATTGAAGACTCACTAATTAATTCAGGTCCATGCACAAAGCATGACTTATTTTCCAGGAACTGTTTCCTACTGTTACAAAGCTAAAAGACAAAACAATTCTGTTCCTATAGATATTATCTTCCTGTGCAAGAGCAGCTGATCCAGGTATTTATTTCAGTTTGTCCAAAAAAGCCGTCTTTATAATAGGGAGCCTCAAACATGTTAGAACACTGACACAGGACTTAGCAGTTCATGTGAAATTATGTCTTCAGTGAAGGAATCACAAAGCTCAGCCATTCATTAAAGTCGACAATTCTCTCCCCTTCCCCCAATGTCCCCTGGACAAAACAAGTAACAGTTACAACATGAGTGATCAGTATGAACATATATACTCAGTCAGATTTGCATTTTAATGCAATCATGACCAAAACAGCACAGTGATGAGAAGAAAGCCACAAAAATCCCCTTTATGAGCAAAATTCCTGTCAGCAGAGGCTTTAGGATTCACATAAAGCCCACACTGGGATGCTGTCCCAAGGCTTCAGAAAAGCAGTAACATCAGAACATGCTGACATGCCTTACAATATTTAGGTCTAAGTGAACTCTCAATTTCTTCATTGACAAAGCTCCTTGTATGTGCACCGTCTGAAAATATAGTTACCTCTGAGCTCTGTCAAAACACTTAAAACTCTACTCAGCTACAAGATAAAACTTAGAATCGTAGAATTGTTTAGGTCAGAAAAGGCCTTTAAAGATTGAGTCCAACCATTAACTTGTCCACCACTAAACCATGTCCCTAAGTGTCACATACACATGAGTTTTAAATACCTCCAGAGATAGTGACTCAACCACTTCCCTGGGCAGCCTGTTCCAATGCTCAACAACTGTTTTTCTTGAATTTTTCCCAATATTCAAATAAACCTCCCCTGTTGCAACTTGAGGCCATTTCCTCTTGTCCTATTGCTTGCTGCTAGGGAGACTGACACCCATCTTGCTACAGCCTCCTTTCAGGTAGTTGTGGAGAGCAATAAGGCCTCCCCTGAGCCTCCTGTTCTCCAGTTCCCTCTGCTGTTTCTCATAAGAATTCTGCTCTAGACCATTCACCAGCTGTGTTGCCCTTCTTTGGACACACTTCAGCATCTCAATGGCTTTCTCGTAGTGAGGGCTTCAAAAATGAACAGTGTGACAGGTGCAGCCTCACCAGTGACGAGTACAGGGGGACAATCACTACCCTAGTCCTGCCGGTCACACTATTTGTGATACCAGCCAGGATGCTATTGGCCTTCTTGGCCACCTGGACACACTTTTGGCTCATTATTCAGCCAGCTGTCAACCAACACCCCCAGGTCATTTTCCGCCAGGCAGCTATCCAGTCTTTTCTCCAAGCTTGTGAAGTTGCATAGGGTTGTTGTGACCCCAGTGTAGGAACTGGCACACAGTCTTGTTGAACCTCATATAATTGGTCTCAGCCCATTGCTCCAGCCTGTCCAGATCCCTCTGTAGAGCCTTCCTACCCTTGAGCAAATCAACACTCCTACCCAATTTGGTGTCGTCTGCAAACTTACTGAGGGCGCACTCGATCCCTTCATCCACATCACTGATAAAGATATTAAACAGAACTGGCCCCAGTACTGATCCCTGAGGAAAACCACTTGTGACTGGCTGCCAACTGGATTTAACTCCATTCACCACCACTCTTCAGGCCCAGACATCCAGCCAGTTTTTTACCCAGTGAAAAGTATGCCTGTCTAAGCCATAAGCAGCCAGTTTCTCTAGGAGAATGCTGTGGGAAACGGTGTCAAAGGTTTTGGTACAGTCAAGGTAGACAACATCCACAGCCTTTCCTTCATCCACTAAGCGGGTCACCTTGTCATAGAAGGAGATCACATTTGTCAAGCAGCACCTGCCATTCATAAACCCATGCTGACTGGGCCTGATCACCTGGTTGTCCTGTATGTGCCGTGTGATGGCACTCAAGATGATCTGCTCCATAACCTTCCCAGCACTGAGGTCAGACTGGTAGGCCTGCCACTACCTGGATCCTCCTTCCGGCCCTTCCTGTAGATGGGCGTCACATTGGCTAACTTCCAGTCAACTGGGACCTCCCTGGTTAGCTAGGACTGCTGATAAATGACTGACACAAAACATCCTTGTGACATGAACTCTGACAGAACATTAACATCTGTACGCAAACGTTGGTTCCAGTTGCCAGAACACATACCTGCTTGGTACCAGCATAGGGGGGAAAAAGCTGACACCAAGGCCACAGCCAGCATCAGTAGCAGGGAGCAGGCTTAAGCAGCTACTTTAATGAGGCATCTTTGGTATCCCAGACAAGGTACAGAGTGCTCAGAAGAATCCTGAGGCCTGAAGTACTTACATTGTTCCACAGAGACTCCTATAATTGGATTTTATTATGGCATCCTCCTGTAAGCACAGGAAGTCTTTCATTTCCCACATTAATAATTCCAGCAAAGACTAAGGAAAAGCAACCACTCTGTTTCAAATGGAAACTAAACCTTGTAACAGTGAACCACATAGTCCTGGATAACAGCGAAATACCAATCTTCCCAGCAGCAGTAAACTGTAAGAAACCAAATCTTCTGGGTTTTTTTGGTAAGGTTTTATAACCCTGTGTAGGGTAAGAGATTCCACAGTATAAGAGCTCTCGTTTTTCCAGCAGAAATCACTGCCTCACAAAGGAGGACCACATTTACAGTAGTTGTTTAGGATTATCTAGTGCTAATCCTAGCACTGATTTCCTTTCAGGGAAAACATACCTAAATACTAAAAATGGTAAAAACTAAAATTTAAAATGGAACTATTTCTTGCTCAACCCAACTCCCACATCACTGCAGCAAAGAAATACTGGGGACTTCCACTTCATAGTCAGATCCAGGCAGAGAAGATGCAGGAGTTCAACTCACAGTATCTGAGGCTGATCTGTGGGTTTTCATACTTTAGAAAAGGTCTGTCTACATCCACATTAAAATTCAAGAACTTGCAGGAGATTTGAAAACAGATCTTAATAGAAGAATTCTTACAAGGCTAGACATTTATAAGGAGAAGACATTAAAACCATCTAAGAAAGAGAAGTAAATTAAGTTCTAAAGTAGTAAACTGACCTGTATTAACTCATCTTTTTGCATGATCAGAAGTTGTCTTAAATTTATGTCTCTTTCCTGTATAAAACAAAGTGTTTTCTGCCATCAAAAAGAATTTCAGAACAAAACACCATTTTAACTTATTTTCACTTATGTTTTACTGCCATTTTCAGAAACAAGACCAACTATACAACGCCATTATCAAGAGTTCTCTAGTTTAGAAACATCCTATGTTATGACTAATGAACATAATCAAAACAAAGCAATCCAATCCACTGCAGTTTAACAACACTTTATATATAAACTTCTGTTTAATAAATTTGAATTAATTCCATAAATGTATTTGAATTATTATACAAATAGTGTTAGAAGTTTTTTTGTGTGCTGTAGGTGCATTTTCATGGATTACTTTACACAGAGACCAAAAACTTACCTTCAGTAATCCTATTACGTGTTCTAGATTAAGACCATGTAAAAACACTTCCACGTCATCAAAAGTTGAATAGGAACTGTAAATATAATTAATGAGATTTGAGATGAAACCAGATGAAATTAAAAACAAAAAAAAACCCAAAACAAGACATCCAGATGAAAACACTGTAGAAAAGTCCCCCAGACAAAGCACTGGGGAGCAATCTAAAGTTGTACACACCTACTGATGACAGTACTATCTCATAAGCGTCATGGGATACAATTTAATCTATCAAAATTTTATAAACAGCTTTTCTGTCTAATAAGTTGAATTGAGCCTAAAGGGAATGATTTTCATAAATAAATGTAATTTTAAGTAGCCAAATGTTCCAACTGAACCTTAAAGTTGGGTTGCAAAAGCTTGAAAAAATTGGAAGTGGTGTTAAGGAAGATAATTATGTATTCTTATCAGATAACGTTCATACAAATTGGATTCAGGCCACAACTGTTACTCTTCCAGTTCTGTTTAAATCAAAAAAAGTTACCAAGAAAACAGGAATGTCTCTAATTAAAAACAGTGGAAATTAGTCTGGTAAGAACTTTGTCGTCAGAAGACGATTGTTCAGAAAGCAGACTGCGGAAGTAATATAACCCACTGTAGGTTCAGAGTTTAACATTTATAGACAAAGGTAAAATATCAATTTTGATTCCCCACGCTATCAAAAGATATAAAAATATAAGTGAAAAAAAAATCTAAACCACTTTCAATAATCAGATGAACAACTGTAATAAACAGAATTAAACCAAAAAGCAAGTAATACAAAATGCAGAGGACAACTGCAATTGCTACAGTGACCCTTCTGCCAAAACCCTGAGTTAAAAGATAGTTTGCTCCATCTTATTCTAGGCCCTGAAATGAAGGTTTGGCCCCTTTTCACATCAAAGACTTAAAAGAGTACCTGCTAAAACTTGTTAGAAAAAAGGTAGGAAAACCTGCGCCCCCACCCCACCAAACAAACCTCTCTAAAAATTATTCTGAATACACAGTAAAAGATTTCAGGTTTGCACACTAAGAATCTGCATTCCAGGATTTCTGGTAATTAAGTATATTTATCCCTTTACAAGGATGGACACCCTAAATCACATATGGAGGAGTTTATGAAGCTTCCACACTGTAACAATAATTCTGCGAGCATGCCTTCTGTCAGCAGGCAAAATATAAAAAGAGTTATAAATTATTTTAATGGAGTTTAAAGCCAACATCCCTACCATGGAGTTGTGTAAAACTGTGTTATCCTCTGCCCAATTCCACACCCCACCCCCCCGTCAACACACAGACAACATCAGTCTTTCAAGCAAACAATTCACATATACATCCAAACATTGTATGTACAGCCAATGATGTTCAACTGTTAAGAGGAGACAGTGCATGAATGACCTGCAGTGATGAAATGTTGGTGTTTAAGTATGCAAAGTGCCCAGTTTGCAAAGGTTTTGGGAGTCCTTGGGTAACTCAAGACTTTCGGTTCTGCTAAAGGTGCAAGGAAAGGACATTTTTTCTAAGGATCAAAGAAACAGGTATTCAGCATTCAGACAATTAACCTGAAAGCCTCTGAAACAGAAAAGGACCTAATCCAGGAGCTGAAGAAAGCAGATTCTTGACAGGTGTGTGCATTTCCTTGTATAGTCCAGAGCTCTGGAGCCTGGGACACAGTTAATATCCAGTACCAGATGATGCATTAGGAGCAACTAAGAGAACAGCGACTTGAGAAGACAACTGGCAATGCCTGTGGTGAAACTGTGCAGGCAAATGGCTGGAAGGAGACAACCAGCTCAAGGAACTATGATGGAGTAAACACAGGTACCAGTGTACCTCCTGACTATCATTAGATTAAAAAAAACCAACTCACTAGGGGGTGACACTGTGTGTGTGTGTGTGCGTGTGTGTGTGTGCGCGCGCGCGTGCGTGCGTTAACAGATAAGCTTTATTTGTAAGAACAGACATTTAACAGCCAGACATCTGGTATACTCCAGGGGACTGTTTCCTGGAACCAAGAGTTCTACTAACTACCAGAAATGCTCAAAGTTATGAAAAAACAGAACTAGCTATTGTTAATATAACAATCCTTGAGCTTGACAGAAACGTCTGTTCATACAAACAAATCAGTTGCTCATCTGATGCAAAGAAAAACTACTGAAACGTTGTGAAATCCTGGAAGCCTAAGAGTTGCCTAGTACAGAATTACATTTGCATAGCCAGACATCTGGCTTTCACAATGTATTTTAAGTGGGCTTCAGGATTGTCTTATTTTTAAGGGCTTATCAAGACTACCCAAACACTGGTCCTCTAGACACCATCAGGTTTCAAGAGCACTACATCCATTTGGATAATTGCTGCACTGTGTTAGTTTAATTTCCTTATACCAGAAAAGGCCTGGGAAACTTTCTAAATAACCTAAACCTATTAAAAAAATAAATTATCTGTTCTAACACTGAAGTCATTAAGTACAGATCCTATCTAGGAGCAGGAGTCTTTGTGATGAGTACTAGAAGACCAATCTATTTAAAAGAATGTCACCTTCATGGCAAGTATACAGGGACTCAAAAGATGATCCCCAAGGAACAGACAGATCCCACAGGAGACGTGGTTCACAGATGAGGAGATATACACAGAACAATGCGTTCAAGAATCTATAAGTTAGTGAGATGCAAGAACAAGGTGGACAGCATAGACGATTTACCATGTAAAGCCTTCACCCCTCTGATCCAAGAAGTACTTAAGATGACTGCGGTTGAAGTACCAGAGAACAAAATCTGATTGACATATACATTCATTTAGCAACCGCACATGGTGAGGCTCTGTCTGAACTGAGGTATTTTGTTTGAGACTGAGACTACCTCAATGTGAACTAGTACCTACTGAACTGCCATCAGCCTAATGATACAAAACCAGGGCATTTAAAATTCAACATGACCTGGCTGAGTATGGACATAAAGAATCAATCTGACCAACCAGAACAGACTACAGGCATTGGAAGCTGTCTTCTCAAGACCATGAAGCTCCAGCTCAAGAAGGCAAGTGGATGGTTTGTTGAGGACTTCTTAGCCAATATGTTCTGAGACAGAACTTAAAGACCTTCAAAGTTGCTCAAGCAGGGGTTGATTTCAGTCACAGGACACCTACAAGCTTCAGGGTCAGGGGCATGCTATGCAAAAAGTTCTAGAGCTCAACTGGTGTTGATATTTTGTTTCAACTCTTGTAGATGCAGAATGAAAGGGCATAGCTCTTCCTGGTGGCATGAAGCTGAAAAAAGGCATTCAGTGAAAGCATCAAAAATGTGACATCAAATGAAGATAACCACACAACAAGGAGTATCCAACCGGAGAGCATACAGCTTTAACAGAGCTGGAATGAAGTGGCATTGGACCTTGACTCTACCATACTTTACAGCAACTGAAAGGAAGGAAAGACCTCAAGCATGCTCTTTATAATGCAAAGAAACTTTGAAGTCTTGAAAAATTAATAGTACATTAATATACTCACTGTGGACTCTTGGCAGTGCTCCAAACAATACATAATATATATCAGTACAATGTAATCACTGATATTAACAAATACAACCTCTTAGCAATGTTTATAAGCTAAAATTAAACTATGACTGTATTTACCCAACTCTGTTTTCAGGAGCAGTTTTCAGAAATTTGTAGGTAACCTCTTGCTTAATCATTTCGTGGTATCTCCCTTGCAAGTGACTTGCAGCCAAAGAGAGTAAACTATAAATCTGGAGAAGCCAAAATTAATTATTATTCAAATTCAAAATGCATTAGAAAATACACAGGAGTAAGATTACAAAGAATTCTATCATAAGTTTCTACTTACAGTGAACATGAAACATCTGCCACTAACGACTTCTCTAAAGCATACAACAGGGAGTTAGGACTAAGCTCACAGAGTTTATCAAGAACATTTCTTTAACCAGATTTCAGCCCAACAAGGAACTGACACAGAGGAAAACAGTATGTATAGTGTAGTCTAAAAAAAAGTTAGCACCTGTCACTACAGAAGCAATACACCAACATACTAATTTTTGTGTTTTATAGACAAGTTCTATATACTCAAGGCAGTAAGTTGCCTAAAGAGCATGAGGCATATTTTATTATCTCCATTTCCCTTGCATATATGGACCCAACATTTAGCAATTTACAACTGGCAATCTAAGTTAACTATCTGACAGACAGGGATTCTTTCACCTGATTAAAGCAGCAAGCCTTCTGCCAGACATCACTATGCATCAGTGATGGATTCCAGAAACTAAATTGCCCCTGTGTTTTGAGATAGTTACTACAAAATTCAGCAAAACAAGTAGAACCTCAATAAACCTAAAAGAACAGTGAAACCACTTCCCCGAAACTGAGGTTGCTAGCCAGTTTTATATACACATACACGTACACATATACATGTGTGGTAGGTTGATCCTGGCTTGCAAACAAGCCCCTACCCAGTTGCTCACTCACTCTCCCCTGGCAGGATAGGGGAGAATCAGAAGGGTAAAAGTAAGAAACCTACAGTATAATAAGTGAAAGGAACAAAAACCCCAAAGCCTAAGTCATGCAAAGGCAGTAACTCACCACGTCCCACCAGCAGATCAATGCCCTGCCAGTCTCAAAGCAATAGCCTGCTTTGGAAAAACTCCCCCCACAATTTTATTGCTGAGCATGACATTATATGGTATGGAGTATCCCTTGGGTCAGCTACACTGGCTGTGTCCCCTCCAACCTCTTGCTCTGTCCCAGCCTACTTGCTGGGGATGGGGGGCAGAGTAAAAAATAGAGAAGGCCTTGATGCTGCACAAGCACTTCTCAGCAACAGCTAAAATACTGGTGTGTTATCAACACTGTTTTGTCACAAACCTAAAACACAACACCCTACAGGCTGTTAGAAAGAAAAGTAACTCCATCCCACCTAAACCCAGTACAGTATGTAAGAAAAATATCTCCCCTCTGAGATACAGTTTCCGCAGACATAGTCTGTGTCAACAGGCTGAAGAGCAGACCCCCATGTTGAAGAAGCTCATGACCATTAAATATCTCAATACCATCTGTAAGACTTGCAGTAACTGAGTGAAAGTCAGCGCTTCACAGGTCAAGAGGCCAGACCCACCTCTCAAGTGTGAGGAGTATGTATTGCCTCTATGTCAGAGAAAGTTGTGTTATAACATTATATAGCCAAAGCCTGATGAACAAGTCATTTATCAAAAGCAGAAAGCATTTGTAGCCCCTTTCAGTAATCCGATCTAACAGATCACTGAAAGTCAGACACTGGTCTCGTTAGTGCACATAGACAGCTTTGTGCATAGTTACCATTTTTGTTCCCGCTTAGCCCTGGAGTCTGGCAGGGGGGGAAAAGAAAAGTAAAAGAAGATGTAAAGTGAATTACAATTCATTCACACACAAATGTAGAGTGAATTACACATTTGACTGCAAAAAGCCACATCATTGGTAAGAGCAAATCAGAGCAAAATAAACAGAAATTGGTCTAATGATCAACATGCATCACCTGCTAACAGCAGTAAACTGATTTATTTTAGAACATGTTGTCTTCAGCAGCTAGCTCTCTCAACTGATAATGAGTGGCTGCTCTTCCAATGATCTGAAGACCAATTTACATCATTTTGCACCTTATTCCCTCCCGAGAATGGGTTCTGAAGATGGCCAGTGCCACCTACCCGCCCTTTTTGCTTTAGTCTTTTCACTTCCAAATTCAATGAGAAACTATATACTGCAATTTAGTTTGATATCCACATTCTGTCACACCCCCTGGCAGGTGGGAAAAAACCAACAACTACTTCTCATATCAACATTACTAAAATGAATAATCCCTTGTTCTGTATTCTAAATCTGATGTCAAGGATTCTAGAGGGGAAAAAACAAAGTTCCCAAACATTACTACGTAACATTTAAAGCCCTGCAAAAAGTTGAGATATAACAGAAAATAGTCTGTATAGATGTAATAGCACAAATATTCAACTAGCTGCTATAATTTAGTTATTAAAGTAACATTTCTACAGAAAATTATACAATTACTGAACAGATATGAGGCAAAATTTGTATTTCAGAGAAATTAAATACCTCTGAGCATTTATTGATTTTTGCAAGCTCTGCTGCTGTTTTCTCATCCTTAGTCTGTAGATTTTTGTCAGCTCCCAGCTCAAGCAACTTAAAGATTACACTTTTATGTCCATGCTGTGTTGCCCATATTAATGCCTGCAGAGAACAACTTTATATTACCAATTTTACATATGAAGCAAAAAAGGAAGAGAAATTCTATCAATAATACAACCTTCATAAGTTCTTACATGGCAGAATCTGGAGACAAAGACAATTAATGCAAAAGAATCTCGAAGTGGTGTTAAATAAGTATTTCCGAGAAAGTTGTACTTAGAAACAAGTTTGTGGGTTCTTGCTTTTTAAAATTTTTATCATTAATTACAATATACAGAAGTAAATCACTTACTGAATACCCATTTTCATCTTGGGCATTTATGTGTGATCCATGAGCAACAAGAAGAGCAACAACCCGAGGATAGCCTTTTCTAGCTGCATACATCAGTGGAGTCATTTGTCTCCTGAAAAGGGGACAGGTGAAAAAAATTATTTCAAGATATCAAAATCCAACTGCATTATAAAGTTCAGAGTTCAAATTTATTTTTTGATTGAAATGAAGTCAAGAAGTCAACTGTTGTCTTTCACAAGAAGGAATCCTAGAGGAAACTTCTTCCAGAAGTTTAGATATAGACCTATAGTACTCCTAGGAGAAAAAGTTAAAAAAACCCAAACAATGTTTTATCACTTTCAAATTCAAGTAGTGCAATAACACACAAATAATTTTAACATGTCCCAGCTATGAAACATGGCAGCTTGGTGACTAAGCCATTTCTTTTTTGGCTCTGAACTAGTCAAAACCACTTTTTAAAGACTGTCTCTTCTGCTGCTAACCACAAACCCAGCAGCAGGCATCTTATTTAGCACATAAATCAGATTAATGGGAAGGGAATGGGAATAACTGCAGATCCCAGTTTTCATCCCACTAAAAGCAGAAAATATCAGCAAATCACCCTTTTTTTCCTCTCAATTAAAAGAAGTGTCAGAGACTTTTTTTTTTTTAAATAATTTTTGAAGTGACACGGCTTAAGTGATGAATTGTACATATAGTTTAATTTAAATCCAAAGTTCTGAAAAGAAATATGCAGTTTTGTGGAGGGCAAGCTGTAAATTACCAACCAAATATTTAAGAGGAAGAATATTAAGAGCAACTATGTACATACTTGCAAAACCTGCTCTGGTAAAAACAATATAAGCAAAAGAATCACAGGTCACACAGCTCTCAATGGTGTACACAGGTGCAGTGCAACAGCACAAGGTGCATGTGTATTATCAACATTCAGAAACTGTTTCCCACCCCACACCCCCCAGTATGCCTGAGAGGAATCTTCAGAGAATTACAAGTATCATACTGAAAATTTTAACTTTTGAAGTCCTAAAACTAAATGCACATCAAAATATTTTTGTCCTTTATTGAATTTTTGTTTTCTGATCCCAGAAGTGTATGTGTTGATGCCTTCTTTCCTACATAATTTCTTACAATTGCTGAAGAAGCATTTACAGACATAACTCTTTCCATTAGTTTCTTCTTTTTATCTCCCAAAACCATGATGACAAGTCTACTGACCTTAGCTTCTACTGAGATGCTTATAAGACAATCCCATTGTGAATTGCTCTGAATATTTTGAAAGAAAAATAATATTGCACAAAAGCTTCTGTTAGTAAAGTATCTTTACAAAAAAAAAAAAAAAAAAAAAGCAGTATTGAAGGACAAAGATGTGGAATTTCTGGTCACTTTGAAGTAATCAGATTTAAGCTAAAATATTTTACTAGTGATGTTCAATTAAAATTTATTATATCTTAAAATGCGATATTTTTTAATGAAAAACTATCATGTACTGTTTTTAATGTACAGCTCTGTGTCAAGAGATTACTCTATCTTATTAGGATATATTTGAGGGGGAGGATTGCCCTTTCCAATATTGTTTCTTAATAATAAATTCAATACCGACCACTAGAGGGACCCCAAAAAGCATATGTATACCAAAGCAGTTGTCTTAAAATACAGACTTTCTGTCTCCTTACAGAGTATTGCTAGAACTAAGGCTTTGTTCATCTTGCCTTGCTATTGATCATTCACAAAAGGATAATATTTTGTCTTATGTAAACACAGTTAAAAGTGCACTGAAAAAAAGCCATCATATTACAAATTTGAAAGTCATGATAGGGGAAAAATAAGTCACTTTCTTGGAGATAAGCAAAATGAAAGCTATGCAGGCCTTCAAGACATACAGTCAATAAGAAACCTGATAATGAAATGACCAGACCTGCATCAGTGTACAACTAATTCAATGTAGACCATCAAAACTGCAAAAGCATAAGTTCTGACTGAATATAAGGAAACATTTTTACCATGGGGGACAGTCAGTGGAAGAGGTTGCTCAGAGAAGCTTCATAGCCTCCATTTTTGGTGGGTTTTGAGACCAGATGGCAACCTAGTCCAGTGTCATAGCAGAGATGGCTTTAAGGAAGAAGCTGGACTAGAAACCTCCTGAGGTCCCTTCTGCCCTGAATTACCCTGTGATCCTATGAAAATTACTCTGAGAGAAAAAAATTCTACAGTTTGCCCCTCTAACTTGACAACTAACTGATGAGATAGTGAGGTACAGATACCTACACATAGACATATACAGATATCTATAGACACCTATATTTTAAAGAATGAACAGAAGCTGATTACAACCTAATAATTTGTAACAACAGAAATTCAACTTGCTTGCCCAGCGTGGACACTCACTCTCACACTTACTTTTATTCAGTGGCAGGTAACACTTTGACAGACTGCAAAAATCAGTCCATTCATGACTGTTTTCATTTTAATTTCTTCTGCTGTCAACATTTATTTTTTTTTTAAACTTGGACACTGTTACTACCTCACAATTACCTTCTGCTTTCTCAAAGAAAAAAAAACTGAACAGAAGTCCGGAGGCTACAGAAGAGTCTTTTCTCCAAAAAACATGTAGTGGTTACAGTTGTACAGTACTGCAGACATAGTATTTGAAATCAAGGCAACTACTTAATGACATTAAAGCCACTGAAAGTTTCTCCATTTTTAAGTAAAACCCAATAAACATGACATTTAAAAGGTCCACCTACATGAATATGTAATTAGTACTTCAAGCCTTCCATTTTAATGTTCGAGTTTTAATTTCAAAGGCTACAAGCCGTTTCAGGGTAGAAACATACATAGTGATGCATAAATCTGCAACTGCATTTATGCACTACTATATGAGAGGGTACCGTTAAATATCTAATGCACATACTGCATAGCCACCACCTCAGAAAGCAAGGTCTATTTACATGTACATCCACAAGAGGGAGACTAGAGCATTAGGGAAAATGGATCCTGTTTTCTTAACCCTGCAAAGAACCCCCACAAATAAACCAGCAAGCTTCAAGATACCAAATCCACTGTTTCTTGCTAAAGCTGAAGAGAAATGTATTGGTACACCTAACCGCAATCTAAAAACGTACATAGGAGGTGTAGTGGTAAGCATCGAGATTAAAGAGCTGAAGAACCCCTTCATCATTTTGAGGAACCATGCAGACATTTGCGTTTCAGTAGTCAGGTTTGCAGATGACCTTCCTCTCCAAACAACCACGAAGTCCTTTTGTATGGCACAATGTGCCACGTGACATTTGCCCATATTGAACAGGATTACTTAAGTCATAATCAGTAAATGATCTTAAAAGGAAAATAAGAAATTTATTAAGCATAATGTCTATTCCAACTATGTTTGTTTCCAGCTATGCAGCACCTAAATAAAAAGCAAGGATTTCTTCACTGGCCTCATACAAATTAAGATGTGGGGTATTTTTGTATGAGTTTATCTTTAGGTCTCCCTGCCTTTATGTTTCGTAACTTTGTATGTGACATCTACACAAAGATATAACCAGAGGTTCCTACAGGCTTGCTTCACCTTCATCCTGTCAAAAAAATGGGGCACAAACACCATCACAAGAGAGCAAATGGAGTGGAACAGCCTGAAAAGCAACCACTTGGAGGGTAGATAACCACAAGCCATGATAAAACCAGGTGATACAGTGATAGCTAGATATCCCACTGAAAAACGTCCCAAGTATCTGCATGTTACCACCAAGCTGAATCTCTGGTGCATAATTCATCACACCTGAAAAACATACATTCTTAAGTTCAGGATCATGCTCTCCAGCAACATAAAGTGCATCTTCCTAGAAAATTTCAGAAGAGGGAGGAGTGGAAGAGATGTCTTCTATCTAGATAAAGGTTTCCCTTCCACTGGGGATGTATCTATAGAAAATTCAGTATTTCAGGTTGGTCATCTTGAGAAGTATAACTTATATGTAAAGTCTCATAACTAGATATGTGTTTATTAACTAGACCAGTGTATCACTAACATTAGAAAAAAATACAGCAGGTAAAAAACAATTCAACCTCATGAATTTAGTCTCAGTCTTTTCTTGTTGAAATCTCAAAGCAAGGAAATGAAGCTTCAAGACACTAATATTTAAGTCTATTGATCTGTAAACTGAACACTACTTCAGATTACCTGGAAGCATCATCAGAAGCTTTTGGAGCCTGTTTCACCACTCCAGTGCTGAACATTAAGCCTGGAACTGAGAAATGAAGCAACTGAGGGTAAGCCTGTTTTCTGGTTTATTGGGGTTTTAAATGATGAGGTGGGAAACCCTAGTAGTATTGGAATAACATACTTTACTGTGAGCTGCAAGATACTTTTCTCAGGCACTATCACCTGGACCAAGGTAGGAGAGTAATCTCCCTTCTTGAAGCAGAACTTGTTAGAACAATGGAATATACAGCTCTAGTAAGAAGGCTGGGCTGGAAAGAGTGACAGCTTAGTTTCAGGTTCCCTAGTTTTAGGTTTCTTGTACCTTTCTGCTTCTGAACTCTGCTTACATGATTGTTTTAAAATTAAAAAAAGGGATCTCTGTAAGTTCTACAGCACACAGAGGTGGGAAGGTAGACAGCTACCATCTTCATATGACTAGAAAAATACAAAAGGAAGTGATTATAAAAGGGATGAGCATAAAAATTAACAGCGGGGATAGCAGAACTCTATCCTATGACATTCCTGGTTAACCTGCCCTGTCCTCCTACATCCTTACTCCATTACATTTTTATAAGCAAGCTGGTTTAGCTGAAAACATGCACATGAAGTAGAAAAAGAGATGAGTTCTCCACATAACCAGAAACTTCTCAGACTGTTTTCAACTTTACTTTCAAAGTTGGGGTAAAGTCTGCAGTCAAGAAATTCAGCGCATAAATGTGAAATCTACTCCACCTTCATAATGAAAGGGCAACTCTCTTGTCCCACAAAACCCCCCATATCAATTCTATGCAAATAACCTGTGATGACAGTAAGCTAGTGGCAATGATAGGAAGTTCGATATACTTGGGATAGAACGTTGCTGATATAATGCTAATGGATTTCAGCGCAGGTTTTGTTTCCGTTTTACACAAAGGCTGCTCAGGTGACACTCCAAGACACCACAGTACACTGTCAGAATGCCTCTGTTAAAAATAGTATCTACTTTTTCTAATGTCCCTGAGTATTTCATACCTCTGCCCAGAAACTGTGATAACAGTTGTAAGCCTGTTGATACCATTGTACAGTCAATACTAGCTGGGAAAAGTACAGTCATCTATTTCAGTGTCTAGACTCCTTCCCCCACCAAAAGATCTGATGAAAAAGACTCAACACTTACTTTCAAAAGCCACTCTTCCAAAGTCACAGAACTCACACATTTACCATGCTCCTGACTTCTCCCTAACCCGGATAAGAGGAGGGTAGACATGCATGGACATAGCCCAGATGAACACAGTACTCTGGTAAATTTAACTTTGAATCTGATTTTTTTTATATTTAGCCCCTATGCCCTGATGTTTGACGAACATAAATTAAATCTTTCTGTCCTGAGTCCACAGGGCTAGAATAAAAACCTCTCTGAAAGGCATGAAGTAGAACGGAGTGTAACATCACAAGCTATTTTTTGCTCTGAGGTGGATCAAAGATGTTGACTCAATCAGTATTAAATGCCTTCATTTTCTTGCTCCAGCCATAAAATGCCCTGTAGTGCATTAACTTTTCCCAGGCTATTTACCTTCACTGAAATGTACTGTTTGTCATTTGGCATGGTTAATTATCACAGAATGATAATGTCAAGGTCTCTGAAATTATTATGTGGCAGTGCAGACTTACTATCTTATCAGCGGCAATAAATATCTTGCTAAAATTGAGGCGTTACACAATTGCTTTATTCTGACTATGCAACCTGAAGAGAGACCTACCTTGTAAACTGAGCAATACTGAGACGAAAATTTCCTCCTTCCATTATCATCTTCTCAAGAGGGCAAAATAGACCAAAACTTTCATCATGAAACCATTTTTGATACTCCTCAAAACTGCTCTTAATGTAAGTATAAGCAAACATATGCAGGTACTTAATACCAGAGCTGAGTAGTGATTATATTTTCATGTATGTGCATTCATGTACACGATAGAATGTTTCAAGCTCAACTTTTAATCTGTACAATGACAAGAGACATATGTCTAGTCTTGTAATACCCTAAAAAAAGAAAAATAAATATTATGGCTTTCTGAAGACTTTTCTTTAAACATACACAAAATTCACAATCATTTTAGAGCAGAAACACTGATGACAGACTTGGTCATTGACCAGGACTCAATAGTGCCAGAAATTTTTAACAGTGAGGGAAAAAACACCACACAAACAAAATCAAACCTCCACATATCCCACACAGAACAAGAGACAAAGAGCTTATGTCAAAAGAAATGAGGTTTCAGTCATTCACCTATCTGAACTTTCTTTTCTAACAAACAGCTATTAGCATGAAACATCAACTCAAAACACTTTCCTTACTGGCAAAGCCATTAGGTTTCTTTTACTCTATGTAAACAAAAAGTTGAAGGATGTCATCACTAAAATCCATATTTACTAAATAACCCATAACATGTAATCCAAGCAGCAGTAATTCAGTTATCAGTTGATCATGCCTTTTCCTCCCGTCTAAAACAAAATCACATCTTAGCATTAATAAAACCACTGTACCTTTAAGAAAGAGCTTCAGGTTAAAAGATGTTTTTTAAAAAAAGACTACTTAAATGTTTCCAGGCCTTACAAAATGATAAAGTATATATTTTGGAGCAAGAGGGAGGAGAATGATACAAGATAAACAGAACAAATTTCTGAAGGTAGCATTCACTTAAATAAAGCATTCAGGCTATAGTTGATCTACAAAGGCTATCCAGAGCAGGTCTTACAATGCCTTCTTGTTTCAGCTAGCCATTACTTCTTGTTCATCTTTCAAAACTCTTCAGTTTGCACTTATGCTTTGATACACATTTTCATTAAAAAAATTGGTTTTATAGCCATCACTATTTAGTTCCCAATTTTGATTTAGCAAACATATCAGAAGTTATTCTGCTGAATACTTTCTCCTCAGTACTCTATCCTGTTACAAAGATATCCTCTACCTACCTACTCCTAAATGAATCTTCTTTCTAAGACTGCATTTCAAAAATAAGTTTATTTCTCACTAGTCCTTCCTTGCTCCATGCACACTTCATGAATTAGATAGAAAAACTGCAAGTTTCTGTGTATCACTTCCAGATGACATGAAGTAAGAAAGCCTACTGGCTGCCCTGACAGCACAACAGAAAAAGGATAAATACTAAACTTTATCTTACATGAAAGTTAAATATTCCGCTTTGTATTCACATACATTCCAGTCCTTGGTGGACACAAGAGACACTTCCTTAAAATCATTCTGGTTCTTAAGTGCTGAGACAGCCAAATAATGTGAACCTTAGTTCTTAACACCTGTGGTAAACTGACCACACAGGAAGTACTCTCACAATAATTAACACACTGACAGTTCTGATGCTCTCCTACAGAATATTCTGCTTGCTCTAAGGAAAAGGGTGAAACTGGACTGCAGTGTACATAAACGGTCTTGATCCCTTATCTTCACAGAAGCTGGTTTGACACATTTCATCCTCCTGTTTCAGAACACAGTGGAAGAAGCCCAAGAGAAGCAGCAGCTGCTGCCTGAGCAGTCCTAATGATGGAGTGCTATACACAGATGTCAAATACTGGAAAGGAACAAAGGCAGCACAAAGATTTTATAAAAATGCAGTTGTCATCCAACTTCTGCTTTTGTTTGGTACAAACAAAATGACATTTCCAATTATCATTTAATTTATCTTTTCATTTGAGAAAGACTACTATTGCAAAAGTGAAAAAACATAACTGGACATTGTAGCTGGTGCATGCAAGCATAACTCGTATGTTAGCACAAGGTCTCAAGAAACAGATAGCAAATAAATATTTGTATATAAAGACCAACTATTTATAACATACTCTAGGTTTATAAATAAAGTTTTGCCTTTAGAATTCCCACCTCTAGTGTCAGAATCCAAGAGGCTGTTTTTACAAAGTTTAGCCAAAGAACTTTCCAAATGTAAACGTGCAGCTTTGCACTCTGGCCTACATTTTCAAACACCCAGGACAAAGTTTAATAACACAAAAGCTTCCCCCACTTTTTAAAGCAGGGTATTTATCCTAACACCCAGATATCTGACAGCAACAATATTATTTCAGTATCTGTCGTTTCCTCTTCTTTCATGAACAACTTTTAGCCTCTCTGATAAGAATAAATGAATAGCATTTAAATTTGGTACCAGGCATCAGTAGCACTTCAGCACAACTGCTTCCTCCTTCTCCATCAGTACTATGCTCACAGTGAGGCTCAGGGCCCAGAGTAACTGAATTCTATTAATGAGAACCAACAGCCCTCCAACTATGTTCTTTTTAGAGTGCTACACAGTCCACACCTCTCAGGTAATGTGATGGAAGAGCCGTGGTATAAAAACCAAATATCAATTAGTTGAAAACCAAGTAGTTTCAATTTGACCCAAACAGTACCTTTTCTTCTAACAGAGGGAGGACAGTTTATCCTGGGTCAGCCCAGAATTTGTTTCTTTTTGATGCAAAACGAATCACTGCATCAGACGATGCAACTATAGACATCTCACAAAGCACTGCTTCTGACTGCTGAGACACAAAGTGGTAAATCAAGAAACAAGCTGTTACTTGTTTTTGAAAAGGAGATTAAATATCCTCTTAATCCTGCAATAAATGTATTTTATTGACAGTTTTCATTTTCCATAGGAGGCTGTCTATGAAAGGAATATAGCTAAATATAGCTAGATACCCACAAAAAGCTCAAAACGAGGACATGAATTTAAATACAGAATTAACTGATTTAACTTATATCCTTATACAGAAGGGGCAATATGATTTGGAAAATGCAGAGGACATAGTTCTTGCCCTTATACTGCAGTAATCCAAAGTATTAAGATTAGTTTTTACCTTAAATTTACATTTTGTTCAGCTGAGAAACATTCTTAAATTTGTTAAAACCGATCATAGTCAGATGAAGGACTGTACTAGGAGAAATAAATATCTGGACACCGATCTTTCTTTATACAGACAGCAGCAAAGCAACAAAAAGCTAATGAAGTACATATCATCTTAACCAACAATAGTTATTTCTATAAAGATGTCTCTGTAAATTAATATTAAATTTTATGCTGTATTCACAGACATGGCTTTTTTCAGTACCTGCAAGTAAGGTTAGGGTCAGCATTCCTTGACAGAAGCAGTTCTACAGTCTTCAGGATGTTCTCCTCTGAAGCGTGCGCAGTACATGCTGCCATCAGCACGGTGTACTTATCTGTTTTGAAACTCACAGTTAGAGAATTACATATGTAAATACCATGCTAATCCAGAAGTCCCTTTAAAGGCCTTTACATTTTCTAGAGCTGTTAATTGGGTTTTGATACCCTAAGTTATTTAGGAAAGGGTAAGAAACTTGTTTTCCTTCCAGTGAAAGCTGTAAAGGCCACTACAATTATCAGGTAAGATAAAAGCATCCAAGAAGAATAGATGCTCAGAAAGATAAGAGTGAATGGCATCTAAAGCATCTATTCCTACTGAAATGTAGGATACTTCTTAGGTACCCAAAAAAACCCATTAGGAGCTTAACTATATATGCTTGTTTCTCAAATCTTGTTTCACACCAGTAGATTAACTCCCTGTTCCTTCACACCTCTCCCCAAAATACAGTCAAGAGAAGAAACAGTTTACAGGAAGTTAACTGCAACTGATGAAAAAAGTGCATGAAACATATTATAAACACATAACAACATCAATTTTAGGGAGAACAGAGGCCCATACAAAGTAACAAGGCTTTACTACAGACCTTACAGAGAAGGAAGTCTACTAAACTAGACTACTATGTTACAATAGTGGCAGGGGGAGGTTTAAAAGTATGGTTTTAGATATGGCTTTAGAGAACATCTATATAGCCCATAAAGATTCATCAGGAGAAACTGGTGTATTTTGCTCCAGCTCTGACGGCAGCTGGGTGTTACATGCCACATTCGCTCACAAATCAGAAGTGTACACCGCTGCTGTTTGCCCACAGAACAGGGGAGACCTTCCCCATGGTTCTCCTAGAGATATGGGAAGCATCACACCTCAAGGACCTTAGTGAGTTCGTTGGCCCTAGAGTCAAATAGAAGACTGCCATTTGAATTACTGCCTGTTCTCCTTATTGCACAAACTTGTTCACAAGTTCAAACATGCCTTTAACAACTTGTTTTAACAAGTGTAATTTTAGCTGTACCTACTTGAGACCACACCATGAAGTGTTACAACGTATTTTCTAACTTTCTTGTAGAAATTTTAAGACCACGTATATATTAACATGTTTATTCTTCAGCTGAGGTCGGTTTTTATTACATTTAAACATGTGAAATTTGTTATGTACTTTACCCACCTCTGATCTACTTTATTTCTCACCACTTCCTGTCTCACACACCTTCAACCAAAACTCAGTTTTGCATTTCATCTGTTTTTTTAATATACCATCTTCTAATTTTCAACTACCTCATGTAGAAGTTTTAACACAATAAATCAGTATGTTAAATGAAAAATTAAGTTTCAGAGAGTCACTTAAACTCCTGAACAGTAAGCAATTAACATTTCAGTAAATTACTTGATACACTGACAGATTTTTACTCAAAATGTTTAACCTGGTTATCAATACAACAGGAACGGAAAGATGCCAAGACTTTGAACAAAGACAGTGACCAGTCCTGTTAATCTGGGAATGATGTTTAGGAGGAACCTGTAGTTATATTTATATGCAGTATTTCAGGTAGTCATAGAGTGGGAAATTAATTTCTGTTAGCCTACCTATAGCTCATACCTGTGAGCAAGAGAAGGGGAAGAAACACCTCAGAATTCTCAGATTTTTCTTTTGCAAGGAAAAACTGGTAAGAGACTGAAAAAAAGATTAGTTTATTTTCAGCCCAGCTAAAAACCCAGAAGAGCCAGTAAATTTACTCCTGAAAGATGCTGCGTTCTGATGCCATCACATAGTGAATGCTACATTTACCCAAAAAGGGTAAAATTAAGAAACCACCTACAAAGAATGACTGAAATGTGACCAAAGGTGATTAAAGTGTATAGCTATTATTTGGATTATAAGCATTATAGGATAATTAATATAGGATCACTTAGGTGATTGCTTGCTGATGTAAAAAAAAAAAAAAAAAAAAAAAAAAAAAAAAAAAAAAGCAGCAGCAGTGGTGACATTTAGTACTGAACACACGTGGCCTGACCTGAATCAGCTGCAAGCCTGTTCCTGGCTGGACAGTACTCTGCTGCGCATTATGCCTAACTACAGTTTCCCCACACAGACAAGCGAGAAACCTGATCCTAGCAAGGTGCCACTTAGGGCAAACACAGTTGGTCACACACTGAAAAACTTGTTGGTTAACTGGTCAGCTGAAACTGCTGTCCACAGCAGTTTCTGCCCCATTTATATCTCTCCAGAGCCATAAACAAGGAACAGGTATGAGCTGTAGGCAGTCATATGGAAATTCTCTGAAGATGGCTAAAAGGACAGTAATTTGAAGGCACAACTGCTTTTGGTGCAGGCAATCTACTCTAATCACCTGCTAAGTTCAAGAAAATTTTCAGAGCCAGATTAGTACCATCTGCAATTCAGCCCTCTACTACTACAGATATTGCCAAGTTACCAGAAAATACGATCACTGCTTTTATATACTTGGCAGTATTGTGTTTCACATCAGTTTCTTCTATACTGCAATGTTTTTTCTTGAACTTCGATAAGTCTTCCAACACAATGAAAAGGAAGGAAAATAACCACAGTTTAAGTAGGAAAAAGGTATTATTAAGCCATAAAAATGGACAGAGGAACTGATAATACTTAGAAGCTCCACTGAACTCCTGCAGAAAAAGGTGATCTAGCAACACACTGAAGAACAGTTTTCACTTAACAGAAAAACTATGCTCGAATTTTAGAGAAGTCCACATTAGTTTTTCATGAACTGGAAAGCTATTCCTGTTGTTTGGGATTCTAGATGGTTTCTGCATGTACATTACTTGAAAACTAGATCAAACAAAGGAAGTTTTAACTGTAAAACTTTATCCTAGAATTTTTGACCAAGTATTTCCAAACACTCTGTTAAAAAAAGTACTTGGAGGATGGGGGGGGGGCAAACAGATGGGACAGAATGAGAAAGAACAAAAAACCCCCATCAATTCATTCCAGATCAGTTCCAAGAATACAATTTTTACATTAAAACTACTATTTTTACTTCAAAACTGTATACTTCATAACTGTATAGACTAGGTCCCAGTTCTACTGTGAAATTTTACTTTTTTCCTATATAAGTAAAAAGATAATAAGGATAGGACAATGTCTGGTACTAAGCATTACTGGCCAGCACTTTTCATTCACATCTTACCTATTTCAAAACATGCGTTAGCACCTCTGTCCAGAAGAAGATGCACTATTGCAAAGTCAGCCACACTTGCAGCATACATCAGAGGAGTCCATCCAAACTGAAAGCTACATTCTATGCTTATACCTGTCAAAATTTAAGATACTAAAATCAGAAAACTGCACCACAATAAACATGCTTTTTATAAACCTTACTCTCAATATGTATCACTCCCAAGGTTACACAGTTTTCATTTAGCCCTAGGGAAAGGAGTCTCTTACATCATTTTCGTTTAAGACAACTTTATCATGAACACCAAAACTCAAATTTTAGAACTGACACCACGGAAGCTCAGTTCTCAATCCAAGAAGTAAAGTACTACAGAAAGACTAAATTCAAAAAGCACTTAAGTAATAAATTTAGCTGCAAAAATAATTTCAGAGAAGTGCACAATCTCTGTTTTCTCCACTTACATGCAATAGCTTTCTTAAATGAAAAATTTTGATTCTTGCCAATTCAAGTCGACTGCTGTGGAAGTAAACTGCTTGTCAGGCAGTTAAGATAATATTGACTAGCGTTTTCCTGCTTCACAGCTCCTCTTATTCTCTGCCTGATACCAGTTTTGCATTCAGTACTAACAAAATATTATTTTGATAGAAAGAAGAAATAGAAGATTATGCAAGATCAGTCAAGATCACCAGATGTGTTTGTTACTCTTGCTAACAGCCACAACTTCTTTTGTGGCTAGAAGTAAGTTTGCCAGACAGCCTTTCCAAATTCACCAAGAACCAAGTACCAGATGAAGATACTCATCTTACAACTTTCAAATAAAAGTCTCTATACTTTTTTGCAATAAAATGAATCATCTTTCCTTCAATCCTTCCTCAAATATTACTTCCTCTATAACAGTGTCCATCAGCCAGTTCCGTATTAATCCAACAGTGATTATGGATAATCAAAAATACTTCTTTACAAGAGAAAGCTCTGAAAAAAAACCCAAAATTGTCCTAAGAAATTTGTGATAGTCGAGCTACATGCATACCTTTTCATGCAAAATGTCTATTTACTTTCCCTTCCTTGGTAGTTTGTCAAAGATGTGCTAGCAACATAAAAATCATTAAAGCTGAGGGAGTAACAGGTCACTGCTCTTGGACTGATTCTTCAACTCTAAGATCACTGGAGTTGTAGAAGCAATCAGAAAAGAGGTAACATTCAATTAAAGTCAGGTGTTGAAGCATTTTAACACCTGCAAGCCACAGAATTTATCATCAAATACTCTTGGTAATACGTACTTACTAGCTGCAGTCCTTAAAAGTCACAGCAAGCCAGTTTGTCTGCAGTATACAAAACATTTTGTTGGAAGTCCACAGCCAAGCTCTACAAAGGGAGCCAGCAAGCGTTCCTTAGCAGTCATATCTAAACTTCCTTGCAGATGAGTCACTTCAAGAATTTAAAGTCTGATATCCAACAACCCACTGAAGGAACTCTAGTAGGAAAGGAATACCAGAAAGCTGGCACTCTGCCAGCCTTAAAAAGTCCCTTTTCCTCTCAAGAAGAAAAGCAATCCACGTAACTAGAGCTCCCATCTAGAGCTTTTTATTTTATTTCATATCAGACCAATACTGACAAAAGATCTATTTGGCATGCATACAGAGACTTATTAAAACTCTTGGGAAGGTATTTTCCGTGCTGCTTTCTTACACATATAGCAGACGGTATCTGCCATGACACTGGTGCTTTTTCTAAGTTCTAGAAGCAGAATGGTCTATTTGGCAGTGAAATGTCAAAGCTGTGTTAACAGCTTGTTTGTCCAGCACGGTCTCCCATCTGTAGTGACTGCCTTGAAGTACCACCCACTGTGAAATCACAGTGCAAACCAGCTAGTGTCCTGGAGGATGACAAAGAAAGGACAACTGAAACAGTCATGTTGCTTCTTGGCTGCATGGTTATAGGAGCTGTTGATAGAACCAGAAATGTCTCCCCCAGCTACTACTCAGACTCTCATTACATGAGCTGTTCCTGAAACAAGCAGCATTAGTTTAGCATTAATGTCCCTTAAGAGGTCCTATAAGGCAACAGTGAAGCCCAGAAAAAAATTTTTAGTTAAAAATCAGGCCAGATCCAACAGCCAGAGAGAAGCAAGGCTGCTGCAGTTCCACATCCCCAGGTCCAACTAGTGTTGATGCTGAGCAGGCACACAGATACACCAACAGCCACACTGATCAACACAGACAGCACCAATGGTCTCATCCTACTCCCGTTTGGGATAGATCTATCTCCCCCAGCTGCTGGTACCACAGACACACAGGGACTGCTGGTCCCACTCCTGTGGCTGGCACATTCTTTCACCCGACTACAGTCACGGGCATCCAAGTAGAAGGGCCCTATTAGAGCCCTGGGAGACCCTTTCTCTGCGTCTGTAACTTGGGTTCCTGCTTGCCCTTGGGCGTCTCTGCTCCTCTGAGATCGTGGAGAGGGGTCTGTGATGGGCTGATGACTTCCACATGGGCCTGGGAAGAGCTGGGCTAGGGTATTATTAATGCTCCCCCACGTGCCATTACCTGGTTCCTTTGTGGGCATGAGCAGAGGAGCTTTTCAGGCACATAACCTCACAAATTACGTCTAGGAGGCAAAGCAAATACACCATTCTTTGTTACAATCCAAGTTACAGATAAATACCCTCCTCTTTAACCAGCAATAGGCAGAAATACCTTCTGTCCCCAGACAAGCTCTACAGCAGAAACTCTATGAAGCAAGTGAAGCAGAACAACAGCAAGGAAAGAATTATGTTCTTTGTGTGATTACTACAGTTTCTCTAGTATCTCTTTCAGATATTTTGTTGACTGTGGCTAATAATAGTTATTGTAGAAAGGCTGTTTTTATACAGAAAAATGGAACCTTAAATTCAAGGTCATAACTTGTAATCTCATTTCAGGAAAACAAACATATGAATCATATGGAGTTAAGTACTTTTACTCCCAAAGCAAAGCAAAACACTCAAGTCATCTTTGGACTTGCTCCTTGCTTGCATTACTTTGTGACACGTACTTCAGAAACTTGTTCTTAGTATGCTGCCATTTTATATGGGGGGTAAGAGAAGACGCTGTGCATGTCCATCTCCTGAAAGAGCTCTGTGTAAATGCCTCAGCACCACATATTCTTAATTCTTCTGGCTGAGCCAGCCAGAAGACATATTCTTTCTGTACCTGAAAGAATGGCCCCAACTGTTGCTAGGAAATCCACTTCCAACACAAATCCTGAGTTTGGTCAAGTGCTGGTAGCAAGCCTCCTACAAGCTCTACTGAACATGACTGAGCACCAATCCTCTGAAGGACAATGTTACCTTTCTTCAGAAACACCCCCGTCAGAGAGCCATTGTGTTCTACTGCTCTGCAGGACAGTACTGGATGGGTCAAAATTTACTGATAAGTCATGTTTTCAGGAAATCTTAGAACCACAGAATGGTCTGGGTTCGAAGGGACCTTAAAAATCATCTAGTTTCAACCCCTCTGCCATAGGCAGGGACACCTTCCACTAGACCAGGTTGTCCAACCTGGCCGTAAATACTTCAAGGGAGGAGACACCCATAACCTCTCTGGGCAACCTGTTTCAGTGTCTCACCACTCTTATATGGAAGAATTTCTTCCTTCTATCTAATCTAAATCTCCCCTCTTTCAGTTTAAAACTGTTGTCCCTCATCCTATCACTACACACTGCCTGATAAAGAGTCCCTCCCCATCTTTCCTGTAGGCCCCCTTAAGTACCAGAAGCCCCTATATGGTCTCCCTCGAGCCTTCTCTTCTCCAGACTGAACCACCCCAACTCTCTCAGCCTGTCCTCATAAGGGAGCTGCTCCAGTCCTCTGATCATCTTCATGGCATAGCTTCCTCTGGACCTGCTCCAACAGGTCCGCATCCTCCTTGTGTGGGGGCCCCAGAGTGGGACACAGTACTGCAGGTGGGGTCTCACGACAGAGGAGGAGAGGGGTACAATCACCTCCCTCGACCTGCTGGCCACAGTTTTCTTGATGCAGCTGAGTATACAATTTGCTCTGTGGGCTCAGAGTGCACACTGAGTCATGTTCAGTTTTCCATTCTCCAATACCCCAAGCCCTCCTCTGCAGGGCTGCTCTCAATCCACTCATCGCCTAGCCTGTATGTGTGCTTGGGACTGCCCTGACCCATGTGCAGGACCTTGCACTTGGCCTTGTTGAACTTCATGAGGTTTGCACAGGCTCACCTCTCAAGCCTGTCAAGGTCCCTCTGGATGACATCCCTTCCCTCCAGCGTGTTGACCGCACCACACAGCTTGGTGTCATCAGCAAACTTGCTGAGGGTGCACTCAATACCACTGCCATGTCCCCAACGAAGATGTTAAACAGCACTGGTCCCAGTACTGACCCCTGAGGAATGCCACATGTTGATGATCTCCACTTGGGACATCGAGCCACTGACCACAACTAGTGCGACTATCCAGCCAATTCCTTATCCACTAAGTGGTCCATCCATCAAATCCATATCTCCGGTTTAGAGACAAAGATGTCATGTGGGATGGTGTCAAAGGATAGATTATCTTCTGATACTGTCTTGTGCATGTCAGAAAATGGGACACTAGACTACAGGAATCTCTGGCCTTGACCTTACGCTCTTACAGATACCTGTCATCATCTTCAATAGGATAGAATGGTTCATTATGTAGCAGGCATCAACATGGAAAGCAAACCATTACCGTTTTGACTGAAATACAAGCAATTAAAAACGGATAGCTGTAACAAAACCATTAAGCAATCTGACACACAGAGATCACTAAAAACTCTAATATAAATAAGAACACATTTTCTCAAAGCAAGTCAGAAGATGTATTTCATTCAGTATTACATGTCTGTGTTTTCACTTAATTTAAAAAGAAAATCGTTCTCCACTGTGGTGAGAAACAGTCTTCTTCTAAAAGGGCAAGTAATGTCATTATTTTAAAACTCAGAAAAACCCATTGCTAACTAGGAAACTACTTTCTTGCAGCCGTAAGACAGATTTTCCTCAGAGAACAAGCTCTTGGCTACTATATTCTGCTTGCTTGCTGAAGCAGAACTTCCTGACAATTATCACTAGGCAGGTCAACTCAGCTATGCAGCTTTTGATTGCCCTGGATGCTTCAATAAGTGATCCAATTCTCCTAACACTGAGTAACAGAAACACATTACAAATACTGAGTAACAGAACAGGGAAAAAGGCTTTTAGTGTTAAGACAAACTACTTTTTAGTGACAAATGCCACATAAACTGTATTAGACCTTTCAGAATCACAAAATCTCTGTCCAGCTGATGTTGCCAGGACAGCAGTATTACACAGGGCACATACCAGAAACTTAACTGTGTTGTGAGGAAAAAAAAAAAAAAAAAAAAAAAAAAAAAAAAGGAACTTCCAAACTGGGAGAGCATTAACACAAAAAAAGCCACCCCCCTCTGCAACTTTCAATACCAAAAAGACCGTGCACTGAGTTCTCTCAATTTAAAGCACTTCAAATTCAGTGCTTGCAATTGGTATTTTCAGGTTAAAGATGCATCCAAAACCAAAGAACTACCTTGTTTCGTAGTTCACACATTCACTTTACAGCAGTCCTGGCTGAAGAAAGAAATATAAATTAGAAGGAATAAGCTGTAATACTGCATGCTGAGACACTGAAAAGTAATTTCATCTTTAAAATAAAAGTATATTCACATACTCCTACATGTACTTGACACATTATTTTGAAATGAGAAACTCTAAAGCTTTAGAATTCTTGCGAAGTTAAATTAAAAATATTCAACTTCATAACTGATTTTCCTCACCAGAGTTTAAGAGTTCTTCAGTTAATGAAACATCACCACGAAAGAGAGCCTTCTTTAACATTTCCTTCTTGTCCGCTTGCAACATTTGATCCAACTGCTAGTAATGAAAGAAAAGTTAAGTAAAAACCTAGTAACTGTTTCAAGGTAAAAACTGCAGTTTGAGTTCAGTATAAAAGCACTGATGAACTCTGTAAGGACAAAGCTGAGAAGAGGGGTGGGGAGAATAAGATGAAACTTTCCTTCTTCCACCTCTGTAGACCTGCTTAGGGTCTACTGTAAAACATTAGTTTTAAAATTAACTTTTCAGAAAGGTTCCATTCTCTGAAAATGTTAAGTATCTTCTTCCTCAAAAGACATGCTATGCTGCTCTTAGGTTTTTTTAATGCTATTTGATTTCAATTAAGATTCTTTTTCATCTTTTGGTGCTAGAAAAACATTGCAACATATTTCTGTACCTTTGTTGTACATTTCACATGTTACACAGCACAGCACTAAGAAATGCATCTCTCAGACATAAAAGTCAGTTTGGGGCATTGTAGCTCAATGACTAATTGTCTGGCTTAATACAAAATGATACAACATGAATCCAGAGCTGGAAAGGGTTGCCACTCCTTTTTCGTTCTACTCCTGTGGTGGCATTGAAGCATTTGTGTTGCTGCATCATAAACAATCTGGCTGACAAATCCTCTGACCAAAGGACTAGTTTATACATCAGTTTTGCCTGACTCAAGTTCCTTTCAAAAGTATCACAGATTTGCATTGTGTTAAAGCTGCAGGTGCATCTGAAGACTGTTGCTGGCATTATCTAGATTAACAAAACACATACACTAATAAATTGAGAATTATTCACTAGTTTCTTTACAGACAGAAGTGGGTATGTAAAGAAGAGAAATTGCATTTCATTGTAAGTTTTGAAGTCACAACATGAGAACTCAGAATGATACAACTTTCCCCAGCACACTGTAGTTTATATTTCCTACAGCATGTGTAAGTCTTTAATACGTGCTTAGTGCATAGAAAACCAAAGTTGAGAAACAACCATTATAATAATTTAGCCCTATTTTTGCACTACTCAGCCAGAGTAGGATAGGAACCTCAAATTACAGATCAAGGTCCCTGAAAAACTGGCTAGAACCTTTACAAGAGTACTGCAAGTATTGCAAGTATTCAGTTACTTCCATTTTCTAACTCCAGCCATGAGATAAACCAATGGTTAAAAAGCCTTGCAGAATCTGCCTCATATTCTCAGATGCCTTACACCTATTAGATACAATAAAATCACTTGAACCTTCACATTAGCAAGAAACAATCTCACAGATTTAAAACAGCTTTATAGATCTCCAGTTGCTTTCAGATTTATTCTTATGTGAAATAGGGACTGAGGTTTGTTATTGAGAAAAAGTGCTTTAAATAAACATTAAAGTTTTACATAAGACAAACCCTCAAAATTTAGGCTTTATTTACTCCTAGACTAGCGGCACACCACCATTAACCTGCTAAGAAAGAACCCCGGAGGCCCCAGCCGCAGCCCCTCCCGATGCCACCCTCCTCAGGGAGACCCACCGAGCCCCGCTCCCCTCACCGCGGTTTCAGGCCGACGCCACTTCCCTCGCGTTACCCGACCCTGAGCCCGCCCGCAGGCCCCAGCCCGAGGGCACCGGGAGCGGAGAGACCTCGCCCCACCTGCGGTTCATCCCGCACGACGCCGATGTCCCAGCCAGGTGGTAACATTTACTGGGTGTAATAATAAACCACTTTTGTAGCCATGTCAGTTCTTATAAAATTTTAACTTTTATTCTCAGAGTTTTCAGTTTTCTGATCATTGGCCTGAAGATTTCTTGTGTCATTTTCTGCCTGCAGAGGAAAAGTAGAATTTATGGCATTGTCATATAGCTTCTTTGTATCTCTATGAGTCTACCAGTTGTCAGCGTTATAGTCTCCATATCCAGGATCAAGTTTCCATAATATTCTTTGTTTGGGTCAGCTGTGTTGCAGAGCATGGGCTTGCTAGTAGAATTTTTATCCT
>NW_020799092.1:56040314-56057565 GCF_003259725.1 Athene cunicularia
CAGGAGGGCTCGGCGGCGCGGCCTACGCGCGGCCCTGGCGCGGCCGGAAGGGCCCGGCCCCGGCGCCCCTCGGGGCGGGTGAGCGCCTCGCCGCAAGCCGGCACTTCCTGCCGGTGAAAGGGGAAGTCTGGTCCGTGCAGGTGGTGACGATACAGCGTCAGTAAAATTGAGGATTTTAAGTACGTGGGAACGTATCATGGCTCACTAGTGGCTCAGCGGGTTTGTGGGGCGTTAGGTAACGCAGCAGCGCTGTGTCTGAAGTCTCTGTAGATGGGTAACTGGTATATGTGTGTAAATCCAAGGTAAAATATAAAATTTTATGTCTTTAATTTCTGTTGTCATTTATACACTCTAAAAATGCCACCCAACCTAATAGCAGACCGTTACATTACTTATAAGTATGTGCACGGGCTGTTATATAGCTGTGGTGGTGACAGTTATGTGGGGAAGGTTGAAGAGCAGCCCTGTGTAATGAACTAAGCTTTCATCCTGCTCCATCCCACCTGAGTATATGAGGGCATTTCTTAAAATTTTGGAATTGTAGTTAGATTTCTTTACAGTGACAAATAATAATATCTCATCTATCACAAGGTTCACATGAAACTCTTCAAAGAACAGATGAGGAATGACATTCTGTATTTCATCCACAGGCAAAACTGCTATCTTTGCTCAGCGCAGATCTTGCCCCAGTCTGAAATGAATTGGTCTTCCACTGAATGAAAGAGAACAGAAGAGAAAAAGTCTGGTCTTGCAGAAGAGGCAGGTGCTAGTATGGAATGGTGAGTGTTGGATTTGTGCCCATGACAGTGTAAAATGAAATTTTTGAGAAGTTAATTGTAGCAAAAATTTCACTCATTTTAATCAGAAGGTGACTGTGAAGCATTTTTTCTTTTTTTTTTGGTGCAATGCAATGTGTAAGGCATCTTTTTACCATGTTGGGAATTTGCAGGATAGCTAGAGCTATGCTTAAGATATACTAAATGCTGTAAAAATTGCACTTATTAAAAAAAAACCCACTATGGTTTGCATATTTCAATTGTGCACTCCTTACACTTTTTAACAGCAGTTTTTTCTGGATTTTAGTTGCTTCTCTGTAAAATATGACAACCTGTTTGCATAAAAGTATTATGAAACTCAGGTTATTAACAATGAGGGACTCTGATACAGAACTAGCAGAGCATTTTAAATGAACGCCCATGAAGAAACTTCCAGTTCTGGAAACTTGATAGAAATGCAAAAATCTTTCCTTTCACACAGCCTCCCTAGAACAAAATATGCTAAAAATGAGTCAACTGTAATACAAACTTTTATATAAAGACTTAAGTTTATGTGCTTATTTTGAATTTATCTGCATATACTAAAGGTCTGTTTAAATTAGTTTGGTAATGAGGTGGTAACATTTACTGGGTGTAATAATAAACCACTTTTGTAGCCATGTCAGTTCTTATAAAATTTTAACTTTTATTCTCAGAGTTTTCAGTTTTCTGATCATTGGCCTGAAGATTTCTTGTGTCATTTTCTGCCTGCAGAGGAAAAGTAGAATTTATGGCATTGTCATATAGCTTCTTTGTATCTCTATGAGTCTACCAGTTGTCAGCGTTATAGTCTCCATATCCAGGATCAAGTTTCCATAATATTCTTTGTTTGGGTCAGCTGTGTTGCAGAGCATGGGCTTGCTAGTAGAATTTTTATCCTGGCTGCTACACTCTAAAGACAACTGAGCGTGACTTTTTACAATTAACCAAATGAAGTGCAAGAGAGTTGTTTCTAACTGGTGATGGTGCTATGTATAAATTCCTTACTTTTAATGCCCTACCAATTATTTAGTATTTGGTAATTGTGATTTATTTGTTCTGGTTCAGGTTGTAAAGTTTGAGATCAGTTGGGGCTTATTTTCTTCCCTTTTCTCTGCACCATCTCATGTACAATTTAAAATGTCACAGCAGACACTTCAAATGCAACCTGCATTGTGCTTCTTTGCTCAATGGCCACCCCTCTTTAAAAAGGTCACCTTCAGTAACAGGCCTGACAGTTCCTAGTACTACAGAAAAAAACTCCACCCTTTCAAACATTGAAGAGTCTTGCGGCCATTGTACCTGATAGCTGTTTTGAATGTACACGTGCTGATTGTGCGGAGGTTGATAGCAGGTGATCACTCCTTGTGCATTTACTTGGAACTGTGAATCAGATGTTATTGTTGATGTGGATTCTCTCTTCTTTTTCACATTCTTCTTCCTCCAGTTCATTTGTGACCTTGAAGCCTGTCTTCAGTTTTCAGATGATCAGACTCTTCATTTTGGTTGACAGCATGGTAAGTCCTGGCTATCATCTGTATTTGCCAAATATCATTATGTTTTTACTTTGGTAGGAGCAGTTCCCAACATCTTTTTCTTATTGCTATGGAGTACTCATTTTAGATGCAAGAGGCAGTTATAGAATGCCTCAGGCTGACAAAACATCTCAGAATAATTTCCTGTATCTCACGAGGGGCATCAGAACAAGCACTAAAAGCCAATTCTAAACCCTGCTTGCCAGCCATACTTGCATTAGACTTCAGCTTGGGTTTAGTCATCAGCTGACTTTTAATCTTCTCTCACTACTTCTGGTATTAAATAGATTTCATTAGTTGTCTGAATTTCTTCTGTATTTTTATCTATACGTTTTGTCTCGTGTGGGACTGATATATGCATAGATACAAATTTTTATTCAAACATAGTTGCTAAAATATTCCAGAATATTTTAATTGGTTCATTTCCTCTGTTTCAGACCAAAAAGCTGAATCAGCAAATATTTAAGGGCTTTGATGTTGGGAAAATAACATTCCTGTGAGGAGAATCAGAATTGGTAAATGTTTAAAGAGGATGACTAAACCTTAACTACTGCTGTAAAATTCTACTAACAATAAAGCAGCTAATAGAAGTTTTAGTGAAATTCTGCATAGTCCTCTATCACAGCTACTAGTCTGAGTAACAGTCTGTGCCCTTTCAGTATTATTTTTATGTAATTTTTATTGGTGGTAACATTACTTGAAGTAGAAACTGATTTTTTTTATCTTAATGTTAGCTAGATATTACTTTGACAGAACTTAAATGAACTGTGGAACAACTGATAAAAGGTCTTGAACCCATTCCTTTCATGTTCTTCTAGTTTATTCTTGCAGAGGAGCAAAGAAGTCCTTGTGCAAGGAATGGGCCCTCCAGAAAGAACAGACCTAGTCATTGTAAGAGATTCTCATTCCCAGAGTGTTTTAGTATCTCTGGGTCTACTGAATTGACAAATTACCAGTAAATTTTCAGTTGAGGGATGATTAAGTACCAGCTGTACTAGTTCCATGGTTAAGGGCAGGACATCATACAGGAATTTGCATAATTTGAAAAAAATCCCATAAAGTAGCACAGATGATTGCAATTTCACAGGTCACATTCATGAAACAAATGGGAAACAAAGTACTCCACGGTAGTTTCAGTTGTTTTGGATGAATTTTCTGCTGACTTGTATATACCTGTACCATCTCTTAATTTTAAGGTATCTCAAGTATAAAGAATGGCTAATATTACAAACTTTCACTTTTTAGACTGTAAGGCATTTATTATGTAAAAAGCATTGAAGTGATTTGTGTCCTTTCGGTGATATATGAAATCACCCTTTGTGTTAAACCGCTTTTAGTTTTGCCATCCTGAAATTTTATTATGAGCTACTGCACTACAGCAAATCAAGTTATTCACAGTTATTTCAGTCATTGTTCTGATGTCTGCCAATAGATGGAAAGCATTTCATTTCAGTTGTTTTGTTTCTGATAATTCATATTTTACAGCTGTGTTCATACTGTCTACTTTGACAAGTCTGACTGGATATTACATGATGTAAAACTTCCAATCTGCTGCCAAAAGTCTGAGTATAAGTTGCATACCAACTGTTTTCCTGTTCATAAAATTTGTTTTCTATTAGCAGCCTTAAACTGTTGTCAAAATGAGACTACATAAACTAATTAGTGGGGAATTCATGGGTGTGGTGTAAACCTGAATCCTTTTCAGGACCTCCTAGGTGTCAATGTCATGAAAATATCCCTCATTATCATAGTAATGTATAAAAAAATTTAGAACAGGAATTAGGGTGTTGAAATTTTATTTTTTTTTTTTTAGTGTCTGACAGGCATATTTTTAGCTTCTTTCCATATAACCTAGAAGCTTTGGTCTGTATAACAAGTCCATGTCAGAATGATTCCTGCTATTACTAGATGCATTCTTTCTGTTAAAAATTCGTCATTCCTCCACTATCTCTCCTCTGTTCTACACTATTTTGTCCCATTAGTCTGGACTGGCAGTACTCCCACTTCATTATCATGTTGCTGAATGGTGAGTACCTTCATATTTCAGCCTGTTCATTCTCTTCTGATCCTCAGGCAGCTACTTCTAATAGTAATGTCTGTCTCTTAGAAACTCAAACAATTGAGTATGCTAGTGACTGTTTATATGATCAAATGGTGCTTTGAACTTTCTACCCCATTTACTGATATATCATGTTATCGCTTTTATCAAGATTGAAGCTTATCCACATATTTCAGTATATTCATACATATAATATTTTTGTTTAGTTACCATGTTCTTACTTTGCTCTAACCAATTCAAAAAGAATATGGTGTCTTGGAAAAGGATCCAAATCAAAAGCTCTTTTTGCTTTATCATGTTTGGTGGTTTGTTTTTTTTCTTAGCAAAACATGCAATCTAATTGTCATTTTTGCAGACTGAACTGCCTTACTATCATAGGTTTATCACAAGATATTAAGTCTCTGATTATCTCTTATTTTTATGGCTGCTGGGGCTGCTCATCAGTAGTCTCTGGGCATTGTGACAACTCCCATGCATATACCATCTTCTTGGACTTGTTTGCTTGAGTTTAAGTCAGAGTGGTGTTTTACGTTATGGTCTGTGGTGCTGGCTCTCCAAAGTGATACTAGTAATTCAGAGCTCCTAGAACTTAACAGCTTCTCTTCTGAGAAAAACTGTTCACTGAATTCCAGGATGTACTAACTGGACTTTTCTGCTGATTCCTTTTATCTCATTCATTTCTCTTCTAGCAAAGTCAGCATCTCCTTTACATCTGCTTTAAACTCTTCTCTGCATCCTCAGTGTTACAAACCAAATTTGTTACAAATAGTCAGTATTTGGAACATGAGGACATGCTCTTTTGGGAAAGCCATCCAAAGAAGTTGCACTGTTATCCAGCTGTCTTATACTTGCATTCTTATGCTACTCTGCAAACTTTTGTCCAGAAGTGTCTGACTGTGGAAGAGACTTTTATGGTCATTTCTGGGTACTCTGTCACATCTGGACAGACCAATGACAAGAAGCCATAAGATTTCCTTATTGGCCAGGGGGAAGCAGTTATGCACTGGGGATGCCCTGACTGTTTGGCTGTCCAAAGCAGTGATTACTGAGATTGCAGAGGAAGGTTCTTTCCCTCTAGTAAATCCCTAATATTTAAAAGGCCATAGTCCAGCCTCCTGTGTGCCCATATTGAATCATTACATAAGATCCTGTATGTTTATCTGCATCTTTTTCTCCCCAAGTCTCTAACCACTGATAGAACTCCTTCATTCAAGTTGCTGTTGCCATAGATACAATGTTTTTCTTGTTACAAAAACCTTTTATTAGCCCCATTAGTTTTGGTGTGTGAAATCTCAGAATTATCAACAGGCATTAATATATCCAGAAACATACCTCCTGTCTAATTTGTGAAGTAAAATCATCAGCAATTCCTATCCACTTTGATACTGTAAAAATGCCCTGGGTCTTTATAATCCTATAGACTGGAAATCTTCATGTTGTCAGAGATGGTTTGTTCTTTAATGCAGGTGTATAAGCTGCCAAAACAGCTGTTTGCTCTAGATTTCTTTCTTATAACTCTTTCCTGCAAAACTTACCTTGCACGAAACTTGAAGAATCCCAATTGCCTGAGTATGAGGCTCTGCAATGAACAGATTTGTCTCTATCCCATATACTTTTTCTTTGTTGTTCCTTGAAATACCCATTCCTTTAACTAAATCATCCAAACTATCATGGAATGTATCTGAAATTCAGATGTATATGGGGGAAAAATGGGGCCATATGGCTTGCACTAATGAGCCATGATCATAGATTTCCTTGACCACATCAGCAAATCATAACAAACCTTCAATTAACTCCTTGGCTAACTTTCTGCTCTTCTGTTAGAAGTTTTTAACAGGTGATGGAAGATGAGAATTTTTTTCCAGAAAACCTGAGGAATAAGGAAGAATTTTATACTAAGGCTTCTAGAAACAATGAGTAATTATTAAGCCACTTCCAGTGATACAGTAAACGATCAAAACAGCAATGACAAAAGTATAATGAGAACAGTGGATTAAGTATAAAGAAAGGCAGTGTTTTCCATTTGGTAATGTAGTGTTCAGTTAACAGCACTGAAACTGCTATTTGAAAATAAATTTGATCAAAGGCATGGTATGTGGGAGCAATAGATCTGATTGATCCAGAGGTGATTAAAAGGCAAAAAAGAGGTTTTCTATTGATTAGGCTGGGGTTTGTATCATGTGCTTTATCTGTTACAGAGTTGCAGTGGAAACTTAAGAAAACATCCCATTTGGTTTGGTTACATAGGCTATTTACCTTTCTCTGCCTTCATTCTTTCAGTGCTAAAAAAAATGTATAAAATTGCAGGAAGTAGGATCTATGGGCCCTTTTTAGATAAATGATATCTGAAGCCTTCTGGGTTTTGCAAGCCTCTGACGGGTGTGGATCCTGGCTCCAGTTAGGCTGAATGATTCAGAAAAAATTTCAACTTACTGGGAGAACACAAAGAATACTTTTTTAATAGAAACTCAGTGCCTGAAAATCATGAATCGGGCAGGAAAATCTCACTCAGTAGTTGCTCCCCTGTTGAGGCAGCACTGATGCAAACCTGTTTTAATTTAATTTCTCGTGGATTTATTCCTGGGGGATATCCCAAGTGGGAATCAATTGGTCTATACTCATTTACGACTGATACACCCACAGAGAAATTTAACAGCATTTCCTTCTCATGAGCCCTGTTATATGGAGGATATTCCTTCTTCACTGTTATTTAGATCAACTTTTTGTTGTGGCATTAACAAGGTTCTTGGTGAGGGTCAGCTATATCTGGATAGTGGTAAGTTACATTTTCTGTTTTTGCATTTAAAAGACTGCCTTCTTTTTGCAGTGGAGTCTGTTTGCTGTTCCTGTCTGCTGAAGCAGGTATTTATGACAAGCTACCAACTCAAGGTCATTGGATATAGAGAACATGTTAGACTGGGTGTAGGCACTTGATGTCCTAGCCTCTGTTATGAGAGTGAGTTTTCCCCCAGACATTTGTAGTAGAATACAGATGTTTGTAGTTAGACAAGAAAGCACTTGAATGGTAAGGAAATGTCTCATGGCTTCAGAAAGTCGCCTATTCATATGTTCAGTATTCAGAATTCCTATGACATTGCTGAAGATGGATATATTGGTTTCAGTTTTGGTTTGGTTTTTTTTCTTACTGTTTATAGTATTTTTTTCCATCTATATGTACATGAAGTGAGGTGTGACAGCCATACCAGTAGAGTTTTATCTGTATCTTTCAGCATGGTATCCATTTAAAAATTCTCTTTTCACTTCCTTTCCTAGCTTAATCTTTGAAGAATAAAACTTTATTATTTCTGTTACTCCCTTTCTTCTAGCTTTCAGTGTTTCTATTCTCCCCTCAGCATCTGTATGGAGTTCAGGGAACATAAATTTCAACTGTTTTTTCTAGCTTTGGTCTTTTCACTGGTGTTCTTAATTATGTTATCCCTTAAGGAAGGAAGTAAGAAATCACACCACACCTCTGTTTAACTTCTTTCTAAAAATCACAAATGTCTACTTCTCTTTCTGACTTCTCTCTCTGTATGCATCCCAGGCATCCTCCTACCCTCCCAGGTGTGCCCTAACTGGGTAGACCTGCTCTTTCAAAAGCATGTTTGGTCTGCTTTACTCAAAGAAGCAGAAAGCTGGCTGAGGCTGGGAAAAGGGTGAGCTGAAAGAGAAGCCTCTAATATGTGTGCTGCTGCCTCTTGTTACAGGTTTTCTCACAATCTGAAAGCTTGTCTCACCTATTTGTCATATCTTCAAACTCGAGGTGGTTTGAGGAGAGAGGGTATATTTTTCTATGTGTTTGTGTTCAGTAAATTCCTGATATAGGAACCTGACCATAGGTAGTACCATAATAATAGGAAAAACAACTTTTAAGGTAATAAAGTACATAAACTGAAAATAGCTCTTATTTCTGATTTTTAAAAAATGAAATTATTGTATGGCCGATAAGTGTTCCTGTTATTTAGTTTACTTGCTAGTACTCGGTTGTTCCTTATTTTCTAGCTCTGAAAGGAAAGTCTAAAGCAGTACTGTATTTCTGTCAGAATAAGACTATCTTAATTTGTGTCAAGTGCATATAAAAATCTACTGTGGTTGCCAACTCTAGGCAGGATCCTATACAGGATGCCACAGTGCAAAGAGTAAAGCTACAGTCACACAATGTTTTGTGATAGGTTGCATATAGCAGATGTTGCCTCCTCAATTCATATGGGATTATTTTTAAAACCAAGGCTTTTCAGATTTTCAGAAATAACCACTGTAAATGTATTAAATATTTCCCTTTCTTTGTAAATATCTGTTTGTGTCATGAGTCCTTGTAACAAAGCTGTGAGTCATTGACTTTCACAGCTTAATTTGTGTTGAATAACAAAAGCATTTCCTCTTACTTATATATTATGCAAAAGTGTAAACAGAGGTGCTTGATATTCTTTCTTTCCCATATAGTACTTCAAATGCAGTTTTTTTTGGTTATTCTCTAAATTCTACTCTATTGTTGCATTTTTTCTGAGAAAAGATGAGACTGAAACAATTGATGAGAAATGGTCACATTTCTCTATAATATAATTAAATACTTTAATTGTTATTTTTTAATCTCACAATTTAGATTTACACCTTGTGTTGTCCATTCCTGTTTCATTGTGCTGTCTACAATTAGACCCACAGCTGGTTCTTTCCCTCAATGGTTATACTAATTTATAACCCATTAGAGTGAATGAATAGTTCATATTGTTCCTTTCATACTGGCACAGTGAAGTGTAAATTAAGTTTTTGTATGCCAGCAAGGGAGAAGTCTATCCAAGGATAGAGTATTAAATTCCTATTTTTAATTTCTGCAGTAAATGCAGTTAGAATTAAAACTGTTATACCTGCAAATATTTTCTATTTCTTAAGTAACAAAATTAATGTGTGAGTTCTAAATATTTTTGTGTATACCTGGCTTTTTCAAACTCTACTTTAAAAATATTGTGAATATTGACTGTTTGGGGAGGTAATTATGAGCATATTTGGGTAACATTTGTCCACTCAAAGCTGACATCAAGCAACAATAGTTGTAACTGTAGCTAGCTAATTTTAGAAACCTTTGGGTAGGAAAATAAAAATGAGCTTTTCAAAGAGCCTTTGTAGATTCTAGAGTCTAATTTGAAAAGCTTTCTCCTGTAAACCCTTTAGAACTGTTTGAATCTGTCATTTCAATGTTCAAGACTGTTAAATTTATCTTTTTTTTTTTCTTATTTTCTATCAAACCCCATTATTACCAGCTCTCTCCAGTCTCACGCTAAAGAAAACAGTGAGATTATCCATTCTCCCATTCTACTGTGCGAAGGAACTGAGACATCAGACAAGTTCAGGGATTTTGATTTTTTTTTTTTCCTTCTTTTATCAAAGAGTACCTTTATTTTCAGAAAAAAAACCAACCCCACCCATCACTCCTCATTTGAAAGACAGGGTTCAAATAAAGAATTGGAACTTGGGTTTCACTAAGCAGCTCATGACCATGGGTGCTCAGTTGTCTTTGAGTGGAATAGCTTTATCAGAGCAATCTCAGAAGACCTCATCTCAGAATGATCACTCAGGAAGGTCTCTTACAGGGTGGGAGATCATGGTTCAAGTTCATGGTCAGAACTTAGTGGAGCATGAATTTCATCATCAGTTTTGTCAGTCTTTTCAAAACTCCTTACTCTTTGGTTGACCAGTTTTTAATTCCTTTACATATCAGCGATTATATCTTCAATATGTAAAGTTTTTTCTTTAGTAAATAAGTGAAAACTCAGGGGCCTGAGCTGCCTTATATGCCCTTAATGTCGCTTGCTCCCTTATTTTTGCAGTGTTAGCTGTGGTAGCCAGTATTTTACAATAAACCTTCATTTTCCTAGAATAGTAGAAAGTACTTTTTTGCCTGAAACATCTGGAGGTGTGCAGTCCTGAACTGCTCTGCAGATTTACTTGCAACAGTGACAGGCTGGGGTTGATGATCAGGCTTTATGTTCCAGTGGTTTAGCAAGTGTCATCGGAATTCTTAAATCTTAGGAATTCCTTCTTAAGTGGAGGAATGTTTTTTTTTCAACCAGTTCTCTGGACAACTTCTTGAAGGCTGATACCTGCTTTGCCACTGATGCCACTGTGCTGTGATTGTCAAATATGAATTTTACCTTCATGTAATGTAAGCTTTTTTTTTCTTTCAGAAAAGTCACAAAGTATTTTGTAAAGAAAAAAAATGGCAGCTACTTCCATAGGTATGTAATTGTGGGTCTCTCTTACTGTCACTTATGTAAATCACAGCTTTACATAAGTTTACACAAATTCAAAGGCCTGGCTTTTAGCCTCAAAAATCTTAAATATTTAAAATACAGCTGCACCTCCTTGGCTTAGCACAAGTAGCTGCAAGATCCCATGATGAGAAGCACTTTTCACCTCATATAAATTTTCCATTGTGTCCAATGTGAAAGGTTTTTAATTAAACTCAGCAACTCATAATATTCTGCTGTCAGCTGCCATTTAAAAAAAAACCCAATCACTTCTCATTTTGGCTGGGAGAAAATCCTTTGTGAAAACGTCAGTCAGCAAGCCCAATCCTTGTTCTTTTGTACTTGAGAACATTATAGGTTTTCTGAAGCCTGACTAAACCTGGGGCTTTAACCTACTAACCTGAATCTCAGCATGTCCTCTGGAAATGGGGTGGACATGGGCTGAGAATGCTGAGAAAACTGCATGGAGAGTGGGGGATTGTATGCCTCCCAGCCCTTTGTCTTCATGTGGAGCACTGGCTACCCCCTTTACCCCCACAGTGAGCTCAAAGTCCTTGGGAATCTTTAGGGAGACTTTTTTTTTGTTGTTTGTTTTGTTTGTTTGTTTTTTATTTTTTTGTTTTTATTCTGTAGATTGAGGCAACTTCCTTACTGAAGAGGCAATTGCAGAGGCAATTTTAGGCTATTTGAAGACTATAAGAAAAGACCAAGTCTTACAGTTCTTTTGTATCTTGAGTAAAAGTGGTGTTTGCTTCAAACTTTTTCCATTAAGATCAGAAAATATTTGGACCCATATGGAATTATTTTAGGCAAGAATAGCATACAGCAAACTAAGCACACTTTCAAAAAAGCAGTGGGTTAAGGATTCATTGCACTGCATGGATTCATATGGCAGAGTTTATACTGCATGATCTGTGCAGTAAGATTCCAGTAAAGAAGGTGCCAATCTCAGTGCTCTGTCAGGAACTCAGGCTCTTTCTCTTTTAAACAGTTGTAAATAATTAAGCACTTTTTGTTATGCTCTAGGTGGTTCAATAATCTTTGTTGCTCAACTGTTTAAGATTGCCGGCATGTGCCTTTTATTGAGTCTTGGATTTTTGCCCCTTTAACCTCAATAATATCATTGTTCTAGGATTATTACATGACAGTATGAAGAGGAAGAATTTAAAGCTATCTTTGGAAACATAAACCTTGCAAGCTTGTCAGACTTGGATTCTCAGGCTCTTAACTTCTCTCACGTTTATTCTAGACTGACAGCAAACAAACCCTGAAGTCTTCAGAAAACCTTCTTTAGTTTATTTTCTACAGCAGCTTCCAAAGAAATGTTTTATCAAGTGTAAAGTGTAAATGTGTGCCCCTACATCTGATAACTGGTATATTGCTACCTTTTTTCTTTTTTCTTTTTTTTTTTTTTTTAAATGCAGATGCCCTCTCTGCCAGGACAGTTCTCATTTCTGATTAAGCTGTGTCCAACCTGACAAAATCTTCCACAGGTCTTATGAGGGTTACTACCAGCAGAGCTTTCAACATTTTAACAAATATTTTAGAATTTTAGAATTCATGCTTAAAAATGAATAGTATGACTTTCTCATGTAACCAAGGCCCCAGTCTAAGCTTACTATTCTCAGATTCTAGTTCCTTTGGGACTTTATTTGATGTAAGCTTAGTCAGCAAGACCTCAGTGAGTTTGACAGGTCATGTAGTAAGGCAGATCAAGATGACACTTCATCAGATTTGAAAGTTTTTACTGGTTTTGATGCACTGGGATTCATCCTTCAGTATAAATAGAAATGATTTGTCACAGACAATTTCTGTGCTTCTGAATGAAATAATATATTTTCACTTCCCTTATTGTGCATAAACAATTTCTAAAGGCTTAAAAATACCTTTCAGTTTGAAAAGGTATTCTTGCAGTTCTTATTAACTTCTTAGACCAAATGGCAGCATATGAACATGTCTGACTTGTCTGATGGTTCCTTCTAGTGTGATAATTTTTGATGAAAATTATATGCAATTTGAAGTGCTTTGAAGAAGTTCATCTGGAGTATCTGTAGGATCAACCTCTGCAAATTCAGGATGAGTTGCACTAAACACCAACACACTGCTATTCTTCTGTTCTTACATCAGGCTTGTGATGTATTCATTGCTGTTTTCCCTTTCATGACTTCCATGTAAGAGTTTATCCACATGTGATATTCTGTCCATTTTGCCTGCTCTGAATGAAAGGTCTAGGTACTTTCACAGTACTTTACCTCCTAGCTCCATACCCCGTATCACAGAAATCCATGCCTGGTAGAAGATCTGCTTAGTTTCCCTGAAATATTAAACAGTTTCCAGGATGTATCAAGACCATGAGTTGAATGGACATAGTCAGATACTGATGATGCAGTGTGAGAAAGCAAAAGTATCCGGTGCACAGATTAAGAATGTTAATCTACAAATACTGAGAGCACTAGTTGAGGCAATTTTAGCAGTATTAAGACAGTGCATTGGGGTACAGTTTCTGCTTGTGTGAATGGGTCCAGCAGCTGTCAGACCTGCATCTTCTACATCTAAAAATAAAATATTCTGTCCATCTGTATTCTAAAAGTATTACAAATGTGGACTCAAAATCTATTTGCCTGGTAAATATCTGAATAGTTTACTTTTTTTTCCAATAAATGCTGTTGTAGCTTTTATCTTGGTTATGATTCAGTTTTCATTATATTTCCTTGGAATAGAGCAGCTCTTTGGAATTCATAGTAGTATAAGCCAAAACTGACAAGCAATATGAAAAGCAAGACATTGATAATTTATCCATAACTAGAGAGTCTTGTGGGGACTTCAACAACTAAAAATAGATACTTGTAAGCCATCGGGTAGAATGCTTTTGTTGAATATTAAATTATACATATAATTCTAGTTAACAAAGTTCTTTCATTGTTACTGCTTTACTATTCTGTATCCTTTTCTAAGGTTGCCTTGTTGTGTGAGCAGCTCTGAGACAGAGTAATCATTTTTTTTGTAAATAAAAACTGTAGGGTAAAGTAAAGCTGTACCTTATGGAGAGGTGGACAGACTGCTTTCCCTGCTACCAAGAATAGTTGGAAGTTAGATGAAGTTAAGACATCTCACAAGAGATATTGAGGGACAAGACCTGACCCATATCTTAAGGGCATTCATCCAAGAGGATCTGAAGCAAGGCCTCCCACCATTATTTAAATCCCTTGGAATGAGGAAGTGAACCCAGGTGCGCTAGAGTCCTCAGGAAAGCTTGACGGAAAGACCATTGTCAGGTTTGTGGATCAAGTTTTCTGCTTTTATTAAAAAAAGAAATCTGGAGAATAGACAACAGTTGAATGAAATATTACAACCAAAATAGTTTCCAGTTAATTAAAAGATACAGAAAAATTTGAGGGTTTGGTTAGAAATTTGATTGATAGGTCTGGTTGCTTCAACCACCAAGCAAAGAAAATAAACTTCACCTTGATACCTGTTTTCTCTCTCCCTATCCCTACAGCAAAGGAACTTTTTTTTTTTTTTTTTTTTTGACAGGTCTATTTTAAAGAATAAACTTTTCAGATTGGAATTACAAGACTGAACAAAACACTTTTTCATTTTAAGCAACAACAAAAAGTCAGTGGCTTAAAGTGTTACTTTTGGCAGCTCCTTGGCTTAATTTTCTAAGGAGATGGTATTTAATATGATCGTGCTTTCTGTTTCTACTAATAATTTCTACCCCATTTGTTCACTGATGTTAGCTAATCCAAGATTCAAATATAATTAATTTCATCTACCCTTTTTGAAAATCAGCAACTGGATAAAAAACAAAAAAACTTCAGACCCCTAATGCATTGCTGTACCTAAGAAAGGGGATGCAAAATTCCACTGGTGACTCTGTGGCAGCTAAAGCTGATCTTTCCCTTGGGCTGCCTTTCTCCTGCCTTGCCCCTTGCCATAGGGTTTTTACCCTTTGCACCAGTGTTACGTGGGTTTTCCTCCTCCTAAGTTCAGATTCCTCTGAAAATGCACCACTCTGGTAGAGTTTTCAGCTAGACCAGAAGCATTTAGCAGCTTTACAGGCAGTCTGGAGTCCTGGAGAGGAATGGGAATGGGTATCCAAGGGCAGGAGAGAGGCCAGTGTTACAGCCCCCAGGGTAGAAATCAGTTTAAGTTGCCATGAACATGAAAGCATGTAACCAGCCAGTTTCCCATGTGTGCAACTTCAGACTGACCACAACACGCTGGTTCTTGCCTGATTCTCTCACCTGAGGTAGCCCTGCACAAGTGTGGTAGCCAGAGTTACTGCAGTGATGGCACGAGAAACCAGCTGTTACTTGTCCTCCTGTTCATGTGCCACCTGGCTCTGTAACTCAGCCTCACTACATTCTCTTCAGAGATACAGAGTAAAGACAGATAGATGATGCATGTGGATATAATTAAAGGATAAAGTAGCTGTTGTCATAGTGGGTTGCATTTCTGTAGAAGTAAAAGAAGATCTTGTAAATTAAATTCATAGATAGTACCAAGATTGGAGGTATTTCAGTCCCTAGAGAGAATAGAAATATTATGGTTTATTCATTCCTACTCACAGTAATGCTAATGACAAGTTTCACATTCACATCATCTGAGTATGTTCAGGATCCCTGGGAATATTAGGAATAACAGTTGCTCTGAAACTGCAAAATGTTCAGTTAAAAAAAAGGCAAGTAAATGTACCAGTGAAATGTTTTTGGAAACAGTCAAGAGAAAAATGACAAATAATTCTGTAAAACACAACTAGTTGTGAGTTTGTGACTGGGGGGGGTGTGTGTGTGTGTTTGAGGTAGCTGTTACTGGCAAAACTATCGGATCATAGAGCAGGGAAGTAATCCCTCCCCAGGTTCTGGTGGATAGCTGGTACTTAAGGAATTAGGCAAAGAAATATTTAAGAAATGCTCACAATAGAGATCTAGAGAGCTTGACATATAAAAGGTCAAGTTTTTTCAAGTAAAAAAATTAAATAGTTGACAATGACTGACGGGATGTCTTTATTAGTTCCAATTTGCCACAAATGCTCACAAGTCAGCTCTGGTGATAATAGCAACAGGGATATACTGTTACGAAAAACACTCCATTAGCCATTGACATTTTAGGCAGTTTGGGTCTGATCCATGAAAGGTCTTAAATGACTAACATACCTCACCTCCTAATGTAAATTACAAAAAAAAGTATAATCCCATGCTCAGTTTCTGCTTTATTCACACCTGCACCAGAGATCCGAAGGCTAGTGAGGGAAAGAGCCCTTACCAGGGGCATGTGTACTGCTCAGAAGACTCAGTCTGTCTTAAAATGAGCATTTCACCGTTTTTTAACGAAGTGGAAGAATTTTGGAGACTTAAGTGTTATCTGCAACGCCAGGGCCTACGCAAAGAGCTTCCTTCAGGGGTGGACAGAGCGTGTGCGGTCGCAGCCTTGCTTCAGAGGATGGAGCCGACTCCAGCATCTCATTGCGGTCGCGGAGCGCGGCCGGGCTGGGGGAGCCGTCACCGGCTGCCGCCACCAGCGCCTCGGGGAGCGGCGGGAGGTGCCTCCCTGGAGCTCGGCACCAGGCGCCCCGAGAAGCCGGTCCCGCCTTCTCCCGGCGGCCGCGATGCGGTGCGGTGCACGGGGCCCAGGTCCGTCTCCGCTAGGTGTCAGGGTGCCGGCTCCGCGCTGCTGTCCTGGAGAAGCCCGGGCGGATTTTGCCCTGCCTCTACACATTGTCTGAGGACATGATAAAGTGCGGACAGTTTCCTGGAGTCCTGCCTGCCTCGTGTTTCTTACTGGTTTTGTCATTAATAAAGCAGAATCGGGAAGGATCCGAGGGAGGTCTGAGACACAAAGGAGCCCGGTGCGGTGACAGGGTAAGAGGGCACTTCTTAGCTATCCACAGTCTGCGAGGGAGAATTGCCAAGGCAAGGAGAAATTCTTTATGAAAACACAGCGGGGTGTAACAAGAGGTGGTGAAATAAAAAAATGTCTTCAAAGTTTGCAGAGAGTTACAGCTGGTTAAATTGTAGTGTGATCTATAAGTCCATAGAGAAGCACGTTTTTTGCCTCTTTACAGAGCCAGTTCAGAGGGGAATGGCTGCGTGCTTAGAAAAGCGTGACCTTTTCCATCCATTTTTTCTTTAAGAAGTGAAACTGGAGTGCGTAGATATCACAATAAAGCATTCAGTAAAATTAAGTCTTATACAGAATTAAATAACAAGATTTTTTTTCCTATTTCTTGTCATCTTTGTCTTCTCTAAAGCATGCTTTCTGCCGTGTGCTCTGAAAGCGGCAATTTTGTTTGGACGGCACGTGTGTAATGCTTCAGAAACAGCTTTAGTGTTAAATCCGGGTGTTTGGGCTAAACTTCTTGAGGAAGTTTTTCTTTCAGTGCTCAGTTCTCTCGGTTCAGGTAGCCGTGCCTGCCAGAAGACTTTAAGACCTGAAGGCAGTGTGTTTTAAGGTGGGTACGATGAGCTTGCCGCTCACACGCACTCCCCGCGGCTCTCGCCGTCCGGGCCCTGCGCCCCTGCGCTCTCCCGCGGGACCGCGCGCAGGTGCTGGGGGGCACGGGGGCTGCTGGCTCGGACCCCGGGTACCCACCAAAGCCAAACCCCGCTAAACCCG
>NW_020799092.1:56057615-56064124 GCF_003259725.1 Athene cunicularia
GTCAGCGATTAGCGCCTGCCGCCGGGTCCCCGCGCACCGCACCGCACCGCACCGCAGCTCCGCGCAGCTCCGGGCACCATGCAGAGGTCCCCGCTGGAGAAGGCGAACGTCTTCTCCAAACTTTTCTTCAGGTGGGAGCCCCGTCGCGGCGGACACGTGCGGGGCGGGGGGCGCAGCGGGGGCTCCTCTCCCCCGGGGCGCGGCGGAGAAGGTGGCCGAGCGCCGGGCGCTGGTCAGCTCAGGAGAGGTCTGCGGGGAGCGCGGTGGAGCCTCGCTCGTTGCCGAATGATGAGATCTCTCTTTTTTTGCGTTGTTGTTGCCTGGGATTTTAGCACCGGGAACGGGTTCTGTCTGCCAGGTGGTATCAACCCTCGCTGGACCCGGACAGATGAATTTATGACATAATTTGAGTAACCTTTGGTAAATTGCTCAGCTAGCTAATCTGTTATTTCACTGTAAACTGTGAGAACACGATGGGGTGGGGGGAGCAGAGGGGAAATGCTCTCAGAGTAACGATTCCTTCTGTTTGGCTTTTAGGGTGTTTAGCATTTGCTTGGTGTGTGAGTGTAACATAACTGGAAACTGCTGCTCCTTGCAAGCCTTGCAAGTGTTCTCTCCCTGGCTCCTTTTCTTTCTCACAACTTCAAATAAAAAGAGAAGGAGCCAATACCAACGCCTGGGCACAACGTACTTTATAAGACAATGTAGAAGCCTGAACATGTTTTATGTGACATTGCTAGGAAGGACACTGCCAACTGGAAGAGCAAATAATCTTTCAGGCATTGGCCCACACACCAGCAGCTTTGCCAGGGTGTGGGTTCCCCCTTTTGTTACTTGAGGGTCTTTTGCACGGCAGGGAGGGGAGGGAGAAAATCTTGTGTTAGATGCGAACATGGTGTCTGAAATGGGAACACGTGATGTAAAACCATAACATTGGCACGAGGTCTCTGCCCGAGCAACTGAGAGCTTTTAGCTCACTTTTTAATCATTTTGGGATAGGTTGCCTTTTCAGCAGGTTGGCCTGGACCTTTTTTTAAAGCTTCTTCATGGAAGTGGGTCTGTCTGAATCACTCTGCCTGCCACCCCCACTTTAGCTCATTTTAGCCAGATGTGACAGTGGGGAAGGATCCCAAACGTAACCTGTTCCTAACATTTTACAACTATCCAGGTAAAGGCGAGGATCCTAGATGTGTCCTCCAGTGGTGCTGCAATGGGAAAGAAGCCATACCCGCTCTCAAGTGCTGTTAGATCCAGGGAGTGTGGATGATGGGAGTGTAAGCCTTTACAAATTCTCCACAGACATTTCAGTCAGTTCTCCTGACAACTATAATACAAATTTGTAGGAAATAAGCTGCATATTAGCTTCATTGCTTGAAGAGCCACTTGTTTTATTTTGTTTTATTCATAAAGCTTATATCAGAGTAGTGCTCTCCTAGAAACTGTGATGCTGAAAGTGTCACAAAAAAACCCCCAGTAAGATAAAGGAAATATACTTCTGATTCCTACGTTAGTTAAAGTTCCTATGGCTGAAACCAGACGCAGTTCGTGCTCATTAAGTATATAATTAACCATCCTTGGGCCTGACCTGGTCTTTAAAATCACAGTCTTTAAGTGAAAATGATGTTTGAATCATGTTTATCACACATGATACATTATGTTGTACCAGCTCTCTGACTGTAACTAAAGTGATAAGTATATGAAGTTAGAGATGTTTATGATGAATATACTAGAGCAATTTCTTTACAAAATTTTATAGTAACACTGTTTCATAGAAGAATCAGGCTCTTAAAGTAAACATTCAGTTCACTGTGTAAGAACAGCCCAAATTGTATGTGTACATCTATAAAGTATCCAGTATGGTTCTCATACCTTCAGAATGATGTTTCTGTGAATGAAAAAGTCTCTGCTTACTTGTGTTTTACCACATACACTGTGAATATCTTTGTTTCTTCACATATATGGAATAATTGAAAAGGTCACAGAAGTGAAAGCCACAAGATAAGAAAATGCATTACATCTAAACTGGCAGCAAAGATGTCTTTCTCTTAAAAGTAAATAAATAAATAAATAAATAAACAAACAGTTTAAAAACATACATTATTTATAGAGATGAAACATATTAGCTTGTTTTAAAATGTATCTCTTCTGTATTCAAGGACTCCATCAGTTTCTGTCTCATCAACAGTAGATCAGGATCAATGCTAAAGATTATTAGCAGGGCAAAGGTTCTTCAAGATGTAAGAATTTCATAATACTTTGAAGTGTATTATTTGGGCTGAGCTTTACAAAGTCAGAAGCACTTGCTACATATCAGTAACAGAAGACCTGACCACTCAACTGGAAACATTCACAAAGTAGTGATTAATGAGTGAGATTGGAACAAGGTTTTTCAAGATGTCAGACTATTCTATTAGTGTTTTAACTGAATCTACACACATCATTGGTTTCTGATATTGATCATATTTAGTAAAGCACTCCAGGACATGCCTACATTTTAGTACATGCTTTACTTCCATGAAAATGTGTGAGACAGAACTCAAGGGCATTATATCTGAAATAAGTAGTCGATTCTTTTTTTAAAAGATACAAAATAGAAAGGTGTGTATGGAAAAATATTGCTTTTTCCAATTATGATGAAATAGTTGCTTTCAAGTACAACATTGCAGAATGCTTCAGTTAAGAAACTTTTATAGGAGGTTACTATGCAGTTATGTGTGAAGTGCCAATCTGAACATAATGCAATAAGTTGAAGGTCATGTTAGCAGAAGTGACGCTAAAGTACTAGCTGTTATTCAGGAAATCTTGCTAATAAATGTAATATTATTATTTAATATTCTATGAGCTGTTATCAGCATCTTGATACCTACTGGCAAGGTTTTAGTTCTTCATAATGAGTTGTTAGGGCTGGAGGGATAGGTTTAAATGTGTGAAAGTCAGAATGGAGCTCCTTGCTTTTAAGTGAATAATTTAGTTGTATTTCAGTATTGTTTATACATTTTTTCTTAATTCTTCATGCCAAAAAGTGAGAAACTGTCATATCTTTACAATGAGTAGTATCTTAGGGAAAATGTTACATTTTTGTTGGATTTCCAAGATGAGTGACACTGGTGGGGAAAAAAAAAAGATAATTGCTTGGGGTGGTCACAGTAGAAAGTATTTAGACATTAGAAATCAACTTTTATCCTAAAAGATGAACAACTTTTTTAGAAACTGAGTTTTGTTGGTTAGGAAATGAGATGTGAAGACAAGTGGTTTGAGATCTTCCATTGGGATGACACAAACCAGTAGATACTAAGTGTGTGAGGTTTCAGGCTTTCTTTTGTGTTTTGTTCTATTTTCCTTGTGACATTTTCAGAGCTGATCCATTTTGTTCCCAACGACATGTGAGATATTTGTCAGTGCACTGCCAACTTTTTGTCTTGTTTAAAGAAAATAGAGTTTTATGCAGAAGCAGTTAGATGGTCATATGCTTAATTTTGTATTCATTGTGAAGCTTCATTTTTGTCTTTATAACAGTTACTTATGTTCTTGGAGTTTTGCAGTGTCAATACCATACCTTTTGTAGCACACAACTTCAGAGTACTTTGCATACGCCTAGTTTTTATTGTAGATTTACTGAGATCTGGCAGTATTGTTATGGCTTTATTAAGGCAAATTAATAAATTAATTAATTTCTAGCTGGCTGCTGAAACACAGAGTTATTGCTGGAGTTTCAGAAAAGGCTGCAACTTTGTGAATTCTGATTTTTTTTTTTTTACATGCAAATTTAGATATTTAAATAGAAGTTCACAAAAAGCAATCCTTGTACTCATGACCCACTCTTCAAGCATGTATTTTTGCTTTGGTATGTACCAAGTGTGACAACTGTCTTGGCAGGACTGAGTAATTCAGTGCCTGATTCATTATTAAATCCAAATGAGAAATACGAACTAAGTCAGCTTTTGTGCCATATCTTCTTGTGAGTTCTGTCCATCAGACCTGCTCTAGTTACTTCTCTCTTTCCAAATCAGAGAAAAAGTAACCTGCCACCTTTTTATCCAGCTGTCCAGTGGTTTCAAGAACAATTTAGCAGGTAGGGGGTAAATGTTGGATTCTTTCTTCTGCCATGTGTGTGCTGGGATGGGTGGGATAAGGAATTCAATTCTACACCTCATCTTTTCTGGGAAGTAGAACCAGTGTTACCAGGGTATGGCAGTGAAGGTGTTTTAGTTCTCTATCTCTGGCTCAGCAAGAGTGACTCTGTAGTCTGCTGGGTCAGAAACTTGTTTGCAAGTCCTGATTTCTGTTCCAAGGGCACTTTTTATGAAGTCTGTTAATAACCTTTAGGGTGGATAACATATCCAGGACTTAAGTTTTGAAAGTACCTAGCCCATGAGCTACAGTCATGGTTATTCTTTCACTCTTTTTAACTTAATTCAGTCGTAATTGCAAATTTGAGACCTTGATCAACATAGTTTCTGGTTTCAAACGGCATTCTCATGAGAATCAGTTTGAATCTCTTCTGAGAAAGGAACTAAAGCCAGACCTGCTCTAGGCGGTCTCTGCTCTATCCTTGAACTGTGTATTAATACTGAGAGGAGACTTAGGATTTTGATTCCTGAACTGAAAGGAATTTATACGCTTATTTTCCTGGAGAAGTTTGGGAATTAATGTGTATATTTGTACTCAAAACTTGCCCTGAAATTGTCTTGAGTTCCTAAATATCCCAGATATTGTATAGGAAGTTTAAAGACTTAATTCATATCTATAAATTTCACTCTGGAGGGCAGGTGTTTGGAAATTGTCATATCCAACATATATATGGAGCATCCTCTATCAGTACCTAGCTGTAGCATCTCTCTCATCTTTCCCCTCTGAGTAGGGAGGCTCTGTGTATGCTGGCAGCTGTGAGCAGGTGGATTGAATTGTATGGGGCAATGTCTCAGTTGTAGGACAGCTGGCTTAGACACTTATACAAGGCAAATTTCTTACAGTCTATTCTTAAGGCCCTTTATGGGTCTAGTCCTGAGGATGTGCCTTTCACTGATCCCAGGTAATCATAACTCCTGGCTGTTAGTGAAAACCAAGCACAGATGCAGCCACAGAACAGATTATGGCTCTGTGAGGCTGCCTGGTCATTTGTCTATTGCCAACTCTTCAGACCTGTTTGAAAGTCTGGAGAAGAGGAGGCTGAGGGGAGACCTCATCGCCCTCTACAGCTACCTGAAAGGAGGGTGCAGAGAGCTGGGGATGAGTCTCTTTAACCAAGTAATAAGCAATAGGACAAGAGTTAATGGTCTCAAGTTACACCAGCGAAGGTTTAGACTAGATATTAGGAAGCATTTCTTTCCAGAAGGAGTTGTTAGGCATTGGAATGGGCTGCCCAGGGAGGTGGTGGAGTCCCCATCCCTGGAGGTGTTTAAGAGTAGGGTTGACATAGTGCTGAGGGATATGGTGTAGTTGGGAATGTCATTGTTAGATAAATGGTTGGACTGGATGATCTTCAAGGTCTTTTCCAACCTTGATGATTCTGTGATTCTGTGAAATGGCAAGCTTTCAGTACTTCTGAAAGTCAGCCCCAGATGGTTCGAAGATGTGCATGCAAGTTTTGGACTCCTTTTGAAAATATGAGACTTAAATTGGAGAAAGGATGCTGAGTCCCCTACTCTGAAATAATTTCAGCCCCATGAATACCTTCTCTAGTAATAAGGCTAAATTGGTCCTTGGCTCAGCCTAATACTGCATCTAACAAGCAGAAGTTCAAACCCTGTGTAACACAGTGACCTCTGTCTCCTTCATACCTCTAATGCACAGTGGCCTCTAAGTTGCATCTGAGTTTCTGAATGTATGTAAAGCTTCTTTTCTTCCTGCAGGAGGAATACTTACTATCTATCTTGATATTCAAAATTAAATAATCAAGCATTTGGAAGATTTGCAGACCTGTCTGTACCTTTTTATTCTCCTTCATGCTTATTTGATCTTGGTGGGATAGAAAATAACCCATACAAATCCTTGAATTCTTTCTTAATACTGTACGCAATAACATGGAAAGCAGTTTTATTATCTGTATTCTAGAGGCTACTAAATACCCTAACAGAAATCTGAAGTCTACTGTACTCAGCACTGAAACGTATTTGATAAGGAAGTCTGTTTTGAAGATCTTCAAGTCTAAGTAGATAGCACAAAGAATGCACTAAAAAGACATTTCCTTATTAGTTCTGTAGAAGAGAAAGTGGGGTGTACAAGGTCTGTGATTTGTCCTGGGAGCATGTGGTGGAGTCAGTGCAGACTGCCTGAGATCTCCTGTCCTGGACTTTAATTGCACGGGGATATTTGTGGTGTGGCAAAGTTATTTCAGAATATTTCTACAGTGAACAACTATCACTTCTTTCCTACAAAAAAAGTGTAAGTCTCTGAATATCTAAATTTTTGAAATATGCTTATTTTCAAAGTGGTGAGAATAATGTGTATTGTTGCAGAAGAGCTCTACAGGTTGCCATTATCTTGTTGGGTTTTTTTCACTCCACCCC
>NW_020799092.1:56064174-56239891 GCF_003259725.1 Athene cunicularia
AGAGACAGGCATATGTATGTAGGTATAATGGTTGTGGGGACAGGATGGTGCCAACCTGACATCTGGATAATAATGTGTCACATTATGTCTTCTAAAATAAGTAAGTCAAAGGTCAAATTAAATTGTAGCATATAAGAAGACTTTAGTGATACACTTTGCAAAATTTTGCAATGTAGACTTGTAGAACAGTTCAACCTCCTTTCATGAGAGAGGGGGTATGCCTGGGTGAGATGAGCAAGAACTCACAGGCTGTGTTTACATATCACTCCCTCTCACATAAGCAAAAGCATCTGCATGAGCATTTTCATAGTCAGCAAGTAGCTAAACCAATGCTGCACTGTCATGAAGCTCCCAAAATTAGGAGAGAATGAGTAGGCTTTTAAGACATATTTTGAAACAGCATTGTTTTTCCCTTGAAACCAGAACCCTCCTGCTTGTCAGATATGGGTAAGCATCCTTCCTTCAGGAGAGTAGGTGGAAGAGGGGATCGATCCTGAAAGGCAGTGCTTGGGTTGACCTGCTGCAATACTAATGCCTTGGCTCCATGCTCAAGGTTGTGCCTTAGGAGAAAATACTAAGTGACACCTGGGAAAGGTACTTGGTTTCAGGTATATTGCCATGTTTTAATGTTGGTATTTATGTTTTTATAAACTTTTTTTCAACTTTTAAAATAAAGGATGTGATTCTTTTTTTGTATTAGAGTCAATCTGATATTTCAATTTATTTCAATTTAACTCAGTGTAAAATTAATCTGTAAAATTTGGGATGCTTTTATTTCTCTGGAGGTAACAAATACAAAGAACACAAAACCAAAAAACACCGCAGTGTTGCTTTGCTCAAAGCCCAAGATCGTTTTGGAAATCAGAAGATATGAGACATTTTCTCTATTAACTTGCAAGGATCAGGCTGAGGAATAGCAGCATCTAATACCAAGGTACAGAGAAGATGGCAAGAGCAAGTAGTAAGAGAAACACCCCTAATTCAGGATTAATTCCATGTCACTATAGTGGTGATTTACATTTTGATACTTGGTGTTTAAATTAAAAATAAAAAAATCTTCCCACCCTCCAATGCCCTATTTTAACTGCCACAAATGTGTTCACTAGTTTGTGAAGGTGTTTATACCTGATCACATATCAGTCCTGGGATTGGAACAAACTACAGGTTTGGAAAGGGCTATTGCACCCGATTTGTAACTGTATGCTAGTTTGTCATGAAATGTATCTATAAATGCACAGCTAAGACAGTAGAGTACTAAATTGGGTTAAATTTGTTGCTGTCACATTAATGACACATCTGGGAGATCTTAAAATTCAGTTCAATCATCAATAGAACAGCTCTGCAATAGTTTACTGATGCAAACTTTCTGCAGCGTTTATTGGCCTTTCAAAGACTAAGAGAAAGAAATATTTTTCTCTCATTCTTGTTATGGGATATATAACTGAGAAAAAGAGTGAAGATGAAGAAACATCCTCTCCTAGCCAGTTTCACTCTAGGCGCATGCTGAAACAGCCTTTCAAACCCTATTTTCTAGCACATCATCATAAGTATGTTATTTTGATAGCTTTGTTAAAGAAATATTCGAGGCGTATATTACACTTGACTTTGTTGTCTAAACAATTAACAAATTTTAATACATTGAATGTATTCTGTCCTTGCATCTTACATAAATACCTTTGTACCCTTAATGTACTTTGTTTTCTCTTAAAAATAGTTCTTGGCACTTCTGCAAACTGAAATAATTTTACTACCTTATTAAGTGTAAGGGAAAAGTATTAAATTTCTGCTAAAAATCTGAATCTCAAAAAGCATTTAGAGGTTAGATAATAATCTGAGTAAGGGTTGCTTTGCAAAAACTGGGCATAAAAAGGCAAGCCTACCCCAAGAATTGCTGTGGAGTATTCCTAATTAATATTTGCTGTTGAAATCCTGGGGTTTAAGCAGAACATTGATTATTCTTAAAATGGTGCTGCTCACAGCTAGTGGCAGAGTTGATGGTACTGCATCTTAGTATTTTCCATGTCAAATAACACCTCATGGGGAAGAATTGTTTATCAGTGAAGAAGTTTAAATCTTAATTTTTGTGATCTGGGGGAAAAAAAAAAAAAAAGGCAGAAATTAGTAGGGTCTGCATTTACTTTCTGTTGTTGAAGCCCTGCAATAATTATGTGTAAATATTAAGCTCAGAATGCTGCATTTGTTTGTTTTTAAAGGGGAAAATGCTAAAGGTTTAATACAGTTTTCAGAATATATAACATGCTATTTCAGCAGTTTACCATTAAACTGACTGCAACCCTGCTCTGTCGAGAGTCACCAGGTTGCAGGAATTGGGCTGTGGTGCCCGACAGTCATGCTCTGTGGGTGCACTGACTTGTCCCATCTGTTAGCAAGGATCATGTAGAGCTGGGCTTGCCCTTTGTGGCTGCATTGCAGGATGCTCAGAGAAGAGGGTGTGTGGTGCAGACACTCTTCTGGAGAAACAGTTTTGAGGGTAGTAGAGATGCTGCCTCCAGTATAAAGTAAGCAACAATTCACAGTTTGTTCTGCTGGCAGGGTGATGGATATCTTTTGGGACAGGATGGGACTGCAGAGCCTCTGGCAGAGTCCAGTCTGGTTTGACCCTTTGGGAACGTCTGAGATCTATGTGATACCTCAGTCTTTTCCTGCAGTCAGTAGGAATTTGTGGCTCTACAAACACTTGTATAACACAGTCTCCAAAGCATCATAATCATGGCTTGATTATGTTCCCTGCCCCCCTTCCCCTTAACTATTAACAGAAGGGATAAGATAAATCCAGAGGCACTTTCCTTTCTCTGTCTCCATCAGGATTTAGGTCCAGTTCCTGAGGAGCCGCAGGCACTATGCCTAGCTATAGTGTGTACAGGTATCAGTGCTGTGGAAGAGAAGGAAATGAAGCCATGGTCACATTGATGCTGCTCAGTAGATATTGCTGTGTTGTGCATAGAACACCTGTTGAAATGGTACCAGCCTGATCACAGACCCTTGCAAGAGAGCTGCTCTGCTTTGCAGGTCTTGGATAGCCCAGCCCTGCTGCTCTGTAACTGTCTCAACGCTCTGTGCTTCTTGACCTGAAGGACCTGATGGAGCCAGGGAATCCCTGTACCTGGGAGGAAGGTACCTGGGAGGGAGAGCCAAATCCTCTTGACAAGCTAACAGTCTGTGTTAATACTGTCTGGAAAGCCAAAAACATCTGTCCTATCGGTGGAATTTGCTCAAGTGGGATGAGGCTGAACATGCTGGAGAAAGAAATAGCTGTAGTAAGAAATCTTATATATTGTTAAAGTGAATGACAAAGAAATGATCATTAGAAATCTACCAAAAGAGAAGTTAAAACAGTGTATTGTATATATGATATTTACATATCAAGATCATAAAGTATTTTTTGCTACAGCCAATCAATAATAGAGGTGGAACTTGTTTTCCTTCTTATCTTCTTTCCTACTGTACACCCTTGATACTTGTCCCCTGCTGGGTTTCATGTGTGTACCCATAATAACATTCCTAGTTAGTGGCAAAACTCTGACAGCACTACAGGTTTCTCTGTGAAAGAGTTCATTAAATGCCAGCCAGTAATCCAGTGGCATTTGCTAATGTAATGGTGTAAAGCAAATTGTTTCCCTTCCTTCTTGGTCTCTTCCTTTTAAAAGAAATTTCTCATTCTCAGCAACCACAAGAAGAAAAACCTCAGAATTAATGCTGGCAAATTTTTTCTATTAAGCCAAAAAATAGAAGAGCTGTATTCGTTGGCAAACTCTGACTGAGCTGTGTTGGCTGGTGATAAAGAAACATTGATAACTACAGATTATATTGCTAATTTAAAAAAAAAAAAATATATATATATAGCCATTTTGCATTACAAAACTTCACAAGGAATCCAGAGCATAATGGTAAACTTGATGCTATTGGAGTCTGGCAAAAGGTTGTTTTTAGGAGATATTTATGTATTCTAGGTGTAGTAATAAAATATGTACCGTCTCCCTCCCACAGTTCTTAACAGCACAACCCAAGCAGCTGTTGAAAATCTACTTTGAGACAAACAGCACGTAACAGGCCAGCTCCTCCCATGATTACCACTCCAACCTGAAGCCCCTTGGCACAGCTTGCAGATTGGCCAGATCTAGTTAGGGTGGGACTTCTGAGCAAGGCCAGGGCAGCTGGGAGATGAACAACTCTGTGCAAGCCCTGCCAACAGCCTGTGATAAGAACCTGACTGTGGACTTGGAGGTCGCCCGGGGGAAGGTGTCAGCACTGCTCCTTTAGCAGGCTGGAAGAGTTCCTCTACCATAGTTGCAGCTACTCTGATGAGCAGAGAGATGAGGAGAAGGAATGCACTAAGTCTGTATCAAACTTGTTGACTTAAGAGAGGGGGGTGGCTTAGGGATCACATAATTTAGATGGCACTGATAACTGCACCCGGTTAAGCACTGAGTAGAACAAAAGACATTTCTAGGAGTACAGTAGATCTGCTAAGCATACTGCCTTCCCCAAATGATAAAACAGCCTCTTTGTTCACTTTCTAAAGGCATGTTTTGTTACTTCAGGCAGTGGCAAAATGCCAGGGTAGGTGCTATTCAAAAGTATAAATAAAATCAAATGTGTGGAGAGAAAGAGTGCAATGAAAAATGTTTTCCCAAAACAGTCTGAAACTATAAAGCATTTCTCTTTTGTGAAGTTGGGAATTGCAGTCTCAAAGCTTTATTAAGGGGCTCAGCAAGGTTATTACTTAGCGACGGTATTGGGAATTACAGAGGTTGCTTAGGAAGTACAGTTACTTACTTGCATTAGCCGCAGTAGTGGTTTAGTGTCCTATAACTTGTATTCATTGCCAAAATATCTGCGTATACAGAACTTTTGATGAAGCCAGTCCATAAGAGTTTCTGTTCCCAAAGGACAAAGATTAGCTATTTCTCCACAATATATGCACAAAGCCAATAGCAACTGGTCCTTTCTGCTGTCAGGAGTTGTCAAAATACAAATCAATACCTGATTTATCACTTGCAGTGGCCATGAAAGACTTTTATATGACAGTATTATTTTAAATTCAGAAGTTTTCTCCTAATCCATCTTGTTATATCCCTGAAAACATTAGCCCTTGTTTCCAGTAGTAGTAAAGTTTATGCATGTTTTATCAATGGCTCTGCAAAGTGGACTCTTCTGGCTGCCTTGCTGTAGCATACCATGAATTGTGTGTTATTTCTCAGCCACAGCGGTGTCAAAGATGGAGCTAAAGCCCATATGATTTGTCTGAAACCGTAGTGTGACTTCAGAAATGAAAGATAATCTTCTAATTTCTTAGAACACATTCTCTTTGCAGTGTGTGTGATATTAACTGTTCACTTGGGAAATATCTTTGTGCTTTACTGAATTATGGGTATTATAGAGTGGTGTCTCATATGATTCATAACTTCATTAAAGTAAATTTTAGAGTGTGCATGTGTGTGTGCACAGTTGCACACCAGTAGGCTTTGGCTGGTGCTAAGGTCTTTTTGCACTCATGTTGTGTCTAATGATGTTCTTTTACTTTTGTGTCAACCTCTTTGCACTATCAGAGGCTGCAATTGAGTGTGGATTACTTTGTGTGCATGATACATGTTCTTACAGGCATACGGGTAAGCATCTTCAACAGCTGTTTGTATTTTCTAAATGATCATGGGAGACATTATTGCATTTCCTTTGCCATTTTACTAACTATTGTCTATAAAGAACATTTAAAACAAGAATTCTGAAATGACTGAGGTTTTGCTGATGATAAGTTTTATCATAATCATAAATCATGGGGTTGGTTTTTTTACAAACTCTGTTTCCATATGGAAACATGACAGCCATCAATCACAAGCTACTTCTTTCACAGGCATTTAATTTTTTTAAGGAAATATTTTTTAACAACATCAGTAAAGCTGAAACTCAAATAGTTTCAAAATAAACCATTAGTTCTTATGGTTGCTTGTTTATGTTTTGTTTTAGTCCCGTGCTTTCAAAAAGATTTCAGCACAGAAGCTGCTGCAAAATTTTGTGCAATTCAGTGTGTCCTTTAAATTGGTATTACATTTTTAAACAAAACATTTGAAAAAAAAAAGCGCAAAATTTTACATATGATGGATGCAATGAAGATCTTATGAGGAGTCATGTAAAAGATCTTGCATGTTGTTAAGTGCATGCTGCAGTGTCAGCTGTCAAAGGAACACTCAAACTATACTAAGATTTTCTCTCTTATAGGAATGAAGCTTATACATCCAGTTTACTATAGTTCTGATATATTATTCTTTTATATGGACCTAGCACATATTTGGAAATACAGTGCAAAGGTCTTAATCGCCTGTTCATTTGTCTGCTACTGACTGAATAGGAAGTTTGGGGCATGTTCTCATCTTAATACTGATAAAATGCAACAGTTCTGCAATTATTCTTTTAATGTTATTTTTGTCAAGATAGTTTTGTAAATAAGATACAGAGCTGCACTATATTGTGTTGTATTGTGTATGTATGTGCACATAGACATACTTGGGTGCTGTGCATAAAATATTCAGGGTGAGACAATGCAATTCCAGCATTACCCTCAGAAACTGGTGATTTTTTAATTTATTCTTTTTTTTCTGCTTAGATGGACAAAACCAATTTTGAAAAAGGGTTACAGACGACGGTTGGAGCTGTCAGATATTTATCAAATCCCTTCTGCGGACTCTGCTGATAATCTTTCTGAAAAACTAGAAAGGTATGAAAGATTCATGAAATTATTTTGTTTCAGGAATCACACTGCACAATTTAATGAAAAAGGCTGTTGTAATGTTCTCAATGTTTAAATAGCATTGGATGCAAGCTGTTTGCACCCACTGACTGGCTCAAGTGTGTCCTCATTGAGTACATAGTTGTCTTTTGGAGCTGACTGGGATCCCTGGTGGAGACATATCACCCAGGTGCTCTAAATTTCTACATACAGGTACCTCTGATATCTGTCCAGTGACTAGCAAGGCTAGACTCCCTGTTAGTTCCCTATTCTGCTGTTCTTTCTTCCCAAAATATCCTTGCAAAACCTTGTTTTATTTTTTCTTCAGCTAAATAACATTCGTAATTTCCTATGATACTACTGTTGAAAGACTGATTGCTTCTGCAGAAATCATACCCTGATCTTCCTACATTTCTTTGGTATAGCTTCCCCTGATGTGCCAGGGCAGCTCATGTCTGCACTGTTGTGTCAATCCAACTAAACTTAGTTGCAGTGTGACATATGTATTCAAAACCGGTGAAAAGTATTGAGAATACCGGTAAGCTTAATGCATTTTGAATATTTATAAATGGAATATTCTGGTTATTTAATATTCTGTTGAAAAATGGAGACAAGATCTGAGGCAATTCTTAGGAGTTTTTTAATCTTTGAGTTGAATTTTGACTAAACACATGCTTTTGGTATATAGCATTGCTTCTATCAACAATTTATTATCGAATAGGAAATCATTTTCCCAGCAACAAAGATTAAAAATAATGCTGTGCAGTAGAAAAGTCACATTTTGATACTTTGGCGTTTTCTTTTTGCAGGCTGGAAGAGCTCCAAAACGTTTATTTGCCTATTATTTGTGCTTTGGTCTTAAGTACAGCAGGTTTCTTTAAAACACACAATGTGACCTTTTCATGAATTAATTCCCTGCAGAGTGATGTATGGCTGAGTATTTAAAACTGCCAAATATGTGGCTGAACTAGGTTTGAACTTTTATTGATCTATCAAGTCAATGAAGGCCAGGTCTTTGGGGTCTCTGCAAAGCTTTCTTTCGTTAGTCACCTTAGCTAAATCTCCTTGGATATAGTTGAGTGAATTGAAGTATGTCAGAACCATAGACCCATGTATTTGCTCACACAAGTTAATGGTCTTGTTTTTTGGTTCCTTTTCAGAGAGTGGGACAGAGAGCTGGCAACGTCAAAGAAAAAACCCAAACTTATGAATGCTCTTCGACGATGCTTTTTCTGGAAATTTATGTTCTATGGAGTAATGTTATATTTAGGGGTAAGATTTGCTCTTGTCTTCAGTAAACTTTTAGTGTTCTGTAAATAGATCCAAGTCTTAGGGATTGCTAAATTAATACAGAATCCTGTGAATATCTACAGATTTTGCTCTGTATATTGCTTATGAAGATAATAAATATAGAGACATACTCAGAGACCTTCATTTAAAAAAAAAGTATTTTCTGATAATGTCATAATATCTTTAAAACATGAATATTAATAATTTTGAAATATATGTAGTGCTAGGTGCTGGCATATGCTTCCCCAGGTACAGGTAGAGCACCTGAATTTTTGTATCATTGCTGAACTAAAGTAATTATTTTATCATGTTACGGTTTTTAAGAAGTTTCTAAAGAATTTTCTACCCTACAGTAACGTAAATGACAGCAACCTTACATGATTTAGTCAATTTTGTCAAAGTGAGTGTCAGCCAGCTTCATAGTTAAATGCTTTATTCAGGTTTACATATGCAATAAACAAATTGTCTTCCTTGGTGGTAGCAATTCTGCATAAATAACTGTGTGAAATATGCTTGGATCTTGGTGCTGTTGGTGCTCTGAAGTGTATGATCAGGAACTTGATGTAAACATCTGAACTGATTATGTTTATCACCTTTTCAGCATGTTAGGATTGCTCTGACTTACCAAATGCCACCTGTTTGAAAATCCTACCACTGGGGTTAGGAGCTGTGAAAACAGTTTATTATTAGTGGTGTCTCACTAGGTATGTTAGACAGCAAGACTGAAAATCTGAAAATTCCTGTTAACCAATATGCACATTAAATATCCATGTTATTTTCAAGTTTCTGCATTTCAGTAGTAAAAGTGAGATATTACACTCCATGCTACTCTGCTCAAAATGCTGTGATATCAGAAACTGCAGCTATGATAGACCAAGTGGCCCGAAGTGATCAGTGATACATAGTGTTTTCAGGTGTGAGATGGATCTCTAGGCCAGATTTTTATTTTCAGAAGGTTGATACAGAAAGGAACTAATTCCACTGGCATTAGTGTTGAGTGTGATCTATTTTAGCTGTACTTTCAAGATCATGAATTGAGCAGAAGAAAAGCATAAGGGAAATTTATGGAGAATAGCCCATAATATCTCTGAAGTTTATGTTGCTTGCTATAAAACCAAACTTCTCTTTTCTTCTGTGTTTCTATAGAATATACCAAGGAACTATTCTAAGAGAATAAGTTACAGAAATGAAAACCTTCATTAGAATGACACCTCTCTCAAGCAGGAAGGGGAGAGTAGTACGGAGAGTTGTCATCATTCCCATGAACTTGCTATTGACTCCTCTTGTTGAAGGGAAATTTCAAGCTAGGCAGATCTTCTAGTGGGTAAATGAAGAAAGATCATGATCTGCACTATGGCAGTCATGCCAGATGCATGCTAAGTGAAACCACACCAACACCTATACCCTCAAGTTTTAATAATTTTGTATAAACACTTGAAACATAAATATCTGGAAAACTAAAACACAAGTCCTTAACCACATGCAGTTTTTTCAGCATTAAAAGGGGACTTTTTAAGTGTGAAAAGTTTTAAGGCATCAGGTAGCATTTCAGGTCAAAGAGCATTTTTCAGGTTAAGCATCGAATTTGGAGCCTGACTTCTGCTAAGTTTTATGCTGGAATGGCTCTACTCCAATAAACTTCCATGTAGTCCCTCCTGTTTACATGTCTGTGTGAAAGACAGGCTGCTCAGGCAGATTACAAAATAGGTAAATTTATTTAGTGTCCTGGGATGGAGGTCCTGTAAAATATTCCTAATTGTATTAATTTGGACTGCTAACAAAGTGAATGTTCTGGTTTAGATCACTGTTGATTTGATTTGGATAACTAATAAACGACTACAGTTTCACTTCAGATTGGATTTTCCCCTAAGAATTATGGAAAAACTGACTGCTTCTTTCTCTTGTAACACCATGTCCAGAGGAAATGAGTATCAGTAATAGAATGAGAAAGTCACAAAGTAAAATGGTCTAAAGAGAAAAGGAAGAAATTCTCTAAAGAAAATGGAAATAGCTTTCCTTAAAATGCAGCATTCACATTCCTTTTAGTTTATGAAAAATTTAGCGTGTGCCTCAGTCTGTCAGGCTGCTTAATTGATTCAAAATAAAAAAAATCCTATAGTCCTTAATCTTTTGAAATCACATTTAGACTGTCCCCCGGATGTAGTTCATAAAGAACGACTCTGAAATTTCTCAGCACCAAGGCTTGATTTTGAAAATACAACCTAGATTGAAAACATTCTTTATATTTTATCTTTTTTGCTTATTTTTTGTAGATAGATTCACTCACACGTGTGTGTACATGAATTCTGATTAAAAATAGGGGAATCAAGAAATTAGCTCCCAAGCCAACTTTGTTCTCTCCCAGATGAAATCTCTCCAACTTGCTGGACTCTTGTCACTTGCTGAAGAGCCTCAGGTCTCCTCTCACTGCCGCTTACCTCAGTCTGAAGTCTCCACTGCTATAGATTTGGTTCAAAGAGATGTGCTGTGCTTGCCTTCTCCATATGCAAGGGCTGCACAAGGAGGAAGGAGAGATGATGTGTTCACTCTGGAGGGCTTTTCTGCATCAAACCCTGGGTTACCCTCTGTTAGAGTGTTGTGTAGGGCTGGCAGGAGGCAATGTGGCTAGAATGGAAATTGATGAGTCAATTAATTGTCTTTGTCCAGGTAGGGCAGTTAACCATCTAGGACAGGGCCCCTTGCTATCTAAGGAGCTGTGTAATAACCCTTCTTTCTATACTTTTTCATTTTGTTTGGCAGCTCTTTTCTGGGACAAGACCTTTTCTTTGTGGACTCCTACCTAATTCTGTCTTTTATTTGCTCCTTTCATCTCATTACTGCCTTTAATTTTTCAACCTTTTTCCTCACCAAACCAGAAACTCCTTATGTCAGGTTTATATTAAAAAAAAAAAAATCAGCTCTACAAATTTAGCCTACTGTACACTGTAATAGGTGTTCCTGCAGAGTCTGCTAGCTGAAACTTCCACGGCAATGCATTCCTGTTAAAAGTTAAGCAGTATCTGAGGGCTTTTACAGGCAGTTTTGAGGGTAACTTCCTTTCCTGGAGTACAGGCATGTGAAGTGTGTGTGGCCATGCACATGTGGGACTTGTGCAGGGTTGATTCTTCCATGTGGACTTTTAAAATTGAGTACAGTTTTAGATGAGGTGAGGACAGAACAGGCCTGAAGAATTTTTGAGTCATATTCTTTGGTTGTTTTTTTCTTAAATGCCTTTAAGAAATCTCAGACATGTGTGATAGGACACAGGATAGCACATATGAAACAAAATCTTCACCTTTCACAGTGAACAGGGAAAGATTAAATCTTAGTTTAATTCTTGATTCTGTTATCATTAGTCTTAATTTTTTAAAAATCTGTAAGACAAAAAACTCACTGCTAAAGCCACTGGTATTCTTTTCAGGCCCCGCTCACGGAAATTAATGGGAGCTTTGCCATTAATTTGAATGGGGACAGGATGTTGTGCCGTATTGGCATATGTGCAACCAAGTTGTCCCTTCTTTTGAACTTCACTTTCCTTTCAGCTCTTCTCTTGTCTAATCCCTGGGATGTTTTCACGGCACCTTTCTTGGAGTGTGGTTTAAACTCTGCTGACATCCCTGCTGTTTGTGTAGTTGTTGTTGCAACTGGCATCACAGCTTAGCTCTCATTAAGTCTAGGAATTTTTCCGTCTCTCCCTTTCCCATCATGCACTGTAGGTAATGTTATTACAGGGTGGACACTTGCATTCTGGCCCCCTAGAGTACTACGACTCTCCCTCATAAATAGTGTTGTGTTAGGCTCGTTGAGTTACTGCACCTAATGCATCTGCTCCTCTTGTTCAAAACAGCTTCCATGCTTCACCTCATCAGCAGATGTATCTTCTAATCTAAAGAAAAGATGGTATGGCAGTAAAACAAAAACCTTGCTTTTTAGCACCATACTGTCTAACAAATTGGGTACTTTGTTATGAGAATCGGTTTGATCCTACTTACATTTTTCTCTTATATTAATTTCCATGAAATGTATATTTCCACTCAGACACAGCAGCTGCTAACATTAACTTAGAAATGGTTTTAGTGTCATATCCCAAAGGACCCTAATGAGGATTTCCTGAAGTTCTCGCATATAGGTCACGGGTGTGAGTGAGCAGGCAGGGAGGGATATGAAAGTCCCGAAGCACTTCTTGGGCATATGCCAAAACAGAGATGTGCATTATTGTCTTCAAATGCAGAGTGATTGAGCATATGGGGGATACACGTAACGTAAAAGTTCTCATTGCGTAAGAATAGCCACACCAGGTCAGATTAGCACAGTATCCTGTGTCATACTCTCATTTCTCTTCAGATCTTTGCTCTTTTAATTAGGATTTCTGTGAGGGGGACATTTCTGGGTTTCTCAATGGTTTATGATGAATGCAGAGGGAAGAGCAAGGACAGGAGAAGGAAAATCATGACTCCTGAAAACTGGATTTTCTCTTAGATGTACAAATCCCATTCCATTTTTTTAGGCAGGTCATTCTAATCAGTTCATTTATCCATATTTATATCAGTGGATAATTTCGAGATTGCAAGAGGAAAAGTGGAAAATAGGTAATTCTGCTTTCATTTGTATGTAGACTAGATAACATCAACTTCAGCAAGTAAGCTGATAAATCTCCACCTTAAACCAGTGGATTTTTATGCCCCATGAGATAGCAAATGATTTGGCTTATTGCCAGCCATTATTCTACCCTTAGTCTGCAAGTCATGTTTTTTTCCAGCGAACTAGACATGTATGCAATACCTTTATAGTCACAACAAACACAGCAGCAGTGTGTGGCATTTTCACCAGAAAAAGAGTAAATAAAAAAAAAATCTTGCTATTTTAAGCCTATATACAAAATCTTATCTTGTAATCTCTGAGAGTATGAAAGCGCCACATTGTCCTTGAGAGATGACTGTTTTGTATTTTGTGAGTTTTGGGGAGTTTTGGTTTGCCACTTCGGGATGCATATGGTCTAAGCACAGCTGCCTTAGGTCATGTGTGTTTTAATAAACACTCCTCCCTTTGCCTACTAATAACACTGAAGTCTTTGTCAAAGCTGACTCCAGGTTTACAGCACTTGTGTTGTGGCAGAGTGGTGTTTAATTTGTGAAATGTAGTGGGTAGCATAGGTATGGTATTTGAAATGTAAAATTTCATGTCTTCTGTGGAAAAAGTGCATGATGAGTATCAGTTCTACCAACAGTGACATTCAAAAGGGGTTACAGTACAGGTTGTAGGAGTACTTTGGATTGCTCTTGTGTAAGAGACCAAAAGGAAACCAGAGGAGAAGGAAAAAAATTAATGGGGATTTTCCCAACCTATTTTTCACTGTAAACATTAATTACAGCTGAACTTCACTAGTTCACTTCTCTCTGAGTCTCTGTATAGTGATCTGTGTTTTTTTCGGCTGGCAGGCAGCACTAATAACTTTTTGGCAGAATTTAACATATCTGTACAAAACAGAATTCAGTAGTTTCCTACTGGTTTTGAAGTATTAGATGCTTTCTGCTGAGACACAACAGAAAGAAGGATAAGGAGACACACATAAAAGTTTTTAGTGCTTAGTATTTTTCTACTGAATATAACAGTGAAGCAAAGGATCACATACATACTTCATACCCTTCAGAAGCTTACACAGAAGATGAAGCAAATTGTTAGACTGATGTTTTTTGCATTTCTTGGGGAAGTATTTGATAAGAAAAGAGGGGGCAAGAGGAAAAGATGTAAAAGGAGGAGGTTATAGGAGTGAAAGTATGAGAATGGTGAGGGTGTGAAGGGAAATGGAAGGCAACGGTGGGATAATGCTAGTGGGGTTTAATTACAACAGAAAAGGGGGCTGAGGACAAATGTAATAGCAGGCTAAGGTAAAGCCAGGGCTATAACAGATCATTTGGATGCCTTGCACTTTAGTGAGGGACTGGTTTCTCTCTGGGACTTTTATTAAACTTGCCTCTCCTACCATTTATGCCCTCTCCTACTGCTTATGTCACAATCCTGGATACAATGTCTAGAACTGTTGAGAAGCATGATCAAATTGTTTATGCTTTTATTTTGTTGATATTTCCATTTACTCTATATTTTAGCTATATCTTCACTGTCTTGTTCTGGTGGTGTTCATTTCAAGATCTCTGAGTCTTCCTGTGTCCTGTAAGTCCAGTAAAGTGCAGTGAGAACTGTTCCCTAGGGGCCAAAACAGAGATCCAGTCTGCTAAACTGGATTAAGTCATGTGGCTAATCCATTGCAACTCTGAAAAATAAATGTGGAAGCTAATCTCAGTTGTCACTTCTGTAGGAAATGATCAAAAAAATTTACAAACTAGATTTGCTTTGGTGGAGTTGCAGGAGCATCACAGGTTACGAAAGCAGTGAGTTGTCTGTTCTCCTGAGCAATTACTGCAACTTTCTGTGGTTTGCACAGCGAACAGACCTCACTTCCTCATTTAAGATATAAAGCTGTAAATCTCATTGGGTAGAACTTGAAATTAAAACGTTAACCATTTTGAAAAAAATGAAAAAACTACTGACCAAAATGTTTTTTCTTGTTTCCATCTGCAGGAAGTCACCAAATCTGTGCAACCCCTTCTGCTGGGAAGAATAATAGCTTCATATGATCCAGACAACTCTGATGAAAGATCCATAGCCTACTACCTGGGCATTGGCTTGTGCCTTCTCTTCCTTGTGAGAACACTACTCATACACCCTGCTATATTTGGTCTTCATCATATAGGAATGCAAATGAGGATAGCTATGTTTAGCTTGATTTATAAGAAGGTAAGTGTTTCATTTACACTCAAAGCCACCCTCTGTCTGTAGCCTGCATAATTTTTAGGCCAGTTTGTTGAAAGATTGCAAGTTTTTTTAGCCAAGGTACACAAAGTTGACAAAAGAATAATGTGGCTAACATCAGTTTCTGACAGCTTTTCATTTCCCAAGTCCAAAGATTTAAATACTCATCTGCAGCTGGTTTGACTGAAGTCAGCCTCTGTGCTTCTGGGTATGTGTTGAGATGACTTAGTTGTTCTACCACTATGCTCCTGTTATGCATGTGTATTGCAAAGGCAGAATAACATGCTGGTGGCCAAAAAATATTTTCAAAAGAGGATTAGAGGTGAAGTTTTAAACAATAACTATAACATAGAAGGGACTGAGTTTGAATGATGTTGTGTGAGATCTCTATATCATGAAGAATGAACAGATACTGATGCATCACATGTTCATAAATCCAAAGATTTCAAAAGATATTTGGTTTTACCAATACCAAAAGCAAATAATTTAAACAAACATGTTAGTTACTCTAGTATAAAGCTCAGTGCGAAAACTTCTTTCAAAAATATTTGTCAAAATAGGCACAGCAGGAGATTTTTGAGGATGCACAGCGACGCACAGCATGCACGCTTAATTAAACTTGCATTTGCATATATATCTATACACATAAAATATTCAACAGAAAGCAAAGTCTAAGTCAATAAATCAATATTTGTAAAGCAATTTAATGGCTATCTTAAATTCAAGTGACATGAATAACAAGTTTAATGAGACTTTCTTTATAGCATGAGCAGATAAGTGAATTGTTATTTATACTAATGTACCATTGCTTATAATTTTTATCTGTATTTATTCTGTTTTATGGGGATGAGTTACATGGCCATTTTTCTATAGTTTTGTTTTCTTTTACAGATCTTAAAACTGTCGAGCAGAGTTCTAGATAAAATAAGTACTGGACAACTGGTCAGTCTTCTTTCCAACAATCTGAACAAATTTGATGAGGTACGTCATTGGTTCTTTAATCCACTTGATGATCCATCAAATACAAATGCAATACTTCAGGCTGTTCATGACAAATATAAGGAAGGAAGGAGCATAAATGACGAACTTTACTGAGTGCTCATTGTAGATATAAAATGAATCACTACCTTAAGAAAATGTCTAGGCACGTGATCATGGAAATGTTTGTTTTGATACTTATGACATCCTTTGTCTCCTGTGCTGATTACTAGAGCAAACCTAAAAATCAGGTATACTATAAAAACATGCTTGTTCTACAGTCCAGTGAGAACTTGCCAGGAAATCTCTGGGTTATGCATTGATTTCACAGAGGTCAGAACTGGCTAGTTCAGTCCTTCCGTCCTCTTTTCCTGACCACCATACCTTTTTACTAAGGCAATCCAGCTGTTCCTGCCATTGAACAAGCAGTGATATTCAGCATTGTGTTGCTACTATTACCCACTCTTTTAAAACTGAATGTGTTGATATAAGACCTTATTAGGAATCATTCCGAACACATCTGTCTTAGACAATACTTCCATAGTCTCCTGTAAAAACTTCTCTTTTGTTAAAGACACAGAGGTAAATCCCTGCTAATGGCTTTGAGGACTGGAAACTCTATGAACTTCTGTTTAGCGTGTATGTTTAATTGGCCCATTGGTAGTATGAGGTTTGCTTCCTATGAAAGAAGCAAGATCAGAGAGACTGTAGACACATGGCTGGAACTGAAGGCTGTATTACTATATAGAGCACTGTCAGCTAGCACTGAACAAGCTAGGACAAGTGCCTTATTATTGCAGCAGTGTAGTTGCAATAACACAGACCCCTGTGCAGCCTGGTCACAGGATTCAGTCCAAAACCTCCCTAATGTGAAGGAACATGGCTGAAGTAGGCAGCAATCTGTTTTGAAATCGTGTTCACACAAGAGTCATCTCTTCACCAAAATAATACTTGCCTCTTATATCAGGTTCAATTGCTCTCAGAAGATTCTTCTGTGAATTTTTCTCATCTTGCAATCATTGAAAAAGCCATGTTTACTTTTACAAAGCTTAGATTTTTCCCTTGTGTGTATACATAGCAAAGAGACAATTTCAGACTGAACTTTGCCTTACAAAAATCAAAGTTTAGGTGTGGAATGTATATGTATTGCTGCACTGTCATCATAATTTACACCCAGAATGCTATGTGCTCAGGATCACAAATCCTCCTTTATAAACTTGTTTTACTACTGGAAATATTTGTACCATTCTTCATTACATTTTTCAAGGTGTCACTTTAATGACTTCTTTCTTTCCATGTAGTTTTAAGAGCACATCTGTAACTTGTATTATTTTCTGCTGTGGGCTTCCACAGGGTCTTGCTCTGGCTCATTTTGTATGGATTGCACCTTTACAAGTGGCACTGCTGATGGGACTGCTCTGGGATATGTTAGAAGCTTCTGCATTTTCTGGACTTGCTTTTCTAATAGTTCTGGCCTTTTTCCAAGCCTGGCTGGGACAAATGATGATGAAATACAGGTGATGAGACTGTTTTAAAAAATTTCAATATATTTTCCTGAAATGCATTGGTTTAAGAGGTTTATACCACTTGAATAAGGGTCTCTAGTTTGATGACATTGTTACAAGAGAGGACCCCTAAGAGTGTTGGCTGTGTTGGGAAAGTTACAGACAAGCCTTTACTTATTTAGCAGCAGCTGTCTAAACTTAACAAAATGAAAGGTCTAACATGCAGTAAGTAGTAATAATGCTTTATAGAATTGAAACTCCTTGTTAGTGGCTTGATTTATTCTTTTTAGAGCTTGTATTTTCTCCTTAGTTTAATGATTACTAGCTTTCTAAAGATTCTGTTCACATTCTTCCAAATAATTCTGTTAAATAAACATTTTAAGTGTAGACATAAAGGGAAAGTGTTTTCATAAGATAATGGGATACAAACTATCTATACAGGATGAGAAAGATGAAGACTGACCTACTGCCTTTTTACTTTATAGGAATAAGAGGGCAGGAAAGATCAATGAGAGACTTGTCATCACCTCAGAAATAATTGAAAATATACAGTCAGTTAAAGCCTATTGTTGGGAAGATGCAATGGAAAAAATGATTGAAAGCATCCGTGAGTAAGTGTTCTCATTTGTTAGTCAAAATTTTTATATGCTCAGAAAAAAAAAAATAGGTGGCTTTGAACACCATCTGTGGTCTTGTTAGTTGAGAAGTAAAGCACACAAATATTAATCCTTCATAAACGAACTGTGAATTCCCACACTGTGGCTTGGTTTTTTTCCCAATTTGTCAAGTTCACTATGAAGGTGAGATTTTTTTATTTTTTTAATTTGCTTCCTCATTTGTTATAATGATATTTCTGTGGTTAGTTTGCACAGGTAAAACAATTGTGGCATCTGTGTTTGTTTCTGACCAACCCTATCCTCATCTTACAATAAAAAGCCCTTTTGTGATAGTTACTTAAGGCTTTACAGACTTTTCTATTCTGCGGTGAAGGAAACAGTATGAGTCCTCTGCAGCCATTTTCTGAGAAATGCAATAAAGCTGGTTTTAAATGTTATGTGCAATCTGTGAAAGGATTAAAGAAGCACAGCTTCATGTATTCATCCTCCACAATTGCATTAAATTTATTGTCTGTAGATAGCCATGTATAATGCTTATCTCTTCAATTAATATTAAAATTGAACTGGAACTACAAGAACTGAAGCAGAAAGGAGGTAAAAGAGCTAACCTAGTTAGCTGAGAGCTATGAGAAGGAGAGCTTTGTTTCTCACAGGGAGTTCTGGGGAAAGGGAGGACAAGTGGCATATTGATTGATGGGTGATGTTTCACTAAAGCTGTCCCGTGTGTTTGTTTAGTCCTTTACAGAGAATTAAAATTCTGTGCCAGGTGTGTGATTGGGAAAAATAAAATAAAAGAAATGACATATAAGTGTATTATTATCATGTAAATAAAAGAGATGAAACGATATTATTACACAAACACCTTCTTGTTCAGCTGCTTTCTGACAGACAATCCAGGGAAAGTAGAGTGTTCTTTAGAATAACGAAAATCTTAAAGTTTGTAATAATTTGCTATAAACAATCAGGGAAAACTCAGTCTGAATCCAGGCTGGGAGTTCCAGCTCAAGGATGGAATCAGGTTAGGATTCCTCTGGTGTCACTTGTCACATTCACTTTTAGGAAATTTGAGACCACAAATTCTGAACAAATCATGTAAATTAAATAAATTTTAGTCCACAAAATTGTCACAGAAACCTGGAAAAAGGACTGTCATCTTATGATCTATATTTTCTACAATAATTTACAGTGAATTTTGTAATGCTGGAATTTAATTTTTATTATATTATGAATGGATTTTTAGAAGACAAGTATGCTAGCTATATTACAAGATCAAAGTGTCTCTCTTTTACTGCACCAAAATACCACATTTTTTTCAAAATACCATATTTTTTTGGGTGATCCAACAGATCACTTGGTGAAGACATCACTGGAGCAGATCAACCTTGGATTGTCAGAGTTTCAGTTGGGGATGAGTCTCTTGAACCAAGTAACAAGCAATAGGACAAGAGGGAATGACCTCAAGCTGTGTCAGGGAAGGTTTGGACTGGATATTAGGGAGTATTTCTTTACAGAATGGGTTGTTGGGTGTTGGAATGGGCTGCCCAGGGCAGTGGTGGAGTCCCCATCCCTGGAGGTGTTTAAGAGCTGGGTTGACATAGCGCTGAGGGATCTGGTGTAGTTGAGAATGGTCAGTGTGAGGTTCATGGTTGGACAAGATGATCTTCAAGGTGTTTTCCAACCGAGATGATTCTGTGATTCTGTGAGTTTTGCTTGCTGAGCCAGCGCCTCCCAGTCAGTTGGTTTGTTAAGCTGGTAGGAAACGAGACCTTGTGAATGAAGCCATGCCTGTGTTTTTTGCAACAGTGTGTTATAACTCAGTCATTACTGAACCACATCTACATGCTGGCATTTTCTGATGCAACCCAGTTTGATCAACTCTAGTGAACTAGATAGACCTGTGCCCTTACTCTGGTAGACTTGAGCTGCCAGGGCTGGCCATCCTGCAGGTATAACACTGCTGCAGGCAAACTCCCCCAGAGAACTGTGACACTTCAGAGGGACTAATACGGGCTATCTCCTGTGTGCCCTATTAAATCTGTACTGATAAGAACTATTTGTAACAAGTGTTTTAATAAACATACCTGGACTCCTCTTGGCTATGCAATCTATTCAGAGAATTAAAAAAACACAACATCAAACTGTTCTCTTGAACCATAGCATAGCACTGGAGAAGGTGAAGTCCAAGGTTGGAATGTCTGTACTTTGTCAGTGGTAGATACACTTTTACATAAGGCAAAGTATCTCAAGCTCATGTATTTGTACTGACTCCTGCAGCATCACTTCAAAAATAAGCATAAACTAGTCTGCACTCTATACATGCATGAGGCTCATAGTGTGCCTTTTCTCTCTCTCCAAGTGCCCATCAGCAAGACCTGTCTTGCTTAATAAATGCTTAATTTACAGAGCTCTCAAGCCTGTATCAGAGACTCACCTCTGGAAAATTTTTGCTTGTGGCTGGTACTTGGGAGCATACTGAAAAGGTTTAGTGCTTTCATTCTCCCTCTTCAGAGTAGTGGCTGTGTGCTTCAGCACTGGGGGGCTTTTTGATAGCTCTACCCAGTCATCTGTGTGGGACTGGATGAGCACCAAGCCCCAAAATCTTTGTTATTCCTATTCAGTGCTGCCACCCACAGTCTCACAGAAGCTCTGGAGGGACTTACAAAGCCCTTTCTCCAGCGCAGTGACTACTACCGTGGTGGTGGTCTGCATGCCTGGCTACTTTCTTCAAGCCTCTCTTGTGAAATACAGACTTAACAAGAAGTGCTAGGCACCCTGCTCCAGAACTGGCTGAGCTCAGATTTTTTGTCAGGGACTTTTAAGAACGCTTTGGCTAACAAAAGTAGCTCCAAAATCCTGGATGGATTTTACGTGCAGACCCTGGCCCAATACCAGGACACACAGAGGCTATGATACTCAGCCTTGCAACACAAGGTATTACTGTCACCAATGTGACTGTGAATTTCTGCAGTGTCTTAGTGGTTAGAGCACTCACCCACTGAATGGGCACCTTGGGGTCTAGCTCCATCTTTAGCCCCAGTTAATTTCTCTTGCAGCAGAGCATTTGCTCTTTCACTGCAGCAGAGGTGCCTCTGTTCAGTCAAAGCTGAGCTATGGGGCACCCGAGGAATGTGAAGTGAACAGGGTCAACATGAGAGCAGTCAGTAGAAAGCTTCAGCAGTGTGAGTTGGAGCTATCAACTCAGAAAATGAATTACGTGAGTTAGTGCTATCAACTGAGAAAATGAATTACGCTTCCTGAATTATGTCTCTTTTTATTTAATAGCTTGCTCTAAGATGCACAGACATTGTGGAAGCAGCCAAGATTAATTACCTTTTGCATTCCTGACTGCACAGCAGTCAGTAAGCTACTCCATAGACTGAGCTTCTATGGGGCAAGGAAGGTGGAGGGCAGACTCCCTGCCTTCCACCTCTTCAAGCTGAGGTTAACTGATACCTTTCTTCATGGGTGAAACTGTTAGTAGCTCTGCAAAAGGAGATGACACTATAATCATATTGTGGATTGTTCTTAGTTTTTTATGGTCACGTATAGCAAATCTGGCATTTCAAAGTATCTTATTTCTAGGGGGGTTATGTATCTAATAGATGATCAGATGAGTATGGGATGATGATTCTGGGAGTGTATCATGTACCACAGCATTAGATGCTTAAAGATGGTTGAGCCAGGAATTGTAGAGGCTTGTGGTTTATGAAGTATTTAAATCATGACATAGATCATTGTTATTTTCTCAGACATCTCTGGACATGCGTGCCAAAAATGGGGTCCAATTATTTTTTAGGTCCAAAATCTGTTTCGAATCTTGCTTTTTAGCTGCAATGCTAGAAAATAAGAATGATGAATGAGCCTCTGAGTGATTTCTTTTACCAACAGTTCCATGCAAAATATTTTTAAGATGTAAACTGTGGAATCCTATACTAATTATTTCTATTTCTTTTTATAACAGAACTGAACTGAAGCTTACCCGAAAAGCTGCTTATGTGAGATATTTCAACAGCTCAGCTTTCTTCTTTTCAGGCTTTTTTGTGGTGTTTTTAGCTGTGCTTCCATATGCCGTGATTAAAGGAATTATTCTCCGAAAAATATTTACCACCATTTCCTTCTGCATTGTTCTTCGAATGACAGTGACCAGGCAGTTTCCTGGGTCTGTACAGACCTGGTATGACTCCATTGGAGCAATAAACAAAATACAGGTAGGGTACATACACTAAAATCTTCCCAAGTACGTAAGCTAATTCTTTATAGCATGTTATCTTGTCAGTTGATCAACAAAAGCGCACAGCATTTATGCAGACTTTCCGAATATACTATATGTTGCTTTGACTACACACCATGAAATGTCATTATAAATCTTGATATTGTTATATGGTTCCCCAGGCAGCATAACCACAGGAGTCTCAGGCTACCTGCATGCTGCTTTTTTTGAAACAGTGGCATTTAGTTATTTATTCTCATTGCAGAATAAAGAACTTAATAAAAATATATCATGAATTGTGATGCTTAAGAAATGTTTTTCCTTCAGAAAAGGAAGTACAAAATTAGTACATGTTTTATATAGCACAGCTTCCAGTCACAGATCTTCTGTTTTTCTAGCTATTAGTGGCCAGAACAGCAGGAGATTGTGCATCTTATGCAAATGTGCATCTCATTCATTATGAGTAGTAAACATAATTAAGGTACTGGTCAAATAATGATTACCTATCTTACCTACTGAGATCAATTGCTCATATACCAGCGTGAGAGGCTTATCTGCAGAGTCAAATCAGGCTGAATTCTCATTAACTCTGTCTGTTTTATCTGCTGTTTTGATATCACTCCTCAGGAAAAGAGTTCTTATTCTATTTCAGGCTGAAATCTTAGGCTTTTTCTTTTTTCTACTTTTTTTGTTTGTTTGTTAAAACATAGTTTATATTATTTTTAGTGTGATAAAAATACCTAATATGGAACTTAAAGATCTTAATCAGAAATCTGAACCTTAATATAGAATAGCAGGTACTGGATTTTTATGATTTTAAACTGGGCAGAAAATTCGAGAAATCTAGCCATAAACCTTTCTATTCAACATTCAGAAGGCTGCCTTGTTGGGTTCCAATTTATGCAGTCTTTGTGGTCTCAGATTCCCTAGGCATTGGTGGAGGTCTCCTGTCTCTCCTTTTTCCTAGAAGTGTATATCCAGTGCCCTATCACAGAACTGGCAAGCCCAGTTGTTGTTGTGCCCTCACTTTACCAAACACTAGTCTTTGGGGATATTAGCTCTGTGGGTGCTCGGGAATCTATAATCATCCCTTTGTGGCAGATTCAGTATAGACCCCAGAGACAGACTGCACAGAATCCCAGAACACTGATGCCTTTTACTTGTCACAAGAAGCATAAACACAAATAATAAACTACTCATACATTTCTCTGATTAATCTCCTTATCAGTTTAGAGAGGTCACTGGGCCAGATATGTCTCCTGTGTTATTGTATTTTCCCTGTAGCTAGACCCATGTTTTCTAGACCATGAAATGTTTCAGGATCAGTGTGCTTTCTCTATCACTGCTCCAGCAACTTCACTGGATGACCCCATTGCCTTTGTTATGAAAGAAAGCCTAGCTATTATTTCCTTTTTTTTGCATAAACTCTGTATGTTTTGCCTTACAGTTTTTAAGTTCCTGCCCTTTCAATCATCTGCTCTTTTCCTTCTGCTTTTTCTACTTGGGAAATTTTCAACTTTACTGTAGAGAACTGATTTTGCCCAGTGTCTGCTTAGTTTGTCTACTGTATTGCTCACATAGACCTACTTGGTTTCATATAAATTAAAAAGACAATTCAAAGGAGATGGTACATACAGACTGCATAACCTTAACAAAATAATGGAATAGAGAAGTTATCTTTCCTACATTAGCATAAGCTTACTCTTTTTTTCTAACATTATCCCAGAAAGTAACACATGTGTCAGGTTGCTGACTTGCATCATTTGAAATGACAATACTTCAGTGCTGCACTGGCTATGATCATTCTCTACTATTTTTGTTGTTAGAGACATCATTCTAACTCTCTCAAACTCTTGCAGTTTTGGTATAGAGCAATAGTAGCACATAGCTGCTTTGTTTCACTGTTTACCAGAATGCAACCTTCCACACCCTACTACAAACCCAAGGCTTTTTTTGAAAAGGATTAAGGTTGGAGGAGTGATGCTGCCTGATACAAGTCCTGAAAGCAAAGGAAATGCCAAGTTTTGATACTCTTTCTAAACCAGAACTGAATACATTTATGGTTATGTTCTCACTAGCAGTAAAAAAATGGGTAGTTTCATTCTGTATCTGAAATATGTATAAACTATATTTATGCCTCTCTCTAAGACCCTACAATGCAATACCACTATCAGAAATAGTGCTCACTGTTGGCAAGTAGGTACTGCTTTGTGTGTACAACCGTCCCTTACTGTTTCTTCCTCTCCTCTGCTTTCATGGTGTTTCTAGGATTTCTTGCTGAAAAAAGAATATAAAGCCCTGGAGTATAATCTGACAACCACTGGGGTTGAGCTGGACAAAGTAACAGCTTTTTGGGATGAGGTTAGTAATTTTACCCAAACTAAATTAAAATACAGAGTGTATCTTTTTTACCAATATTTGCTATAAAGAGCAGCTTACACTCCTTCATTTTAATTGGCTTCAGCTATCAGCAGGTAAGGAATATATTGAAAGTAATTAATGCATGATATCAAATTATCCACGGTTGAGAGACTTTGGAAGAGACCTTATAATAAGTGTTAAGGCCTGTAATAAGTAGTTACTTCTAATTTAAGTCAGCCTAAAAACAGAATCAGGCTGTGACATGTATAAACATTGGAAATCAGTTTTATAACGGGCAAGTTTTGTTTGTGTCCACAAATTTAGGATCAATATATTTAAGGATATAATGAATATATTATAGATAGGAAAAGTAACATTAAAAAATTAAGTTCATATGTTTTCGTAAGTCCATAGTATGATATACATGTCTCCATATGCATGTTTTATTTATTTTTTATATACATATAAATACACATCTGTGTACATTGCAGGGAATTGGAGAGCTGTTTATAAAAGCAAACCAGGAAGACGACAACAGCAAAGCTCCTAACACTGACAATAATCTCTTCTTCAGTAATTTTCCCCTTCATGCCTCTCCTGTTCTTCAGGATATAAATTTCAAGATTGAGAAGGGACAGTTATTAGCTGTTTCTGGATCTACTGGAGCAGGCAAGGTATTCCTATTTCTGTTGTTTCAACAAAACTCCTAATAATATTAAGCAATAATATTGTCTTATCTGTATTGTTAACTGTATCATTACTGTATTCTTGCTATCCTGTGCTCGCTGTAAAAATCATGGCTGCAGGGAAAAGTATGGATAAACTGTAAGTTTCGGTAAAGTGGCCAATAGTTATTTGAAGTTTTACTCTGTGGTAAATACGAGAAAGACTTTGCTGGGTATTTTTTGTAAATACAAGGATACAGACTTAATAAGGAAGTAGCAATTGAAATGACAAAACCGTTTTTTCATAGGAAGTAAAAGGAGATTTGCAGGAATAATGCAGACTGAAACCTAAAGTTAATGCTCATGATGAGAATCTCCCTGCCTTTAGAAGAATAAACTGGAGAACATATCCAAATGGTTCAGCGTGCTAGAAAGCAGGCTTTTTTTTTTTTTTTCTTCTCCTGCTGTGCTAACATTTTTAGGAAAAATTTGAACACAAGATTTCCAGTAACCTGATAAACCTGACATGGATTAGCCAGGTAACTACGATGCATGCCCTGGACATGTGGTATACCTGGTCACTTGTGCTCTGGCTCCTATAGTGCCTCTCTCAGACAGGCTCCCTGAGTGCCATGTGAAAGCCTGGGGATGTGCTGTTGGAACTGGTGGTTTTCTGAGAAAATTTTGCTTTAGATTAATCATCATTTTAGAACCCCAAAATGTTATCAAAACATTTAGTTTGCAGATAACACACCTGATTAACCTCATTAATACAAAATGAGTTGAAGTATGATACTCATTCACTTTGAATAGCAAGTAATTAGATGAGTCTTTCATGCTCACTGTTTTTTCTGAGATGTGAAAGTCCAACATTCATTATGCATTTGGCGACTTTTCCTGTTTTAGAAATTATTGGTGAACGTACTCATGATTTCTTTTACTTGCATGGGGTAAAATCTTTGGTCTGTTGGAGACAATAGCAAAGGACCCATCAAATTCAATATGGTCAAGGCTTCTGTATTATTTTTCAGTAATGATACCAGTAGGAAAGAACAAGGAACTAAGGCCATGATGTTGCCCTCAAGATGATATGTTGACATGCATTTTAGTGTAGTACTTCTGAATTAACAGAATTCCTATGTTGCTGATAATCTCCGATGGCTATCACTAAAGCTGATACTTGTAATACAAAAATGTCAACTAGAAAGTGCTGAAGGATGTATGTATATCTCCTTTATTCAGCTACTAAGGAAACTGAGAAAAATTCATGTTACACTGTGCAGTTTATGTGAGTATATACATACAACTAATTTGGACTTTTCAAGGCAATAAAGATAAAAGCTTATAACATTAACTGAAATTTACAAAAAATAAGGTTTACACCCCCCTCACACTCCCCACATCCCCCAAATAAATTTCTCCTTCCCTTACGCCCTCTTAATTTAAGGTTTCCTTCATGTTGCTTGAGGCTGTTACTGTATATTCCAGGATTTGTCAGGCATGTGAAACAGACTGCACACTTATGTTATCTGTAAGCCTGACATCAGCTTTTTAATACTGCTTCAATATTAGTTAGGGTCAGATTAGGTTTTTTTCTTCCATTTGTGTTATATGGCACAACATGCAGTAGTTTAACATCCAGCAAATGCAAAACATACTAAGTGCCTGTCCTTTGAAAGTTCAGAAATTTCTTACTCAGCATTTTTGAAAAGTCAGATTCTGGTACAGTGGAAAGAATCTCGTGAGACTCCCCCTGCATATTGTATAACTTGTCAAAGGATTTCTGGGCTTGACAGCATGAAACTGAGACAGATTTTTAGATCTTTGGCTGTTACGTCCCAACTTTGTTGACTGTTTATTAATGATAAGAACACCACTGGAATGGCTCTGTAACATATTTTTCCTTGTATTTCTCAATTCTATTCTTTGATCTAGTAGCCAGTGATGTGTGACAAGGTTACTACAAGCTACTGATTAACTCTGAAATTATAACATGTCAGTACTGAAATTGCAATCAATTCTTTTATGAAGGGAAATAGTAAATATACTTAGGTCATGTATCACGTAAATGAGCTAACAGTTACAGAGGAAAATTCAGATCACACTGAGCAGTTTGTGAGTAGTTGTATACACATACACAAAGAAATTGCATTTTTCAAGGCAATACAGATAAAAGGCTTAGAAACACTAGCAAAATTGTAAACATGAATTCTGTTGTACAAAGAACAAACAAAATTGTCACTGATAATGTTAAAATGAAATAACAATCTCTATAAATACTAATACCTTATGTCTCTATGTGTCTTACAGATACTTGGATTTTTACCTTGTAAAATTACTGGAAGTTTAATAACACATACTTTTGCAGCAGCATGCCTTTTTCACAAGATATCTCACACAATTTTTATCATTCACAGAATGAAGTTTTCCTCATTTCAGAGGCCTTTCGGAACTATATGTATCATGAAAATCTCCAGTACTTGCAGCTTACACTAGAACAGTACTTGTAGGGACACCTTTTACAAGACAAATGTACCATTTAAGTGATTTAGCAGAGTGACTCTCTGTTCAGTATTTCTTATGGTTGTATAGCTCTCTCATATACTAACCAAGTGTTAATGATTTTTCAGACTTCTCTTCTGATGTTGATAATGGGAGAATTGGAGCCTTCACAGGGTAAAATAAAACATAGTGGGAGGATATCCTTTTCACCTCAAGTCTCCTGGATCATGCCTGGAACAATAAAAGAAAACATAGTTTTTGGTGTATCCTATGATGAATACCGATACAAGAGTGTCATCAAAGCCTGCCAGCTAGAAGAGGTCAGTGATCTAGGACTCTTAAGACCTGTGACCCCAGGAGCTAACTAAGCTGTCTCAAATATTATAAGGTGTCTGCCTTCTCAGTCTTCCTTGCTAATTAAAAACCTGGGTAAACATATCAATGTTAAAGAAATTATGTAAAAAGTATTCCTGCAAATTTTTTTTCACTTTTCTTCCCCATAAAGAAGCTATTCCTTACAATCTTGGAAATCAACCTGTTCTCCTCCTTTCTTTTGCACTTCAAAAATGTCTCCAGGAATAATTAGAACTCTGCTCCAGAAACCTGAATTATTTAGAGGAAAAGTTGGATTTTTCTGTGTGTACATTGAAAATTCTCATACTGGAAATTACTGGAAGATTGATCTTTATGTGACAGGTAGCCCACAATTAGTACAATGATGTAGAAATGTCTTTGTGTGTGTTTGATGTTGGCAGAGGGTAGCATAGGAAAAGATATCTTTTCACATTACAAAAGAAGACAGCGTTTTAGACCTTTCCACCCTTATTGCTATACCTTAAGATCAGGCATTTTGTCTGTAACATGTAGATGAAAACAATAAATATTTAGCTGTTCTGAATAGGATCTGTCTTTAGGCCACACACTGAAACGTATTTTCCTTTAGTGACAGTCAAGCAAGAAAACAATAGTCAGTCTGTTTAAAAATAAGATGAGGTTACTGCCCTTTATCTCAGACCAGGATATAGTTAAGTGATAAAATAATCTTTTCTTATGTTTATGGCCATTTCAGCTTGTATTTGGATTGTGGTTTGCTGGAAGTCTTTGAAAGCTTCTGAAGACAGGTCAACTAACAGCTTTTGCGTCAGGCTTTCTGAAAAGAGTAGTCCTTAACCCCGGTCATAAAAGTTGTAGTTATAAGTTGTAGTTAATGCAAAAGCTCCATGAAACAACTGCTTCAAGCAGTTCAAAACTGTCCTTGCCCTTGGCCTTGTCCAGGTCTGTCCTAGAGCAGAAGGTGGTGGCTCAGTGTCTTGGTGTTGGTGGGATGGCTTGGTGGCTCAGTGTTGTTGGGATAGCTCACTGTCTCAGTGTCGGCAGGACAGCTCAGTGTTTCAGTGTTTGTGGGATGGATTGGTGTCTTGGTAGGCTGCAGCTCCTTTGTTCTCCAAACAGGTTCAGTCAAGCCAGCTTTGATCTGTGTTGGTGCAGCTCTTTGTAGGATGATATGCTTCACCTCCTAGCAGGGCTCATTATTTGAGATCAAGTTTGATACTTACAAGGATATTTTCTTCTGACTGAAGCTGAATAAATTGGGCTGGCCTGAAGAGAAGGCAGAATGGTCTGGAAGGAAGCCAAATACATTACCTTGTTGCTATTATTATGCTGCTTTCTAGTCTTGTTAGCTTTCACATCTTAGTTACCAAACAGGACTTAGCATGGGAGATTGAGGTATGGATTTAAAATATTAATTCCCTGTTTATTGCCTGATGTGACCTTTTAGAGGTTTAATTATGACAAGGGTTAGTGCTTTTTTGAATTGGGGTGGTGTGTGTTCTCATTCTCCAAAAAGGAAAGGTACCTGAGGGTTTTTGCCTATGGGAGTTCACTTAGTCCCCTCCTCTGCAACTAGGTAGTTATATAGTCCACCTGAATGTAGGCCTATTGCTGAGTCTAGTTCTTATATGGGTTCTTCAAGGTGAACCAAGGATCGGTGATAAAAACGACTTTATTTCCTTATTGCACATATGCTGTAAGTCAGTTAACATACAGCTCTTAACAGTGGCTGAGATTTACTTCCAAGTTCCATGCTCACAAAAACTTTTTTGGAATACAAAGCCATCTTCTTTGACCCACTGGGTCAAGTAGTGCCAATAAAGTACTGCCGGTTACTCTGTGTGGGTCACATCATACCATCTACTTCAGGGCTTCCTGACACACAGTGAATAGCCTGTTGTTGTCTGTCAGCAGAACAGCACACTGAAGCTGGGTGACTTCATACAAGGTGCTCTGCACTTTGTTTTAGATCTATGGAGATATGAAAATGATATTAAGCTAGTGTAACTTAAATAATTCGGGATGCATGAAAATTTTGTAACCAATCCGGTCCCACAGACTTTTGTGCATCCAAGTGGTGTAGCAGGTCTCTGAGCACCTCTTTAATTGTCATGACCTCACTTTCCTTCCCCTGCCCATCTCCTAGCTAGTGAGGCTGGGTGTTCAGGGAACAGCCAGTTCCACTGCTAAAGACTGAGGCAAAGTAGGCATTGAGCACCTCAGCCTTTTCCTCATCCTTAGTTACCATGTTTCCCTCTGCATCCAATAAAGGAGGGAGATTTTCCCTAATCCTCCTTTTGTTGTTTGATTAGAATCTTTAGAACACTAAAATGGGACATATTTTTGTCCAGAAAGTTTAGGTAGCTGCATGTTGTACTTCCTTGACTTGTATACTCAGCTTAAGAGATTTCTGCTTTCAGCTTCTTATTCTTGTTGCCTTACTGCAGTTCACCTACCCTCCAGTTGTGCCAGTATACTTGCTTATGATGTCGAACCATGAAACAGAAGATGAAGATTAAAAAGTAAATGATTATGATATGTTGGAGAACTTCATCCCTTATAAATACTCTGTCAGGATAGTTTGACAAAGTGTGTTTGTGTACTGAATAATACATTAGGACCTCGGTCTGTGCCTGAGTTTACAGGCTCAGTTAGTGTGTACATGTCTCTCAAGTATTCTTTTTACTCAAGCATAACATAGCTGTTGTCTCACTCAGTGCCCAGCACATAGGTGTGTGACTGATGAATGGTCAGATGCAGTGAATCATGTCATACAGTAGATACTGTTTTGTGAGTCTGTGTATGGGAAGCATGTGTTTTAATGGTGCTTCTTTGAGTGTAGTCCCATTTGATGGCACACATGTGGCAGAAGTATAGTGTCATACGTTTCATTCATGGTCCTTCGTCTTCATGGCTCTGCTCTGTAGCCTGTGGCATGTGGTGATACCAAGGGCAAGGAACACCACAGTGCAATTCTGTGCAAGTGTATGAGATCTGAGTTGTTGAAAGGATCCACAACGAAAGACAGTTGTGTGTTGAAGGCTCAGTGAGGGAAGTTTGTTAGGTCTAAGTACCGCTGCTTGTCATAATTTCAGGATGTCCCTGTATAAATATGTAATACTGAAGAAGTGTGAGCAGGGTTTTCAAATGCATCTCTGTGCATCAGGAAAAGCATGCCTAAGGTACTTTTAAAACTTCTGTTTGTAAAGTTTATATGTGTGTTTTTATGGTAGTATAGTCTACTTTATATGCAAAATGAATCAGAACTTGATTATAATTACATTTCTTGATTACATTTTTCCTTTGAGGACAAGCAGGGCATCAGGGGAGGTAAAATCATGTTTTACAATGTTGTTCTAATTACTGGAGTTTGGAAATGGGCAGAGGTTAAGAGAACAACAGTGGAAGGTGATAGAACAAAAGAAAAACTGCTTTGAAGTTGAGATAAAGGGATGATTAAGAGCTGAGGTGATTAAGAGCTACCTTAGTGTTCTTGATATCCTACAGAAACAGCCTTTCTGGCAAAAGTTATTTCTGAAAGCCCAGCACAAACTAAACATGACTGCAGTAAGATACAAGTGCTGTGTAGACATTGCCCTTGTCCTTGAACTCAAGGGAATGCCAATACACTTAAATTATATGATACATTCTGTGAAACATCACAGTAAAAAAGTTTTACAAAAAGGCATAGGAGAAGAACTGCTTGTTCCTTCTCCACTGACTTCTTCCTCTTTTTCCTTTACTTGAGAAATAGCAAATATTTTAACAAGCGAGGTGAATACCTAATTTAACCTGTCTTCTAAAATAAAGGTCCCAGTTTGCAGATATGGAAGTGAAGCCTTTCAACTTCTAGATCAAACTATTCCAGCACAGATCAGTAGTCCTTACCATTTGTCCTCTATGTGGAAGCTTTTTTTGAAATAAATTGGTTTAATTTTGAGTGTGCGGGTATTATCACAAATCTGTTAACCTTAAAATCTTGTATTAGCATGCTGTGATAGAGAGAAGCCAAGCTGTAATTGGTACAGATTCTGAACTCATTTCCTAAAGACAGTCTCCATAGGCAATCTTAAAGATACTGGAAAAGTAAGATAAGATTAACTGGTGCTGTCTTGGTTTATGCTGCTTTTTTTTTTCTTTTCTTTTTTTTGACAAGGTGTTTTACCATTTTTATCAAGTACTTTTCATTGCATTCATCATAAAAAACAGTTAACAAGAGAAGGTGAACTTCTGCCTAGCACATCAAATTAAGTGCTAGTGAACAAATCTAACAGTGAGAAACCATCCTCCATAATTAATTGATTTTTATTCTCAGTGCTCAATAGCAAAATCGACTGAGAGATGTGAACTGGATGAGTTTATATGTCTGTGGAAACATGCTACTAAACTCGAAGTAATTCCACAAGTGTAACTTCCCTGGAGATTGAAGGGTTGTATTAAGGTCTTGACAGGAATAACATGAATATAAATGGGAATTTATAGGAGTAGCCGATTGGGTTTGCAAAATCCTTATTACGGATGTAATGAAAAATGGGGAAGGAACGTGGCTTGATTTTTAGGCTGAAAAATCAGTATTAATAGCTTACTAGACACAGGGTGTGGGATTTCTGTTTGGTTTTAGCACTTGCTAAGTTAAAAAGGTAAAACATTTGGACAGTTGAAACAAGAATCTTCATGTCTTAATACTGTTAACACTGAACAAAGTTATCCTAACAGAATGCGTTCCTCTAGTCAAGACTGCAGAAGCAGGCCCATTATACTTGTTCTTGTTAAAAAATAAACAAGCATCGTATCCCATTTGGAGAGGTGCAGTAATTCATTAGTTTTGAAACCATACTTCATGACTTCTGTTTTTAGATTTTTTGCAATGTAAGACAGACATTTTTCCACCTAGTTAGTTCATTTGATCCTTCAATAGTTACCTAAGAGGCCATAAACACATAATGGCAAACTACCTTTAAAAGATTACCCCTCTTAAAGTAAACACATGTTCTGATTTTAGAGCCACCAGCTGCTCGTGAATGTAATGTTTAACATGGCATGCAAATAGAGGAAGTGTTTCCATATGAAATCAAATAATAAAAAGAAATTTCACTAAAGAAATTTGTGGCCAGATCCTGTAGTTTTTGAGCTGATTTTACTGGGAGTGCAGGAGATGAGATTCATTTTCATCTAAGAATTTAGACTATACAAAGAATAACTAGAGAAAGAGACAGTCAGTATGCCAAGGCCTGGTTTGTGTGCCTGCACGCTGGGCATCTTGTAAAGGATGTAACCATCCCTGGTTGCCAAATTCCCTGCAATGTCAAGGATGCCCTGAAACAGAAGCACATATCCTTGCATCCCACTATACTGCTCCAGCCCCTTTTACCTGTGCTGGTTTGGGGTTTGTTTGTTTTTTGTTAGTTGGTTGGTTTGAGGCGCTTTTTGACACATAACTAAATCAGTAGGAGTTGAGAGGTTATCATGTCAGTGAAAGAAATACTTTGTGCCCTGATTTTGTGCCTGTTTTTCACAAGGGATATTGACAGACCACAGAGAGAGTGGAAGAGAGGAATAATAAAGGTTCAGGTCTGGAACTGAGTACTTTGTAGTAGGTAATTCTCTACAAGAGGATATTGCAGTTGTGTCTGGGTTACCTAATCAGGTACATGTCTACAGTGTAAACTACGTGACAGCAAGTTGCTCAGCCTGTCTTCATAGCTGGAGAGAGCAACAGACATGTCAAGGTGAAGTTAATCTCGTCCTAATGTAATGTAACAGCTAAAATAGCATAAATGCCTCTTTCAGGCAGAAAGTGCTTATAGTATGTCAAATCTCCCACTAAAACCATTGCATCTTAGAAACGTGGGCCCAAAAGCTTTATACTTTTTCCACCTTGCACTGGTATGATCCACTGGCATGAGAAAACTCCTCTACTGCAATTCTTTTCTGTGGCCCAAAATCATGGGCAGGTCAGCTGTGAAGCTGCTGACGCTGTGAGTTCCCTGGGGTAACTGGAAATAAATGGGCTGGCACTGTTTCTTTATAGCAGGGAAGCATCTTGATTAGACAAAAAAATATACTCAAACTAGCAAATGCACTGACTTCAAGAAGTTTATCAGCGATCAAATAAATATGTTTAACAGAGCCCCTCTGCAATGTTCTGTGTAGATATCGTTTAGTTAAAGACCTGTTTCTGTCAAGACATCTCTCACCCCCTCTTTCCCTGTCTTAGGTACAGGGCTCTGGACTGATTGGATGTTGTTCTATCTTCTTGATACTTCTGGAATCATATTTAATTCCCTTACCCTGCATTTAACCTACCTACATGCAGCATACCGACTACTTCAAGTTTCAAAAATCTGTTCCATGGGAATGTTTCCCCATAGAGAAAACGAGTTTTGTGAGCATTCATGTGAGTGTTGCGTGAGCCTGACACTCTGCTCATGATCACAAACTCTTGCAAAAACAAAGCTTATGCTTTTGGATCATGAATCCTTCATAAATGGTTCAGCTGAAATCTGAAAAGCCTTGGCTTCATAGGCAGAGAGAGTTTCCTAAATAAAATAAAATAAAATTCTAAAAAGTAATTTCTCATTTGAAATACTTTAAAGAGATCTAGTTTTCTGGCTTCTGGCCCAGGAAAATGAGGACATGAGTATGTTCAAACTTGTTACCCAAGAGTCAAGAGATAAAAAATTTCTGGAAAGTCTTCATCTTTTAAAAGTTGACAGAAATGTTCACTGGTACGTATAAGTCTAAAACACAAGACTAGGTTTGAAAATTTTAAAACTTCAAATTTTCAGTTTAGTTCATATCTGTCTTACCTCCAAGATAATTTATTTTCTGAAAGTCAGGACAAATTGAAAGTTATGCTGTCTGCAAAATGACATTTCAAATTAATTAGCTAATGATTTTTTGTAATCACTGAATTCAAACCTGGAGGTTTGTTTCTGTTCCATTTCTACCTTGTTGGCATATTAAAGTTGAATATCATTGCTTGGAAATACAGAAGTGAGAAAGCAGGCAACAGTAAATTTTCCTCTTATGACTGAAGGGAAAAATTATCAAATAGGTTGGAACACTATTGCAGCTCCTGCCTGAAATGCTTGATGCTGCTTCTGCTTAACTTGTATTCAGCTTCACTAGGCATTTCATATAATAAAGGCTTCAGTGTTTTTCTTTTAATTTATCGCAAATAGTCCATACTACAGAAAGGGAATTGCAAAGTTTATTTAGAGGCAGCTTCTCTAAAACACAAAGTGTTGAAAAAAGAAGTACTTTGGTAGGTGAGAAGGAGGTCATGATGTGAATGGGTGGATTTTCAGGGAACTGAAAATAAACATGGGGAATGTTAATGGCAATGAAGAAAAGGAAGGTGATAGAGGTGGTAAAGAAACAGACTGTAGGAAAAATGGAAGTGAAATAGAGGAAAGGGTTAGTGAAGATGAAATGGAGAGAGTCAAGACCACTACTCTGTTCCATCAGTTTCATGACTGTTTTACCTTTTTGGAGGGAAGGCAGAAGAGCAAAGATCTAAACCCACATCATTAAGGACATATTTAAGGAAGAAGGAGGGGTCCCCTAAGTAAAATATGTATGTTCTATCATTAGAACTGCTTGAGTAGCCTTGGATATATAAAGCAAATATATGCTGGAAGGCATGGTTCTCAGAAACTCTTTTCTGTCATGTTTTATTATCTTAATTCTTGCAAATGATTAATCAAATTATTTTGATAACAAACGATCTCTACAGAAGAGACTTGGATTGTGAAGTGCATTCTGAGGTTTCCTTTTTTTATAATGAGACCATATTTCCTGTTCACCCTGAAAAAAAAAATTACCTTAAACTACCATCTTGGCTATATTTTTCCATACCAAACCCAAAGGTATTGTGAGTGTCATTGCTTTGCTGCTGAGGTTGATGAATATGACTTTTACACTGTTAAAAATGCAAACAGATATTAAAAGGGGTGCCGCCTTCTTGGGTGTGCACCTTGAGATTGGTTAGCTCCTGATATTAGAAGCACCCATGGAAGTAATTAATATCTGTGAGAGCTGTGGGGGTTTTCTTCTCTGAAAAGTTACCAATAGGTTTTTCAACTTAAGCATTTAGAAATAGGTATGTTAAAGAAAATCCAGTGGCTACCTCATTAATATGCTGGGGTTTGTGCTATTCAGCATCATTACATTAGGTTTGTCCCTGGCTTGATTTCACTTCCTGCATAAAATGACAGCAAGGGTGTATTTGGACCAGCCCTATGTACTTTTTTACAATAGGTAATGCATGTTCCAACAAACAGCATTGTGTGTCTATTGGACTTCATCACTCTGTTTACGCCTTTGAAAGAAATTACTAAACATTTTTTAATTATTCTAATTACAGCCTGAAAAGTTCTTTGTCTGTTCCATGCCATATATTATCCTGAGGTAAAGGGTGGAAAAGAGCAGAAGGGGAACTCATTAAAAGTCTGATTAAAATTCCATGTTGACACACCTGCAATGAAATATAGCTGACGAAATCCCACCACCATTTAAAACAATGGGAACCTTGGAGTTCATTTCAGTGGGGTTAGGATTTTACCCTGTTTGCAGGGGAAGACATACTGGGCCCATTCTTTACCTGAGCTTTTTTGGAAGAAGTAGAATCAGGAAAAGGCAATGACACCCGCACCATTACAGGCAGCAGTACTGGTAGAAATGGGAAACAGCTGAAATCAGCTTAGATATCTAGATACTTAACCATGCAAATCCCGATGTTCAGGTGAAGATATTGGGTAAATGTCAAAGTTATAGATGAATAGCGTGACTCCCACATGCATAACAAGCAATAGGACAAGAGGTAATGGCCTCAAGTTGTGCCAGGGAAGGTTTAGACTGGATATTAGGAAATATTTCTTTACAGAACGGGTTGTTAGGCGTTGGAATGGGCTGCCCAGGGAGGTGGTGGAGTCCCCATCCCTGGAGGTGTTTAAGAGTAGGGTTGACTTAGCGCTGAGGGATCTGGTGTAGTTGGGAACTGTCAATATTGGGTTAATTATTGGACTGGATGATCTACAAGGTCTTTTCCAACCGAGATGATTCTGTGATAGTGAAACCACAAGTGGTCTGAGCAGAATAAATGCCAGAAAAGCTTTTATGCCAGAATTTCACATGTTCTCTCTAAATAATTCATGACCTATAAGAAAATCAGTTTTCCATGTTCAGAAAATCTTTAAAAAATATTGCTGGCCCGGTTTTCACATCCCTCTTTCTGCAAATACCTGAGCTGTTATGTATTAGGATTTGCTAGTGTGGCTTTCCTTTTACAAGAGTGAAATAACTAGTTAACATGAGAAGAATTTAAAAATCACCTGCAATAGATTTTCCATACCTAAGAGCATCTTGATTTTAAGGTCAGAATCCTCTAAGTCAGGAAGTAAATGCTATTATCAAATTAAAGAGTTGGGAGAATCTCCCATTTCCTGACAGACCAGGCAGTCAATTTCTAGCCCTTGAGTGGCTGGACCTTTCATCTGTCACTGATCCAGGGCTGAACAGCATTGTTCACTCTGTTCCTGAGGTCAGGGCAATTTACAGGGAAGGAAGAAGGAAACATTTCTCTGGAATGACTTTTATTTATTTATTTATTCTGCAAAACCTCAGAGGCTTGGAATGCCAAAAGGCTGCCCAACAGACAGTGATTAACAAAATCACAGCAGGGGTGATCAAAATTGAGTTATATCTGACTGTATGAAATGCAAACTTCTAGGGAGCCTCTTGAATCCCAGGTCCTATTGCCCTGGAAGCGCTTCACGTATCTTCCAGTCTTTTTCCCAGAAGCTGCAGGATTTCTGTGGGTGCTGCAGAATGCATGCAGACAGCTGAGTTCCTGTGTGCCCCTTGGCTGCCTGGGGAAAGAGAGACCCCAAACAGGCTACCTCTTTCAGTGCACTGCATAAAGCCTGCTCCCAGAAGCTCACTTTCTGAGGGATTTTTCATACCATCTTTTTCCCCCAGAAGTTGCACTAAAAGGAAAATCTTTGTAAAGCATGAGAACACTGGAGCCAATTTTGCCTGGTAACAGATGCCTTGGCATCGAGAGTGGCAGTCCAGTGCTGCTGAGTAGGGAGCACAGGCACTGGGAGCTTCTGGGACACTTGGGGCTTCCCGCTTGGTCATGGCAAAGTGCCCTGGCCCAGTACCCACTGAAAACCTAGGTGCCCTGGGGCACAGGGAGGTCATCCAGCCTGTGTTTCTGGGAAAAGTCCCCTGAAGCTACCACCATCACAGTGATAGTGGTGTCACTGTATTGGCTTGAGGATGTAGGCCAGATAAGTCTTGAAGGCAGAATTAATATTTTTTATTAGAGTAACTGTTAAAGTAGAAAAACTGCACAGCCTTCAGGCACACAAGCCATTCTCCATTTCTCCACTTCCATGTATTATTGTGGTTTCATGGATCCTCAATTTTGGTACTAAATACATTTCTGGCCACTTCTGCCAGTGAGGCACAAGGATGTCCTTTTCTCCTTTTTCTGTCTCACAAGAGTGAAATGTTATTTTCTATTTTTATCATTGGCTAAAGATTAATTTTTAGCATAGTCATGAGTTCTAAGTAGCTTACAGGCCAAGCAGTGGAACTTGGCTCCCAAACCTTTTGCAAACTTTGAGTATTCCTGGCATTCCCGGCTAGGAATTTTGTGCAAGCATTTTTCAATGAACCTTCCTGAAATATAAATTTCTCTGGGATTTGAAGAGCTCAGATCCAGAGTCTGCTTCTTGCTCTCCCTAACTTCAGCAGCAAGTGCATTTATCATTTTATTTGACTGAAAACTTGAATGGTTAACATCTGGGATTAATGTATGAAGGTACATTCCTTGCTTTTATGGAGATCTAGCAATTGAGACAAATATTTGTTCTTGGGGTCTTGAAGCTCATGATTGCTCTCTGTGATAGAACATTCTAATTTTTTTTATCACCATTTCTGATTACATAAACAAATGAAAGAAATAAACCTGTGTGGGACTTTTTTTTTTTTTTTTACAACTTTTGTCTAACCTGTCTGTACGCTGTTGTACACTATGCTTACATCCAGTATGTAGCTTGAGTTTCTTGGATATGGAAAATACATTCTGATTCTTAAAAACAATTTATTAACAGGACATTTCTAAGTTCCCAGACAAAGATTATACAGTGCTGGGTGAAGGTGGAATCATTCTGAGCGGGGGCCAGCGAGCACGAATTTCACTAGCAAGGTATTTTGCTCTTTAATGTTTCAAGTATAAGCAAAGTGTTATGCACTAAGCACTTAAATACACATGGACCAAGTCCTGCTATATAAATATCCTCCAGGTATATCAGGAACTTAATTTTACCATTAAAAATCTGAGTTTTGCTATGCAATTGTGTTTATGATATGCATGTATATTTATTTATTGAATTTTAAAAGTTTAATGTCAGATGCATGCTGTAGCTTAGCTGAAGACTCTTTCCCTGCCTGATGCAAGATGCTGTTTGGAGTTTCAGACCTTTAACTGTAGCTTTCTAAGTACCAAAGAAACCCATACAAAGATACCAATAAGAAATATTCCAGTATCTTTCCACACTATGACACTTCTACAAAGCAGTTTATTTATTGAATAATGACATACTCCTTTTCTGTGGGTAACAAAAATGAAAAAATGCCATGTTTCAAAAAACATTGCTAATAGTTTTGGTCTTCTGTTGTAAAAAGTGGAAAGCAATGGTTTGTCAGTACCTGTGAATAATGGTCTGGCCTTGTCAAAGTTAGTAAGTAATTTTGAAGATCTACAGAACAATAACATAGGTGTTTGTCTTATAAATTAGCTATGTATTTCAGCAGAATCATTGCTAATGATAGCTAATGATGATTTAGCTATCATCAGAAATCCAGTAGTGACAGCTCTGATGTGTAAATGGCCCCATTTATTTCTGTGCCAAGTGCAAATTGTGCTGGTTCCCATGCTCAGAAACACTGGGTAGAAGTAAAATTGCATTATAGTGATCTTCACTGTCCCATGAAAGATATGCATGTCTGTATGAGACTAAAAGATGCTTTCATTAAAATAAAGAGGCTTTCAGTGTGGATCTTTCTACTGGATTTGTGAGAGGGAAGAGGCATATGGATAGTTCTGTTTTATGCAGTAAGAGAAGAGAGGACTGGAGGAACAGGCAAAGCTTTCAGAGCAAAAAAACCTCAACTCACAAAACCCATGTAGATTTTAATTTAAAATGCAACATTTATGTGAAGTATTTTGCAGATTCTATTAATAATCACGTCTGTCACTTTTCAGATGGTCACAGCTATTTACTGGAGGGTCACAGAACTGATACATTTATTGTGACCTATGTAATTATTATTTTTAAAACAATTAATTGTCCCAAAGACAGTGGCTATATCTGCTTTACATTTTGTTTGGGCTCCAGACTAAGCTCAGCAAACTCCAAGGTGTGCAGCTGTTGAAGTGTGGGTTGCAAATGAAGCTCTGAGAATGCTAGAGGAGAAAATTTAGGATTACATCCTCTGGTTGTACCCATCTGCACTGGTGATAAGAAGGAAGTTATTTGCTTGGACTGGCTGCATACAGGTGTCTGGTGTACTCTGTGCAAAGTCATGTGAAATTAGAATCCCTGCTGGAAGTGTCATCAACCAGCCACCGTGAAAAGCAAATGGACATGGCATGAATCCATCTTTCTAGAGCACTGTCAGTGCCTGCAGCTACAACCAGGGGAAACAGAGGATCAAGGGAAAAAAACAGTGCATGCCCTGGCTTTGAGCTAGTACCCTAAAGCCAGTCATGTATAGCTACTAAGTCCAGTGTACAAATTATAGCAATAATTTGAGTACTACTATTATTCCAGGAAAAAACCTGCAAACATTTTTGCTGATGAAAGCGCCAGCAACAGTATAAACTTTTGTTGTTGTGCAGCCACTACATCATAATGTATGGTCAGCGAAATCCATTGTGACAGTGGATTTTTTTAATGAAGTTCCTTTGTTTATTAACATAATATACTAGTACTGAGGGCTTTTTCTCCTGGTAGTTAAATATTTCACATTGTTTAACATAACAATTTTAAAACTAATTTTTAGAGTACTTTAAAAAGTACTGAAATGCAGCTGTCCAAGTTTTCTTTACTAATTATACTCTGATTCATATCACATAATGATTTTCATACTCACAGAGAAAGGCAAGGGGCCTTTTTGAACTTCTGTTGAAACTGATTTAAAAAATACCCCTCTTAACCCTAGGTTTAGGTTTAAGTGAGACATGTCCAAGCACGTACAGCTTAAGGTCCTAATGCTACAAATAGTTTTTCATGTCCTGAACTCAAAATACTGTACAGTCCCATTTCAGATAATGTTTGCAAGATCATGGCTCACTAATACACTTTGCTCACCGCTTATTTTAAAGAACTTTTAAGACCAAGTGCTGACACCTAAGTCTTTTCACACACTTATTTAAATATATGTAATATTCCCTCAGGCATCACTACAGTTACAGTATTTAAATGGTCATTGTACACTGATGGGGAGTATCAGATTCAAGCCATAAACAGAACTTCAGAGTAACCTGTGTAAAAGACAACTATATAACTTCCTTTGATTGCACAGAAAGTAATAGAAAACTGAGTTAGTTAGTAATGTGGTCTGCAGCAAGGAAAGGCTTTACTGAAAGGTGCCCTATAAGCACATTTAACATTGAACTCCGGCTCCATATCGATGCTGTAGAAAAGTGTATCAATTACAAGTTTTAGAGACAAAGCTGTAAAGGCACTCTTTTAAAATTTGATTTATGTAAATTTATAAGTCATGTGAAAGTTAATGTCATTTCCATTTTCTCTGTTCAGAGCAGTGTACAAGGATGCTGATTTGTATCTCCTGGATTCTCCTTTTGGACATTTAGACATTTTTACAGAAAAAGAGATATTTGAAAGGTACTGTATGTTTTGATAGATTGTATTTAAGAATCCTATCAAGCAGCAGAAAATAAAACCAAGAACAGAAATGTACTAACAGTACAAAATTACTGAGGTGATCAAAATTATATCTTCTGAGGATGTTTATTTTTAGAGATTCTTCTGACTGAGCATTTGTATTAGCAGTAGGACAGCATACTGTGCTGGGAACAAGCCTGGGCCATGGGTGAGCATTACTGCTCCTTCTTCCATCTCAATGTATTGAGCCTGCTATAATCTATTACTCCCAGAGTGCATGGCTTTATATCTGGTGTATCTGTGTGACAGAAAGGATTTTATTTCAAAACATTTACCTGCTTTGTAAGTATGAATTTTTACAAAAAGCTATGTTTTGTATTGTTTTTCTAATCACCTGTGAACTGAAAGTGCCCACTGACCAACAGAATGTCAGAAAGTTAGCCAAAGACAGACTTGTCACGATGGTGTAGCTCAAAACAGTAGGGACACACACTGCCATCCACGAGCTTTTCCGTAACCATAAGTCTGAAGTTTTGCCGTTGAACTAAGACTTTTAAGTTTAGTAGCAGAAGATCTAAGTAACCTTACTATGAAAAGAAATATTTCATTTTCAAGTTGAAGTGTGCTTTTTGGATTGACCTGAAAATTATTAAATTTTCCCCCTTTTTTTGGTTCCTGTGATAAAATACACACTGTTTACACATCTCAGCCTTACCACGTCCTTTGTAGTTTAAAGGAGCACCCAAGACTGCTCATACTGGGAGGGGAGCAGGTAAAGGCAAATAGATTGAAAATGAAAGTGATAAAAGCAACATTTAATCATGAAGAATAAAATCTAATTGTTAACACTTTCATCTTTTATAGCTGTGTATGCAAGTTAATGGTGAATAAAACTAGGATCTTGGTTACTTCAAAACTGGAACATTTAAAGATTGCTGACAAAATACTAATTTTACATGAGGGGAGCTGCTATTTCTATGGAACATTTTCTGAACTTCAGGGTCAACGGCCAGACTTCAGCTCAGAGCTGATGGGATTTGATTCTTTTGATCAGTTCAGTGCAGAGAGAAGAAATTCAATTCTCACTGAGACTCTCCGACGATTTTCCATTGAAGGAGAAGGCATGGGAACACGAAATGAAATAAAGAAGCAATCTTTTAAACAAACTTCAGATTTTAATGACAAAAGGAAGAACTCCATAATTATTAACCCCCTTAATGCAAGTAGGAAGTTCTCAGTAGTGCAGAAGAACGGGATGCAGGTCAATGGGATAGAAGATGGCCACAACGACCCACCAGAAAGGCGGCTTTCACTGGTACCTGACTTGGAACAAGGAGATGTGGGTCTACTTCGGAGTAACATGCTGAGCACTGAACATATGCTGCAGGGTCGGAGAAGGCAATCTGTGTTAAACCTGATGACAGGCCCCTCTGTGAACTATGGACCAAACTTTTCCAAAAAGGGAAGTACAACGTTTCGGAAAATGTCTATGGTGCCTCAGACAAACCTGTCTTCTGAGATAGATATCTACACCAGGCGCGTGTCTCGAGACAGTCTCTTGGACATAACTGATGAAATCAGTGAAGAGGACTTGAAGGTATGTGTTGATTTACATTCATCTTGCTTTTTGATATTGTGATAGTTTAGTGCCGTGATTATGCCTTTCCTAATGCAGTACTTCTCTGTGGAATATATTTTTGGAATATCTGTGAAATTTTTTTAACTCAAATATAATCTTGAAATCATCAAAATCCTCAAAAATTTATTTTGCCTGATTTTTTTATAGTTCTTGAAAGCTATGTGTAGAGAATTTCAATATAGAATTTTAATCTCCTGCACTTTAATCTGTCTTCAAGATTACTTATGCTAAAATGAAATTTGAAACCATAACATGGAAAAACATTGTTTTAAAACATTTATGTAAAATTGACATTGGAAATGTTAAGGCTTACAGAAAGAATAAAATACATTTGAAGTATTAGCACAGTTTTTAAAGCTGAAATTTGATCAAATTTGACAAATTTATCAGACTGCTTAGTCTATGTTCTGATACAGGAGATGAACAGAGAGTAGGCTGGATATTACTCTTTTTATGGATGTGCTGGAAATTTTGCAATTAAGGTTGAGTTGTATACGAAGAACTGGACCAAAATTAATTTTGCCTAATAACTATCAACTGGTCATGATAAACTACTTTCATTTTCAAAACTGACATCTGATTTTCACAGGATAGGAAAATTTTCTGAAACAGTTTCCTAGGTGGAAAAAAAGTCTACAAGAAATATTTAAACTCATAATTTGCTGAAGCACTGCCCATTTTTTATTTTGCTTTATTGATCTGAGCAGAAAAAAAAAACAACCCTGAGAGTATTTACAAATTTACTCTAACAGTGTAATAATGATCTTCATTGAAAGAAAACAGCTATTGATTAAGCATTTCTGGGCTTCTAGTAGTGCTAGAAAAATCTTGGTGTTTCTTTCAACGTTGTCTGAAAATTTCAAATAATCTCTGAACTGTGTTGTTGTATCAAAAATATCTCAACCAGTCAGTACCTTCCTCTCCAGCCATTATCAGCCTATTTGAATGCTGCAGTTCAACTACTTGGAGTGAGTTAGCAGAAAGAATGACAGCAGTCATGTGTCAGAAATTCTCATATATAGATATCATTCTTACTATGGTCTTATCAATTCTTTGGCAGGAATGCTTCACTGATGATGCGGAAAGCATGGGTACTGTTACCACATGGAATACCTATTTCAGATATGTTACCATCCACAAAAACTTGATTTTTGTTCTAATTTTGTGTGTAACTGTCTTCTTAGTTGAGGTAAGAAAGTGCGCTTGAAGTTGTGTTACTGCAAATGATGTTTGTTCAAACTGTGTTCTTTGTGATAAAAGGATAAATGGATAAATCGTCAGACATGAGCTCATGTATGTATCATTTATTGACAGCTGCTGTTAAATTATATTGCAGAATTCATTAGGAATATAGGACTAGTTGCTGATTGATTGTGTCAGTGAAAGGTTTTTAGCAGTTTTGTGATGGCATTCAAATTTCTAGTATCATCAAGGAGATGGAGAAGGATGAGGTTGATGGTATCCTGAATTTAAAATAATGTTATGTTTCAGGTGATTTAAATTAGTTCTTTTGGACCAGGAATAAAGCCTGGAGCTTGGATCTAGTTTGAGGTCCCAAATTTTAAACCACCTCCAGTAGCAAGACAGTATTTAGATGTGTAGCTGTTCTTATCATGTAAGTTTTATCTCCATGGTAGTGGAAAATGGCTGTGTAAATCTACAACAGCAAAGCTGAATGTGAGTTTTAAGGGAAAAGCAAATTTAACTTTGAGGTATATCAGATCTATCCCTGTATATTCAGCATATATTTCTAACCTTGATTACAAAGTTTTGCTTGTAAATTAGATTAAAATCTTTTTAAATAATTCAGAAGTCTCATCTTCTAATTAAAGAACAGATCTTATGACAAAGAATGTATCCATCTAAGTTAAACTTCCCAGTGTGACTATTGCTTAAGTAAAAGCCTACTGATAAATTAATGGGCTGGAAAGTATTCAGGCATAGCACAAACTATATAACCTTTAGCAAACCTCTGTGCATGAGATGAAATACCACACCAATTGGTTATGTGGCCTGTGCTAACAGTTTGTACTCTTCTAACATGACAATGAAGAGACGCTAGTGATAAACATCCAAGTGCTGAACTGAAACAGTAGTGACAAGTAAATTGAAAGTGGAGTTTTGTCACCCTTCAGAGCTGGGTGGGACTACTGTGGAAATGCTAGAGATACTGTTTTAGATTTAGAATGGATTGTTTTGTATTACTCGATCCAAGGTGAGTCCACGCAGATCACCATCAATAGGGCATCGGTTGTACATTCTTCCTAGATTTGCAAGGGGGCTATGTGCGTGTGTCTCACTTAAGTAGCTCAAAACTGTGTTTCCTAGATGTAATACCCAGAGACTATGGTTGCTTAACTGGAAGAAGAGCCGTTATGAATGGAAACATATAGAAGGGCTTTTTGAAGTTACTCTGTCACAATATTGTCTACCTTCATCTTCAGAGCTGAAAAAACTACTCTGCTGTGAGGAGTCAAGATGAGAACAGAAATCTGTTGAGAGATGTAAAAATATTATTGTAAAAGAAGCCTGATCCTTACAGATGCTTAAATTCAGGGCATCATGGTCAACTTATTTACTGTAAGACCTGCAAAAGTTAATGATTTCCAAGGAGAAGACTAATTATGTGCTGAGGTATTATTGCAATACATTCCTGTACCAATGCCTTAAAAATACATGGGAAGAGGATTGTAGAAACTCTGTTTTAACCCTTAGAAAAAAGGTCAGGAATAGATCAGACTGAAATGTGGTGGTCTAGATTAAGATCTCCAGTGTCTCAGTGGACAGAAAAGAAAATGTGTTACAGAGGAAGCTTCTGTTGAGCACTGAAAGCATCTCAATAAAAAGGGTTTAAGTCCCCACTTAAAAGATATTAAAATAGATTGTGTGGATAATTATGTAAAACTAGCAGCCAAGCAATATCAGACAAATAGATATATCAAATGTAAATATCAGCTAGCAAGAACAACAGTGCAAAAATAACAGTGTTAAAGGTTTGACATTCATATTTGAATATTTGCCATTGAAGATATTGAGACTCTTAGGGCCATCAAGAAATATTACACTTTAAAACTTATAAAAATATGTTAAAGCATACAGTGAATATTCCTTGTCGTTAGGAATGCATTAGCAAGCCTTTGTTAATGTAACGGTAAAAAAAAAAAAATAAAAAAAAATTAGGCACTTGAGAGTCTGATTGTAATACAAATCTAAATGTAGCTTTCCTGGTGGGATGCACTAAATGGTTTCTGTGGAAAGAGGAGCAGATGTGACAAGGTTTTTGCTTCAGGGAAGTTTGAATTCTATCCATTTACAATGTTCTCTCTAAAAACAACTATAAAGTCAGTGAAAGGAGATCAGAAAAAGTACATAATATGACAAGACAAAAAAATGATTCTGTTTTCTTTGGTCACAGGTAGCTGCTTCTCTTGCTGGGTTATGGTTTCTTAAAAAGTAAGTAGCTGTGATCATTTGTTGGAAGAAATTTGGCTCGCCTTTATATTGATTTTTGCTGTAAATAATTAACAAATTCTGCCAGAATTCTACATGGATAGGTACCAGCTTACATTCAATAAAAGGGTTCATAGATCGATAGTCTAAATACTCCACTTAGGTGGTATCTTAAGCTGGTACTTCTTCAAGTGCTAACAATCAAATGCTTTGTGTCTTGTTATTAAGCACATAACAGTGTATGCGAGACTTTTCCTGGGTCATCTCACTCTAGAGATGCATGGACTTAATTATTCTGAATACACCGTGGTTCACCGCTGTCTTTCAGAGGTGCCAGGTGAGACATTTGCTTAGGAACATTTTAAGGGAGCAGTTTCTGTAAGACTCCATTTGTACAATTTTCTCTGCTCACCGATGAAAAAATCACAAAAGTTACAGGGTCAGGCAGATAAAGGTTAAAACATACTGAGCAGTGGTATGGCTTTTCCTGGCTTAATGCTTTTGATCCCTGTGTTTGTCCTGCAGTACTAAGTCTGTATGTTCGGGGAGAGAAAGCATATGGTGACTTAGGTCTGACCCGGAGGAGAAGGGATTTATGTTGATGTCCCCTTACAAGAGGTCACTAAGGCCTTTGATTTTTATAGTACACTTAGAGCATTTTGCTTTCATAATAATTCACTTTTTTCAACAATTAAACTATTTTTACTGGTTGAAAGAAGTGGATGTGTTTTTCTTGATTAGGCTTGTTTTGTCAGTGATTAAACAGGCAGTAGATTTGCAACAGACTACCAAATCAGTTCATTTTCACAGTAGTTTGGAGAAAACTGTTGGAGAGGTCGTAGTTATATGCCAATGACATTCTTTGAAATAACCCTTCATTGCACAATTGCAACTAATTTCAGAAATGACTACAAATGCTGCTAGGCACCTGAATCACCCAAGGTATCTGACAAGATGAATAAACCATTTGTTGCCTTGACCTTGACACAGAGAGTAGCTTTGCCATAGTGGAACATGGGATAGTTCATAATTTATATTTCATATATACAGGACAGTATTTTAAAAATGACTGGAAATATATATAACTAACCATTAACATAATTTTAAAATGAATGAGCATTGCAATACTATTTGTTTAATAGAGAAAATAAAAGAGGAAAAATGCGATTTCCAGTAATGAATTTATTTTTAATTTCCATCACACAGGACAGCTTTGAAAGCAAATGCAACGCAATCAGAAAACAGTACCTCTGACAAACCTCCTGTGATTGTCACTGACACTAGCGCCTACTACATCATTTATATCTACGTGGGAGTGGCAGATACCCTGCTTGCCATGGGAATCTTCAGAGGTTTGCCCCTTGTGCATACACTTATAACAGTGTCTAAAACTCTTCATCAAAAGATGGTGCACGCAGTTCTTCATGCACCTATGTCAACATTCAACTCTTGGAAAGCAGGTAACTGTGATGGGAACTGATTGACTCATGTATGGGTTTCATTTCAATTAAGCAGTTTTCATTCTGTTAAAGGATACTGTTGCTTCCCATTTACATTTTCAGTCAAGCTGAATGTTAAAAGTTTGCCACATAAAGTAATTTGTGAATCTTTTAATGAACCTTGATTGTACTTTAAGTGTGACATATTTCAGTTGTCAATTCTGATTCTGAAATATCACCTTCTAAGTTGGAGAAAATTAACTGTTAACTGTTTGAGGCAGTAAAACTAGAATAGCTTCTAATGAAGAGACTTTGTCTAAAACTGCAATAGAAAAGTAGTCAGCTATGTGGTGAGTGACAAGGAGTCAGGTGTGGATGATAAATAGTGCTTTATATCATGAGTAGTCCTACTAAAATGACATAAAACATCAGTTAGTGTGAATAATGGTATGTGTATTCAAATTTGTCTCTGGAGTTGATACAGAGTTCATTATATAACTGGTGCAACAAGTTCCATCTCCTTCTGTACATGAAGTTCCTATCCCATACCCTGCTTACTGTTGTGTACTAGATTACAGGAGGTACTGGTAAAAGACAATACAAAATAAAGTGTCTCCTTAATTTTCCCATTATATTCTTAATTCTGTTGTTATCTCGTAATTAATACAGTAACTCTGCTCAGAAGCTAAGAAACTGGTGTACAAACTCATACAAATGCTGATGTGCAAATTATCTGTGTATCAGCAGAGCCTGCTGCATAAGGGATACAGACTTTATCCTTTGTGCCTCCTTCTGTCCTGTTTAATTATGTTTCTTGTTATTACGTTTTCCTGGTTTTTTTTCTGATATTCCAAAGCTGAAACAGAAGTTGTGGAGCCAAATTCCTCCATGGAGAAAGAAGCTGTGGCTCTACTAAACTGTAATGGAATTGCTTGTACTATAAAAAAACTTGTACTTATTCCTAATATATTGTATTCAGAAAAAGTTGTACTTTTTGTTAAAGTAATCCAAGTAGGATTTTGGGGGTGACTTTTTTTTCCTTTTTTTTTTTTTTTTTTTCCCCTTAATCCATAGGTGGTATGCTTAACAGATTCTCAAAAGATACGGCAGTACTGGATGACTTACTTCCACTTACTGTATTTGACTTCATTCAGGTTTGTAGAATACAAGTTCTAAAGTTTGCTGTCTTGTACAACTGAAAATTTACAGTGCTATATCATGTAAAAAAAATCATATTGATAAGAAGAAATAACTGGAATTAAGTACCTCTTCCTTTTTTTTTCAGTCTGTATATCTATTTACATAGCTGCTTATCTTGTAAGTCAACTTCATTGCTTCTTTTTTGAGTTCTTGCCTATATGTGTACCTCCACTGTTTGTGCAAACCACTTCTAGTACTCAGGCTTGGAAGCACTTTTGCCCTGCAGACCCCTACAGTACAAGAAACCTTGTTGCTGTCCACATATAACTTCAAAGGTGTATAGGGCATTCTTTAGTTTCTTTCAGTTATCTTTGCTCAATTTTTTTTTTTTTCATGCTATCCTTTGACTGATTCGGTCATTTCCATGACTTTACCTCCTTAGCCTCCTCCATTCCCAGTTTGCTAGCATCAGCCTTAGTTTACTTCTCTTTTGTTGAATATATTCTTGTTTTTTCTGTTCTTTCATTTTCTGTGGAAACCGTTACAGGCCTGCCTTATTGGACAGTTTGACTCATGCTGATGTGCTTTCAACTCTCAGCCAGGCAGTTCTTTTTCTTTTTTGCCTTTTTTTTTCACCTTCACAAGTTTGACTGACTAATTTTGTCTTTCATCCTTTTCATCTTTGTGTCTTCTCCTGAGTCTCTGGGATTAAAGCTGTGTCTGTCAAGCACTGGATAACTACTTATGGTGAGGGAGAGCTTTAGATGACTCTGCTCCTTGGAGGAATCTGACATCCCTAAGAGTGGTAGAATTGCAAACTTTTAATTTTCTGGATGGAAAGACTTGTTTCCAGCATAACTCCTGGGAAGCATCATGCTTGCAAAGTCTCGAGTTTTGAATTACTTTCCAATACATCCACCCTGAAGAGAACATTGAAGAAATACAAATATAAAGGCAATTCCAGTGTTTCTCAAGGAGGATAGCATTCTTTGCTCCCCATCTTGCCTATTCTCAGACTGGCTCTGTGTGGATCTCAGCATCCCTCATTAGTGTCCCACCACTAATGCTGCAATGCCAGCTTTTCCTCAGATAGAGATGATTCCCAGAAATTTAAAAAAAATAAAAGCAAATCTTCCCCAGCCCTCCTGTTCCTCTCTGCCTTTTTTTAGGAGATGTGCAGGCCAGACTTAATCAACCCAAACACTCTGTTGCACAGATTGCCTGTCTCCATCTGTGAGTTTGCTCTGCTTTACAGTCCATACCAACATGATGGTCTGATAAAATCGAGTGCCTTTCTCTGTATCTTTTTTAGTAATTGATAACTTTGGCTCATGACTTTAGAGAGGCCAGTGCAGTTCCACATGAAGAGGTTTAAGGACATTGCATCTCTACTTCATGTCCTGCAAACATCATGAAGATTTGCTGAATGAGTAAACATGGACATTGAGATCTTCTCTGAATCATTAATGTCATCTTCAGTGTGATCAGGATTCACTACTGTCTTTTCTGGTGTGGCCATTTTGTTTCTGATATTTTTGATCTGCCATAGGAATGTTATTCCAAAATTATTTTAGTTTGTCTGTCTCCACATTTCAAACTCTCTACAAGAAACTGACTAGTTTTTCATGTTTTCAAGGACAAGGAAAATGCCTAGATTTGGCTCTTCTGTTCTGATGCCTTTCAGAGGCTAACCTATGCTCTAATGTCCCATAGGTTCACCTCTGTCTTTTCAGTCTCAACAGCAGAGGCTCCAGAACATGCATGATAACTGCCCTGTCTTTCCAGGTTCTTCTGGTGAAGATCATTGAACCTACCCACTATCTTGACTGCTTTTTACCAGTCATCCCTTCATAAAAAATTCCTTTGATCCTCCATAGTTTCAGACTTGTTTGGCAGTTTCAGACTTCCTCTGAAAGATACAGAAAAGTTATACATATGACTTTCTCCTTCTGTGCTGATTATTGCAGAGTCACAGAATGTGGGAGAGACCTCTGGACGTAGGACCTAGGACCTCTGCAACCCCTCTGTCAAAACAGGTTCAGCTAGAGCAGGTTGCTCAGGGCCATGTTGGATTTTGGATATTTCCAAGAGTGGATACTCCACAAATTCTCTGAGTAACTTGTTCCAGTGTTTGACCAGCCCCACAATAAAAATGCTTTTTCTTACGTTTAAATGGAATTTTGTGCATTTCAACTTGTGCCCATTGTCTCTTATAGTCCCAGTGGGTGCCATTGAGAATAATCTGTCTCAGGCACCAAATACCTAGTGGTATTTATATAAATAGTATATAATTTTAAAATATATATTATTTCTAAAAATTATTTGTATATATACACAAATTTATAAAGTATATATATAATAAATACCATCAGATACTTATACAAAGTGGTAAGATCTCCTAAGCCTTCTCTTAAGACTAAGCAATCCCAGCTCTATCTGCCTGTCCTTGCATATGAGATGCTGCAGTCCCTTTATCATCTTCAAGATCTTTCACTGGAGTGACTCCAGTATGTCTGTATCTCTTTTGTACGGGAGAGCCCACTCCAGATACCATCTCATTGTTACTGAAGAGAGGGGAAGGATTACTTTTCTTGATCTTCTGACGTGCTGCTGCTGTTGGCCTCCCTTGCTGCAGGGGGATGTTGCTGCCTCACCAGGATCCCCAAGGCCTTCTCTGCAACGCTGCTTTCCAGTCAGTCAGCCTCCAGCTTGTACTGGTGCATGTGGTTATTCCTTCCCAGGTGCAGAGATCTACAGAGAAGGTTAGCTTCTAAATGTACTGGGATGCCTAAATCTGAGTCCAGTGGAGATGGACACTTTGTCTCTACTAGCCTTCAGTTTATGTTTGTATAAGTTCATCCTTCTGGCTTCTGAGCTTTTCCTAAGAACCTGACACAAAATTTTAGAGCTGGTTCTTACTCCCTCTTCTATGAGAATGAGCTGGTAGATGACTCTGGCTAACTCCTTGTTTAGGGACACTGTCTCCTTCTCTATTGCAGCTGTGGATGTCACAGCATAGTTTTCCTTAGGACTTCTATGGGCATTAGACAGATCAGGGGGCCTTCCCCTTTAGGGAGCAGGGCTTTTCATCCAGGATGAATGAGGCTTCAGGACAAAAGAGGCCAGGGTTACTCTCCAGTCACTGGGATATACCCTGTTGCCCATAAAAGAAGAAGCAGTATCAACCTTTACATAAGTGACAAGAGATAACATCTGTAGTGTTTTCTCTGACAGCCATCTGACTTGCTTATGTACATTTGGGTGTGTATTGTAGTCAGCTAATGACTGCAGTAGCATTACCACTAGTTTTAACATCCATCTTGGTCTTCTACCAGTGCTTACAGTGAGGTCATAATTTTTTGGAGATCCTTCATGTGAGATGCTGCTAAAATATATTGCTTGTCCCTAAGGTTTAATATAGTCACACTCAAAAGGTCATATTGAACTCACTGGACATTTATACCTATGGTCATGACTGATTTTCCCTAAATGATAAATCCCCATTGGTCAAACAGATTGGCTGATGCAGTCATTGCTATCCTGAACCCTTGCTGAATTCCTGTCTGTACCACCAGCTGCATTTTCCAAACTGGTGACACAGAGGAAGCACTGGACCATGTCTCCCCATCTGGCCTCTGTCCTAGGCCTGCAAGCTCAGCACCTGGGATCACTGCAGCGCAGCACTATGGCTTTTAACTGGGCTACATGAGCCCTTTGCTGACATTCCCTGACCATATGCCAATGTAGCTGGCTTGTGTGTTGAGTTTTGCTATTGCCTTTTTAGAGAAGGTATCATCTTCTGTTTGACTTTACCCTTATTTGTGTTTGGAGTTTATGAGATAATACAGATTTTCATATTCAACTTTTTTGTGAAATTACTGTTGGACCAGCAGTGAGAACAATATGGCACCATGGTGGCCTTTGCAAAGTTTGAGTAAATGATGGAAACAGGACTTAAAGCAGTCACTGTGTCACTGTGCAATCTTAAGTAATGCAAGAGCTATATAATTTGGCTTAATATCAATTCACTTACTCATTCACTTCCTAAGAACCAGAGGTACAAGAGGTACTAAATTCTGCAGTTTGAAATAATGAGTGAACACAAATCCATTCTTTCATTGCTACAGACCAGTGCTATACAGCCTGCACAAGCATAACCCACGTGTCACCATTCCTTTAAGAGAAATGAGGAAAATAACTAGTCCAGCTGTTACAGTTTTTTTTTCATAAACTTTGATGCTACTATTGCATTGCTTATATTTCTGATGAAAAAAAAGGGTAGGAAACATGGAACATGCTTACCATATTTGTGAAAGACCTCTGACTTGGAGTACTGGGAATTTAAATCCTTCTTTGAATTTATGTGGATGTAGTAGCAAAAGCATGAACTGCAGGTCGCTTCCTAATGTGAAATTAGTTTTGCCCTCCATCTGTTTCTCTGCTGACTGATCATTTGCAGTGATGTTTCAACGTGATGTTCATAATTTTGTCCAAATTTTCTATTTGTATTTGCTTAAGGCTGCTAAGTTTTCAGTTTGAAGTAGCTGTTTAGTGTGAAAGGTAACATCCTGATACAAAGCAGAGCTTTGCTATCCTGTGTACACCGATATACTTGATTTTCATTACATTTAGGTATGAGACAAACAGTCTAAGTGTTTAAGGTGCTTCTAGTGTAAAGACACTGATTTAGCTAAATATTTCTGGAGCTACTGAGGATCAGGTCTTATGAGAATGGTAGTAGTCTTTAGTGAGTGAGATAGATTAACTCTGGAATTATTTTTTTTCTTTTGAGTCATCTGTCACCTTAAAACATCTTTTTGTCTCCTGAAATTGCAAATTTTTCATACCACATACCGTTTTACGACTTCCTGTCTTCTGATCAGGATGACTAGTAGTGCTAGTTTCATATGCGGGTTACAGTCCCTGAAGCAAGTGATGATGTGTGACTTCCCACTTTTTCTGACCCTCAGAAAAGCTGCTTGGCTCAGAACCTGCAGGAGTCTGGCACTCAGCTCCTGACAGTCCAGCACACCTAGTCCAGACAAGACAGGGACAGCACCGGTAGGACTGGGAGGTGGCTGCAGATATTCCAAGTGTTTTCCTTACAGTTTTAACTGGAGAGTGAGTGCCTAGCTGCCATCAGTTTTGCGTGGCTTCATAATTTAGAAGCCTGCAATACTGGTTGTACTACAGAAAACACTTCTTCCATCTATTGAAAGGTGGCAGCTTATTCCAAAATGTTATGGATCTGGTCTCAGTTATTCATGATCTTTTCATGGAGGTTTGTTCTCAGCTGCAAATCCTACTTAGGCTAGTACTTTTATGTTTGTTGAAACAATACATAGTTGCCATAGGAAGAAGATTCATCACCAATCTAGTCTATAAAATGATAAGTTTACTATATCAATAGTATTTTTCTTTCATTCTACAGTTAATACTGATTGTGATTGGCGCTATAACAGTAGTCTCAATATTACAACCCTACATCTTCCTGGCATCAGTGCCTGTGATAGCAGCCTTTATTGTGTTAAGGGCATACTTCCTCCACACTTCTCAGCAGCTGAAACAACTGGAATCTGAAGGTAGGAGCAGCAAAATTGGTAGAACTTCTAAATCCACAACAAATCAATTGAGAAGTGATTCACCCTTTCACCTCTTCTTTACCTTTTCTCTTGCAAGATGCCATTGTCTCTCGGAGCAGAACACATCTCCTTAAAGTCAGTGCTGTTACTGATCCAGCCAATACTGAGTGCTCTGCTGCCAAAGATCAATGGAGATCTTTCTAAAGCTGGGGCTTTATCACCACTGCAGCTGAAAACAAATAAAATCCTGACATACACCTTTCTTGAGAGTAAACATAACTTGAAAAATTGGGGTCAGACTTAGTATGTTCCCTATGTTTGTTTCTTTGTAAGAAAAAATTAGAATGGATATATCTTGTCTGCAAAGATTTCTTATTTCTGAATAAGTTATTTGACTAAATTTCCTTTGTCTTCTCCCTTTAAGAGACTAACATGTTCCCAATAAAATATAAAACCTCATTTTGAAGTGTGGGTTCACAAATCAGGCACTGTGGCCTGGCTTTACAACAAACTGACAGATCCTCAGCAAATCAGTCCTGAAGCTTAACTGATGATTGTCTTCTCTTAAGTGTAATTCTGAAATTCCTCGGATCTAAATCTAAATTTCTTTGATGATCATAGGGATCCAGCACTGGCTCACCACTTTTTATGTAATGCAAGATCTGCTTAAAATTACCGTGTCAGTACCGTTGAATCCAAAGCATTAAAGTATTCTGTCTGTACTAAAAAAACTTCACTTGATGGAGTTATCAGAATTGGAGGAATTCTTTTTGGCTGTGGAGGAGCCACCTTTCTCTTGTGTCATTTTACAGCAGGCCAGGAGCTTCCCCAAGTAGTGTGTTAACTATGAAGAATTAATGTGATCCCTTCCTAGCAATACACTGAATGGAATTTCAACTCATTCAAGCAAAGGCTGTTGTTATATATCCTGTGACAGGATTGCCTCAGTCAGGTATTCCAACAGCATATGTAAATAAAACACTGACAATAGTTATACTGCTGTGAGTTAGAGCACAGGGCTGTGTATTTGCATTATATCAAAGATATTTGCTTATGAGTGTTTATGATGTTTCTAATTTAAACACTTTACAGCTCGAAGTCCAATATTCACCCATCTTGTTACAAGCTTAAAAGGGCTGTGGACACTGAGAGCTTTTGGGCGGCAGCCGTATTTTGAGACCTTATTTCACAAAGCCCTGAACCTACACACAGCAAACTGGTTCCTCTACCTGTCAACGCTACGCTGGTTCCAGATGAGGATAGAAATTATTTTTGTTGTCTTTTTTGTTGCGGTGGCATTCATCTCTATCATAACAACAGGTATGGTAGCTTTACTGAAATAGAAGTCTTCTGCTTCAGCTCAGCTTTGGAAACTTCTGAGGGAAATTGTTGTAAAATTTAGCATACATTGGAATAACTGATTTAAGTGTCAGTCTGATACATACTGATTTAAGTATGTCATAATAGTAAACACAATTTAATTAAAATAGATTTCACCATTATCTTCAATCTACTGTAGTAGAGGACTTATTAAAGGGATTAATCTGAAACTAATATTTGAAGGGACAGAACTTCATTTTCTTGACTGTAATTGCTGTAAAAGTAATCATGTGTTTCAAGCCACATTAATTTAACCATGTTAGTGTACTGAAAAGCTTGGATGTTGATTATCATCTGTATAACTCAAAGTTTTTTAGTAAATAGAGGTTAATGTTTCTCCCATTTGCAAATGGCTAAGACATACAAAGTTTTAATGATCTTTTAAAGCCACACCAATAGCAGAAATAGTCATACAGTTTTCTAATTCCCAACCCACTGACCCACTTTTCAGTGTGAAGTTTTGCAAATTCCATTCAAACTTCCCTTAAAAATGCCTCACCACTCCTACTAAACCCAGTACATGAATGAGAATCTCTCTATACCTTACTATCCTACTGCCACGCACAGCCAGTCTTTAACAAGCCCAAAACGTTGGAATAATTCAGTGTGGAAAAACTCAGCAGGTTTAACTACAGATTATTTCAAAAATGGTTTTTAATTCTACACTTTTGTGATGTATGTTTTTTGATTTAGATTCTCAGCCATTATTCTTCCACTCCTAAATTTTACACTAAACTTTGTGTGCAGGATCTGGGTGCAGTTTCAGTACTGTGGTCACTGATAAGCAAGAACGTGCCGATATCGTGAAGGAGGTTTTTGGTTCTAACAATATCCAACTTTCATTTGATCATAGTTCAGTGTTAAAAAGGAGTTATATAAAAGTGTACATTTTATCTAATATTGTATTGTGTATGAAATGCTCTCCTCTCTTTCTTGTATAAGGAGTTCTCCTGATTCTTAGGAAAAAAAAAAAATCCAACCACACAAATACTTCCGTATGAAAATGAGCTCTTGCAGTACTTTCGTTACAAAGGAGACTTTTAGTTCCCCTAGAATTCATAGGCAAACAGTATCCCTTGGTGGCCCTCTCATTTTTTACTTTGTGGGATTAGTAGTTTGGGGTTTTTTAGGAAAAATGTTTCTTGTGTTATTGTTTTTCTTGATATTTTATTTGAGAAAAGAAACACTTTTTAAAAACATGAAAATTTTGTCATCTTGTCACTATTGTAAACTTTACTATTATAGGTAATAGTCCTTGAAGCAACACTAAATCACTTTTCTCAATCTGACAGCTTTCAGAAGGATTATTTTGCTTGTATTGTTTATTCCTGTAATTACTCTGATAATGAGATGTCTATAAGCAAAACAGGAGGAAGTTTGTTAAAGAAAGCCATAGAAGAAATGGAGAAATCATAGAAAGGCATTTGTCTTAAATTCTCAATTCCATTTAACACATAGTGAGATTAAAAATCAACATTGGGGTAGTTTAAATGCTTGGATTGTATTGTATGAACTCATAAAGGAAAATCCCATCATTGTTACAGCAGATAATTAAAGCAAAATAATTTATATCTGCATCTTTGTGAAACAGTACGGAGACATGTCCTCTATTTGTTCAAGAAATGAAGATGTAAACCAGCACAACTATTTTGAATTTTAAAGTTGTTATCTGTGGTGTTTTAATTAGATAAGAGTAATTTCACAGATTCATATCTGTTGGAAAAAAGAAATTGAAATCAAGATTACAGAGACCTGATTCTGTTTACAGTTTAAGTACCAAGATTTAATTTTTTCTTCTGCCAAAGCAAGATCAGGGTTTCTGTTGAATTCAGTGCCAAAGGCAGGTGCTTAACTGACAATTAAGTGCTCAGTCCTTTGTATAATTAACAAAGCCATGTTTTCTCCATGAAATAAGAGAGAATGTAAATATGTATTTAAGATATAGATGCTAATTGTCTGATTCCTATTGGCTTTTTATTTGCATATAAATTGAATTTTTTTTTACTCTGCAGGTGATGGACCAGGTAGAGTTGGCATTATTCTTACTTTAGCTATGAACATCATGGGAACCTTGCAGTGGGCAGTAAACTCAAGCATAGATGTGGATAGTTTGGTAAGCATAAAATTCACTGTGCTGCGCTTTCTTTTGAGGAATTGCCTTATTTTGTATATTATGAATGTTCAGTGAGTTATTTTCAGAGTTGGATATCAGGCAGATGTGTTAGACATGTTCCCCACATACTTTTCATAGCAACCTTCTGGCTTTGGCACATCACAAACTGATTTTTTCTGTAAACAGAAATTTTCCTCAACTAAAATAGGCCACAGCAAATAATGGCATTTGAGGATTCAGATTGCAGATGTAGCAATAATGGGAATGCTTCGAAAAGCCTTGGAGTTGTTTTGTTATGATTATATACCTTACTAAGGTATACAGTATATAGTAAGGTATATACCTTATAGTAAGGTATATACCTTACTAAGGTATATATTATATCTTATTTGGTCTACTTAAGGGCTTTGCACAGCAGATCACTATGGATGTTTTTGAGCTCCTTCCATGCAAAATCAATAGTGATTTAAAAATCTGTCCTGGACTTTCCTGGGGGTTCCTTTTCTGGTTTTGTGTAAAATAACCTCTGTTGTAAGGCTTTAGAGTTGTATATGTTTATCCATTTAATTTATGTAGTTAGTATGTTAGTTAGGATTGGCTTTAAAATAGGATACTTCATAAGGTTAACTCTTCATCAGCTATTTGTTGAGGTATGAGAAGCAGACAGGAAACTCATAAAAGAGTATGTTTGTTCTTGCAGTTTTCATCATACCTTAGCTTAAATGTATGACAGTTTTAGATGTTATTTTTAAATTAAATTTACTTCTCTCTTTTACACTTCAGGCATTCTAGGATTTACCTTAGACAGGATTCTTGTAATAAAATACAGTAGTCTTATAAAGCAAAAAAAAATCCCACATCCAGTCATACCCTCTCTGAACCCTAAATTAGCTTCGTTAGCCAACCATTTCAGTATTGTAAAACAAACAGCTTTTACAGCAGATCTTGGAGACCATTAAACTCTGATAAGCTGAAATCAGTTTTCATTTGAAGAAAATGTAATTGGGGCAGATAGTGACAGTGACGGAATATTTGCCAGTTTGACATATTTTTTTTTAATAAGTTATTCAACCACTCTCATCCTGAAGGAAATCCTTGAGCCTCAAAACTGGGAATTAACTATTTACAGCATCTAATCTCTTGTTTACATGTGTGACTGGTGATAGTCCAGAAAGCTGACTGCCATTCAGGGACATGTTTTTTCCCTATCCACCAATTGTTTTATGCTGACACTTTCTTTGCTTGTTAGAACAGCCTGTCTTGAAGGGCAAGCACTTTGCGAAAGGGCTTCTGTGCTGTAACTGCAAGACACACTGAACAGCAGTTGTATGACTGATAATGAAGTAAATTGTGTCGTTGTTAAGGCATGACAGTGACAACAATGTTCAATCAGCTCTCATTTGTAAACTCCATCTTAGCCCTGTAAGGCATAAGGTGATCACTTTGAGTATAACAATCTGTATAAGAATCACGTGCATGTATTTTATGGCTTAATAATGGTGTGAAAACTGATGGTATTTCACAAGAGCTACAGAGAGTCTTAATGTAGGATTCAGATGGTGCTGGACACACTAGTGGTTTAATAATGAACTTACGCTTTTTAAAATACAGTGATGTTAAAATGTCGCCTATTAGTTGCAATAAGGAAGTAACTCCCTTTCCCTTGAAAAGAAATTCTCAAGTTGCTTTAGACATTTGTGAGTACTTTACATTAAGACAAACTACTGTAGTGGAGCACCAGTTATATTAATGATAGCCTTCTAAGGTGCATCAGTTTATAGATGGATCCTCTGCCCACCCCTCTCCCATGGATTTTTAGGTATCCCAGATGACAAACTAATAGATATTGCTGGCAGGATAGTTTTCCTGACATTCGAAAGCTGTTCCTGTGCACAAGCAGATAAGAATAGCTTCATGGTTTCAAGATATTAAAAGTGCTTCACTGGGTGATGCAGATGTATTATTTCCCACTCTGTGTTCTTTACATTTAGCACTTCCCTCTTTAAAGTGTTTTGCAATCATTTTGTTACAGATGTCCTGCAAAGACTTGCATGTTTGACTGACTTAGTAGTCTATTTGGTTACACTCTATTTTTCTCTCAAGGGGTACTTTGAAGCTCTCCACAGGACCAGGTTAACTAGAATTGACACATGCCCATGTGTCTCCAGTTACACATATGCATGCACTGGAAGAGGTGACATAATTTTTGCCCTTCCTTGAGCAGCTGTGACATCCATGCTTACAAGCCTGCACACAAGCATGCCTGAGTGTATACCACATTTGTAGGTAGCAGTTTGTAGTTGGCAGAGAAGCTGGAGTTTCCTGCAAGTGGTGGAAACCCATGTACAAAGATAGCTGCTGTAACTAGTACATAACATTAAGTTCGTATTGAGTTTTTTTACAAGATATGCAAGGTACAGGACATCAGTGAAATAAAGGCAAGCAAAAGGACAGGAAGGCAGAAGAATAGGGAAGCAGGATCACATGAAGAAAGGAAAAATGTACCAGAAGAAATACTGGCCAAACAGATGGGTAGGTGGCAAATTTGACTTTATTCCATGCAATCTCCTTATGTGACACTGAAATTCTGTGAAGAAATCTAAGTTTCTAGGTTGGATTTTGTTTTTACATACACAGATATTTTCTTTGAAGCAATTTCTGTGGAACTGGTTTGGCTTTAACAAAAAAATTCCCATTGTCTTTTAATACCCCATAATGGTTTTGGCATTTCATTCTCTAGAGTGAGCCCTGACACTTTATCTGCTCTGCTTTTTTTTTTTTTTTTTTTTTTTTTTTTTAAAAAAAAAAAAAGAAAAAAGTGGTCACTCTGACAGCTAGCCACTGTTTCATTTAAAGCTACCAGCTGGGCTAGATTTATCTTTTCACTTTGATCATTTCTGCTAATATCCCTTTAGCTGGTTTTCAGTCTTTTTCTTATCCCTCCAGGCAGTCTTGTAGCATTTTTAAGTTTTTTCCTTCATAAGGAAATAGAAAATAAGTTTTCCAGTAAGTGCTGCTTTCACAGATAAGCATTGGTTAGTCCCAGTGGACTGTTTTAATGCTTTATAACCTCCTCCTTCACTCATATGTATCCTGCAATAGCAGCACTATAACTGAGAAGGACAATTCCTTTTATCAGGGAAAGAGAAAATGCCATGCTTTTACTGTTGCCAGGATTACTTATGTAAGAAGATATAAAAAGTCCCCCAAAGTGATATTAAATTCACACTTGCTGAACCTCACGGTGCCCCACACTGTACATCGGGGGTGCTGAAGAATTAAAGTAGTACATGGTAGAGGACCAAAGAAAAAATTAGGGCTGTGAAAAATAGTGATGCTTTTACATCTGGTTTTCATGCTTTTATTTTCCCATGCTATTTCTTCCTATCCTGTTCAATAGTTTGGGTTTTTTTAAAGTAGGACATGATCTTAATATTCTTTACTGCTGTAAGCAAAAAAACTGAGAACACTTAATTCTCAACATTTAAGCAGACATTTAAGTAGACTGTAAAATCTACATCAGAATGACAATTCTCAAAGTGGGGTGTTGGTCATCTGGAAGAAAAATCTGTTAGAACATTTCTTTTTCTGCCTGCAAGACAGCATGAGAAAGAGCAAAAAATTCAGTACAAGTTTGACATGAACTAAATATTTCATTTTTGCAGTTTGGAAGAGGAGTGTATGTCTATAAGTGCACCCAAAATGTAACAGAAGATGTGACATTTCAGTAAAACCACATGGTCTGCCTGCATTGACCCATTTTTTGCAGTGACTTAATGCAGAGGGTTTTTTTACAACATGAGCCATTGAACCAACCTTTCATAGGATCTCTCAGTTGCACACTGCACTTTCCAGAAAGAATGTTTTCAAGGAGGTGGTGTCTTGCAGCATGGTCATTTAACACTATGCATGTCTGGTCTGGAGAGGGTAACTGCTCTCTTTCTAGCAGAAGAGAACATAGGGCCTGATGAAATTAATTATATTAGATTACTTGTAAAAGAATTACTTCTTCCACTTTCTGGAAATATACATTACATAATTATATTATGAATTCTTCTTCAACATTAAGAAGAGTTTAAGTGATATTAATGAGAAAGTAAATTAAAGAATTTGCAGTGTTATTAAAATCTCAGTAAAATACAGTTAGGCAAGGGTAAAAATAGTGTATTATGCTTTAGACATTTTTAGATGGAAGTAGTAAATATACTACTTTATTCTAAAGCATTAGTTAGTTAAAGAATGTGAATAGAGCAGGCACATTGCTGATGGGAATAATGGATAAGAAGCTTGCTGTCACCTACACTATACCTGTCATTATGAATGACAGAAGATTTCTACCTGTGAAAGGAAGAATTGATATCTTTATAAAATGTTACTGACATTTATGCTGCATTCTGCCCAGATGTAAATCATGATTCAAATTACAGATCCAGGAAAGAATCCTTTTGAATTGATTTAAAGTATTAAGCTGTCTAAAATATCTGCATACGTGATGTGACTGACAATTCTCTCAGGGGTGCTGGGCCATAGAGATGAAATTTTCTGTTGTAAGGGAAGGCTCTTTGTCCAGCTGGCTTCATAACAGATTTTAACTAGTGTGTAATGGTAGGATCTCTTGGGCAATTACAGGGAATCCCTGCCTGTACAAATGTTCACAGCTCTTGATGAAGCCAAGAAAGACCTTCATTTCTGAAGTGACAATACTTCAGTAAAGATAATATTTCTGAAAACAAATGTACAATCACTGATTAAAATAAATACACAGTGCCCATTGTGGGATTCACTATAGACAGTCAGACAGGAAGAAAATTTTCAGTCTGATCCAAGGTCTTTCTGTGTCACCAAAATGAGATGACATTCATATATCAACATGATGATGACCATGACATTCCATCTTGCACAGTGATTGAGATGGAAATTGTAAGTGATAGGCTTGGGTTTTAGCATGCTTTTCAAAACTTCTGTCACAATTGTGTTTCAAGATGCTGAGATGTAAGCTACGATCCCAGTATTTCCTTGCATTGTCTATAAATTTGCTTCCAACCCAGCTAACAATATTTCAGTCTGGATTGAAGAGCAGGAAGAAATAGTCAAGTAGACTCACTTTGCAGAAGGAATAAAAAAGCCATTAAACAAAGTCAAAGATGTACAAAGCATTTTCCATAATGCCACTAAAGAGAGATATATTACTGGGAATACGGATTAGAGGACAAATTCTAATCATAAGGTTCAGATATGCCTGGATGCAGTAGCTATGCAGGTATCTATCTATTTATTAATTTATTGTGCTAAATAATTTCTGACCAACAAGAATTGACACTACTTGCTACTTGACACTACTTACTACTCTTGCTGTTTACAAGGACAAATTTTGGTAAAATGAGAAATCTAATTAATTAAGTTAGTTGGACTAATGCTCTTAGGAACCTGAATGTAAAATAAAGTCACAACTTCTTCAAGTAAGGGACTGAAATTTGTTTCCTGGATAGCAGGAGAGAAACAGTAAGAAACTTTGGAGGCTCTAGGACTACCAGCATGAACAACATTCTCTGAAAGTTTATTAGAAATGACAGCCCCTTTAGAATGGATTAGTTAATGAAAACAAGCTATGCATTGGAGGTCAAGAAGCAGATAGAGAAGAGAGACTTGACAAAATCAGAGTTAGACGTCTGGATAAATACTTGGTTTCAGTTTTCAGTAAAAGGGCAATGTTTAATCTGGGGAGTTGAATTTGGACCAAAAGGTGGAAATGGGATTTGCAATATCTGAGGTGGCAACTATATGCAAAAAACAGCCTAGCTGTGGGCATGTAACTGAGCTAAGATCCTGTTTCCCCTAAATTTCCTGTACAGTTTGTGCAGGGACACATACACCACCCATGAGTCAGTCCATCTAAAATCGGAGTATTCAACTAAGTGTGAAGGTTGAGTGAAAGTGTAACCGAGCTGGACCAATGCCACCCCATGCATACAGACTAGGTGGGACCAGACGTCCCATCTTAGGGTTTAGGAAGAACTGGCTGAGAAGCTGGAGATCTGGTAATGGCCACTGGCAGTGGTGGTGGCATGTGACAGAATAAATGTCACTCTTGGTTAAGAAGGAGAAATGGGAAGTCATTGATACCATCATCAGTTTGTTATCTGATGACAGTAGTCTTTAGAAACTATTTTGAAGATTTAATTAAAGATACAGTTCTTACAGAGTGAATTCACTCAGATTTACTGACATGAGGGTTGCATCAGACTAACCCAATAACTGTGTTCAGTGATTTATTTTCCAGACAAAAGTAATGTAGAAGATCTCATTTGTCTTCAGGAAAGCACTAGCTGTGGATCTGTTTCGGAAATTATATAAATGAAGGAGATCAGGATTATTACAAGAACTGTAAACTAGTTAATGAGCTGGACAGAAAGGAAATGGCATTAAGGTGCAAGTATTAAGCTGTGGAGAGACTACTCAACAAAGATTAGATTTGTGGCTGAGCTCATTTTAATCTTTTTTAAGTGCTCTCAAGAAAGAAAAAAAAGTTGTGTTGAAGAAATCTGCCAAAGGCACAAAGCTGAAAGGCATGTTCGCATGGAGGGTGCTGGGAGTTGAAAGGTATTAGGTGACTTCAAATGCCAGATATAAAATAGATTTCAGTAACTGAAGGGCAAAGGCTTGAATTTAAGGACAGCTAAGAATAAGCCCTGTTGTAATTATCTCCTCTGTTAGAAATGGCTAAGATGAAGGAAAGCTTGGCTGACTGCTGCTTAATCAGAGGGTGACTATAAGATGTGACTGTGAAGAAAGGACCATATGATCCTAGGATGTATTAATCAGCATATTCCTAATATAGATAGAAAAGTATCAGTGCCTTTGTACGATGTCCCTGTGAAACATCCACAATGCTATGTACATTCTTGTCAGTCAGGAAAGATTAATTTGAACACGGATGTTTTCAAACATATGTGAACAAGGAGAACATATGTTAAGAAAAAGGCTTAAACATGGATTTTCTTTAGTCCTGGAGAACAAAGGGTGACTGGATCTAAGGTAGGCCTGTATAAATTAATGGGGAAATCAGCTAGGAAAAAGAACTATTTAGAATTTTAAACTAATAAATTTACAAGAACAAACTGGTCCATAGACTTAAAAATGTGTTTTCTGACCACCTGAGCAGAGAAGTTCTAGTGGAGGAGATGAATTGCCTATTAATTAATTGATCCTTGACCCATTTAAAAAAAAAAAAAAAAAAAGAAGAACAAGATGATCCCTTCTAGTCCTATGCTCCTTTGAAAATTCTCCAAGACTGCTACTAGCAACCTCTGTCTGAAGTTCATGAACTACAGGACTTGATTATTTCACCTAATATATATAATTATTGATATATAATTAATTATCATGGATCTTCCTACTAATTTTTTTGCAAAATCTATAGATAATTTCTCATAAAAGACTCAGATGTTAATGTCTGATTATTGTTCCTCTTTACTTGATGCTACTGATTTACATCTTTCAAATTCCACAGTCTGCTGCTCTTTGGAGATCAATCATTATTCGAGGAACTTCAGTTTTTGTGTTGGGCAACCCTATACAGGAGGAAAGAGTTGAAGAGTCCAAGAATGCTTTCATGATCATATTTTGTTTTCATAAATACAGGTGATCTACAGATTTCAAAATAGATTTTTAAAGGTAGAAAGAGCTATTGTGTCCATTTAAAAAGGAAGCAAGTGGAATCACGTGTTGGAATGATGTCAGTAGTACAAGAGCAATAGAATCTAGAGCTCTATACAAGAAGTGTCCTACCATTGAAAATTATATCATGGTATAACTTACACGGAAAAGAGACTCACTGTTCTGCCTAGGAATTAGGAATAATTTGATTTCATTTGTTTTGATAGCTATTAATTACCATTAGAATACTGTTTGTTTTGATTTGTAGATGAGGTCTGTCGGACGAATATTTAAATTCATTGACATGCCAACAGAAGAGACGAGAAACATTAAGCCACAGAAGAAAAACCAGCTTTCAGATGACCTTGTAATTGAAAACAGGCATGCAAAGGAAGAGAAGAACTGGCCATCCGGGGGCCAAATGACTGTGAAGGACCTTACAGCCAAATACAGTGAAGGAGGAGCTGCTGTGTTAGAAAACATTTCCTTTTCAATAAGTTCAAGGCAGAGGGTGAGACATTGTTTTGCTGTGTTTGATCTGACTTCTATTCAGCTTAAGTATAAAAATATCATTATAAACCTCTTCATTGACGGAAGAATAGGTTGAGTTCAGTGAGGTTTTGTAAATTAAGTTGTTGCAAAAAAAAAAAAAAATCATCTAAAGCACCTAGAGAATGGAAATCTCTTGTGTCTCTTCTTAAAAAGAGCTCATCAGTAGGATTATTGGCCACAAACCAAAAAAAGGCAAGGAAAATCTGCCTCACCCTAGAAATTTATACCTTGGTGAAGCACAGTGGGGATGTTTGCAGGCCATGAAAAACAGAATATACCAATAAAATACATGTGCAGTAGTTCCCTTAGTTGTGTTCCTATGGATGAAGTCATCTGCTTTCTCCTTGTGGGGAGAGCGAAGCTTCCTGGAGTGCGCAGGTGCTGGGGGCAGCCTGACCCAGGTGGAGCAGGGCACAAAAGAATACCGGCTGCTGTGCCAAGGGTAACGCACCGCTGGCTCTGGTGTTGGAGGGTGGAGGTGCTGTCTCGCTCATTTGATGAGGGCTGTATGCCATCGCAAATTATTATATAACAAACCATAAACAGCTCTATTCTTTAGAAGATTGACAAACCTCTAATGTTCATGCGTGTTTGGGGTTGAGTTCAAGAAAAAACTTTAGTTTCAGGACAGCAGTTAGTCAGTTTGCTTTAAGTTCATGCTGAAGGACCATCATTGGTGGGGTGGGAAGAAGGGCTCACTCGGTTTCCTGAGCTGGAGCCATGTGGATGAAGAGGAGATTTTAACTCTCCTACACTGATGAGAAAGCAGTTTCAGTGACTGTCCTTGCCATGAGGCAGCTCTTCACTCCTAGTTTGGATAGCACAAGTTTCTGCCAAGCTTGGTAGAACTGTCTTTGTTTGCATGAACTGAATGTCTCATCCACTAAGTTTGACGGCACCAAAAATTCAGAAACCAGGGGTCTGACTTCCTGTAGCACCATCCCGAAACATCTCTGCCTTTGGAAGAGAGGCACTTGCAATTCCTGGAGAGTAGAGGTGCAGTTGCAACTGCAATCTGCTGGATTTACTTCCTGGAAAATCCCTTGGAGCAACAGAGTATGGGAAATGGAAGATAGTTTTGTATTGTACAGAGAGGGGGCAGAGCCATTGAAATGAAAACCCTTGTTTCAATGTCTGTGATTTAGGAACTCAGTCCAATTTTGGTGATGAACCCTGGACTCAGAGGTAGCATTTCCAGAATTGGAGCATGCTTCTTAATCTGGAGATGATTTGTCTCTGCCCCGTAGGGAAGCACATGTAAAACAAGCAGGAAAGGGGAGAGCTATGCTGAGGGGGTGGAATGGAATGGAATGGAATGGAATGGAATAGAATGGAATGGAATGGAATGGAATAGAATAGAATGGAATAGAATAGAATGGAATAGAATAGAATGGAATGGAATAGAATGGAATGGAATAGAATAGAATAGAATAGGAATAGAATAGAATAAGAATAGAATAGAATAGAATAGAATAAGAATAGAATAGAATAGAATAGAATAAGAATAGAAATAGAAATTAGAATAGAATAGAATAGAATAGAATAGAATAGAATAGAATAGAATAGAATAGAATAGAATAGAATAGAATAGAATAGAATAGAATAGAATAGAGATCTGTTGGAAAGGACCTATAATGGTAATCTAATCCAACTGCCTGACCAATTCAGGGATGACCAAATTAAAGCATATTAAAGCATGGGTGTTGTCCAAATGTTTCTTAAACACTGACAGCTCTGGGGCATAAACCACCTCTCTATGAAGCCTGTTCCAGTGTTTGACCACCCTCTTAGTAAAGAAATGCTTCCTAATGTCCAGTTTAAACTTCCCCTGGGGCAGCTTTGAACCATTCCTATGTGTCCTATTACTGGATACCAAGTTGAAGAGATCAGCACCTCCCTCTCAGGTGGTGATCTATCCTCAGGAAGCTGTAGAGAGCAATGAGGTCACCTCTCAGCCTCCTTTTCTCCAAACTAGACAAGCCCAAAGTCCTCATAGGACGTTCCTCCCAGCCCTTTCACCAGCTTTGTTGTCCTCCTCTGGATGCATTCAAGGACCTTCACAACCTTCTTAAACTGTGGGGCCCAGAACTGCACACAGTGCTCAAGGTGAGGCTGCACTAACACTGAGTACAGTGGGATGATCACCTCTTTTCACTGGCTGATTATGCTGGGCTTGATGCACCCCAGGATGCAGTTTTCCTTCTTGGCTGCCAGGGCACACTGTGGACTCCTGGTGAGCCTGCTGACGACCAGCACCCCCAGATCCCTTGCTGCAGGGCTGCTCTCCAGCCATTCTTCCCAATCTACATCTGTGCCCAGAATTACTCCATCCTAGGTGCAGAATCTGGCATTTCAACTGGTTAAATTTCAACCCATTAATCATTGCCCAATGCTCTAATCTATCTAGATCCCTCTGCAAGGCCTCTTGTCCCTCAAAGGCATGAGCAGCACCTCCCAGTTTCATATCATCAGCAAACTGGTGCATTCAGCTCTTACATCCAGACTGTTGATGAATATATTGAACGGAACTGGCCCTAAGATTGAGCCCTGAGGAACACCGCTGAGGACTGGCCACCAGCCAGCGGTCGTCCCATTCGCTGCAAGCCTTTTAGCTCTGCCCTTCAGCCAGTCCTTCACCCAGTGCACCGTGAACCTGCTCATCCCAGAGCTGGACAATTTGTCCGGAAGGATGCCATGAGGGACAGTATCCAAAGCCTTAGTAAAATCCAGTAAAACTACATCACTGCCTTCCCTTCATCCACTGGGCAGGTGACCTTATCATAGAAGGATATCAAATTAGTTAAACGGGGCTTTCCCTTTGTGAACCCATATTGAGTGTGCCTGATGATTGCATTATTCTTTAAATGCCTTTCAATTGTATGCAGTATGATCTTCTCCACAATTTTTCCAGGAACTGAGGTTAGATAAACAGGTCTGTAGTTCCCTGGGTCTTACCTCATGTCTTTTTTGTAAATTGGAAAATAAATCTACCCAATGAATAGATTGGGTCAGTGCAACACAGCGCAGACTCTTCATCTAATTCAGAGGCCTGAGGTACTGTTATGGACAGGATGCCAAGCAGCAGGAAGAATTCCCTTCTTCACCTTTACATGTATATTGTCACTCTACAAAAGTAGTCCACGCTCAGGACATCATTAGCTGTGTAAAACCCAGCTGTTGGAATAGCAGTATCTTGGCATTTGCTGATGGTTACTGCAGATATTGCTTGTTCCAACAACAGGTCAGTGCAATCTCACAAGGGAAACACAACATTTAAAAAAAAACAAACCTGTGTATTATGTTTCTTCCCGCCTAAGAGAGAAGAAAAGGCAGCACCGTCTGGGCAGGTTGAAGAATTGCATTGCTGCTTCAGGGTGGGCAACAGTTTACAATAGTTTACTAGAGTGATTCAACTGTGCTCCCTACTTGGTTTTTGTTTGCTGGATGGGGTTTTGCTGAATAAGGCTTCATAGCAAAAGAAAGGGGAAAGGCACAAAAAGCTGGACTAATCAGTACAAAATAACATATAAGGAAATTTCTGTTCTTCAGCTAAGGGGAAACTAACAGATTTTTCATCTTAGTTAATTCTAACAAAGCAGTCTGGCCCAGTGTTTCATTCAGCCCTTGCTGTAGGCTTTTATCATTCCCAAATGAACAACATTTACTATCCCATTGAGATGCATTTGGATTGTTCTCCACTGCTGAGATTTCAAGTGTTTCTGCCTTGGCCTGTGGTTAATATGTCAGTAATTTTAAATGTTTACTTTTATGATTTGCATTGCAGGTGGGCCTTTTAGGAAGAACTGGTTCAGGAAAAAGCACTTTACTTTTTGCATTTTTAAGACTGCTGAATACAGAAGGGGATATCCAGATTGATGGAGTCTCCTGGAACACAGTCAGCGTGCAGCAATGGAGAAAGGCATTTGGAGTGATTCCTCAGGTAATGAGATTATTGTAATTTGTATGCCGTTTATTTTCATTGGTTCTATATCCATATGCACATAATTACCTTCAAGCTGGAAGTTAGTTGTTTTATGTTGATAAACAGAAACAAAACACAAAGATTTTGTGAAAAGGGGAGTGAAATGGATGGATGCAATGCACAGTGAACTACTTTTTGAGGGTTTCTATGACACACAAGAACTCTTCTAGAAATGGGAAGGTACAGCACACTCAAACAGAAGTGTTCGTAGCCTGCTTACCCCTTGGACCTCTGAAACAGTTTACATGTTGATTCAAAGTAAGATATTGCCACCTAAAGAAAAAAAAATCAGTCAGTGGTGTTCTCGGCTACTGTTTTCTAAAGCCCTACATCACATATCATTGGTAAACATGTGGATACTATACATTGCCTGCTTTCCCTGACGCTGCTAGCAGAATTACTGCTTTTCTCAGATTTTACTAGACCACTAGTTGATCCCTAACTTGGACTCATCACTTTTAGCTGTCACCTCTCATTACTGTCATGATGCACATGTAAGGGAGCACTTCAGTGTTCTTTATGCTTGCAGCAGTCCTGGCATACAGGAAGTAATACCATTTCAGAGATGAAGGAAGCAGCTCCTCACACGGGTTTAGGCTCCTTAATACTCTGAAATAACTGGAACAAGAAAAATAGTCTAAGGAGGAGCAAACAATTAAACCTAGGGCTTCTGAGTCCCTTGCCAATGTCCCCACCACTGGACCAGTGTCCTATATTAGTTACAGCTCTAGTTTATCTGTCTCAAAAATTAATATTATTGACTGCATGCAGTAACACTGAAAAGTAATTGATCACTGTAAAGGTAGGAATGAAAACTGATGGAATTAACTATCATTTTAATGTCATGTTGTGTATTTTTGTTGTTGAAAGCTCTCAGTCCTTTTCAACAACACTGATACAGGAGTAACATGTATTGGCCTTCTCTTCTTTGACAGCTATACACTGGATAGTTCTTCGGCTACCAAACATACACAGTCTTCCATAACAATGATGATAATTCCTTTGGAAATCTTGTGAGTGTGGGAGATTAAATTCAAGTAACAGTTGACTGTAATCTTACCAATGAGTCACTTGTGGTATTGGGAGGCAGAGGGACATAGCTGCAAATCAACCTGCCACACTGTGAGAGGACACGCAGTCTGTCCCACTTTTATCCATCCTTGAGGGGTGGCTACTAGCCCCAGAGACTAATTAAGTATGGTTTGATCCTTGGTCACCCACAAGGAGTGGGATAACTAGGTTGACCAATGATCTCCTTTTGAGTGTCAGCTGTCAAATCCTTATTGTGCTATTCCCCCCATCCCATCTCTACTATAAAGGAGTTGCCAGCTGCTTTCTGTGCATATTGCTTTGTTCCCAGATAGTCTACTGTTTTAGAAAGCTGGTATGCTGCAATGAGCATATGTGTGGTATAAAGCTGTTGTGCATTGACTGCATGAGCCGTTGGAGAAACTCTGGGACAGGCAGCTGATTTAACTGAAAAATATGCTGTCAGGTTTACATTTTCAAAATAGTGGGTTTTTTTTCACAGCCATCATAGCAGAGCAGAGATCTGTCTTCACTTTTACCCTCTTTTGGATATGTAGGTTAAATTCTGCTTTTTACTACAATACAACAAACCAAACTAATTGTAGTGAAGTCACTAATATGACTGTCACTCAGTTGCTATATTCACTTCTAATCTCTTTCAGTGTCATGGAGGTGGGATTTAACGCTGACTGAGGTGTTCCTGATGGCATTGTCTTGGCTTTGGTAGCTGTTAAAAGATGCTGAAATGCTCATGCTGGAAACACAGTGGCTTTGATTTTGCAAACACAAGAGGGACTCAAAATACCATTTTTATACTTAATGATCAGTTTTAAGTTGTGATAGCTTCCATGTCAAAAATGTTATCCCAGCATAACCTGAGTGGCATTTATTTAAAGTAGGCAAGCAAAGAAGACACAATTCCTTTTTTGTGCATTTCCACAATCATGCTCTGATATTAGCTCAAAGGCAGCAATTTTCAGCACTTTGACCTTGCCAGAACAGACCTTTTCTTCACTGCTAAGTTACACCCTCAACAAAACAGAACCAAGAGAGTGGTGGTCAGTCCACTGGTTAGATTTGTTTCTTGCCTGAGCTCTACCAACAACCTGATTGGTCATATGCTGCCTGCTGAGCTGAGGCTGGCTTGGCAAGCTGCCCTTTGATAGCTGACCTGTCATCACCCTTTTTGTCCTCTCCTCAACATTTTCACATCTATCTATTCCTGTAAACTTTTATTTCTTTAATATTGCTGGTTCAGTTCTGCAGCATAATTGTTGCTTGCAAGTATGAAAAAAAGTCACCCCTTCAGATAGAGGCAGCTGTGCAGTGAACTGTAAATGCAGCAGCATCTATTTAGTTTGGAGGACAGGTATGTTATACAGCTGTCCTCCAAAACAATAGCTGTATAGAAGAAGGATGCTTTTACCAGAATAAGCTATGTTTCCGTTGCAAAATTTTCCTGTACAGCCAAATACAACTTTCTGTATTCCCTGTCTCTCCCATAGTTATTCTTTTGCTCTCAGCCCTTTCTTCCTTTGGGATATGGTTGCACAGCAAGGTTTCTGCTTTCCATCTCTAGCCATCCTTGGGAACACATACACTGAGGAGAAAACTGAATGCGTGGTAACAAGTAGCCTCATCCCAGTGAAAAATATGTTTAATAATTCTCATAGCTCACTATAAAGTCAGAAATGGTATAGAGAACATCATTCTGCAGCCATCAGCAAAATGTGGGAGACATTTATTACATGAGCACTGTAACTTGCCCTACTGCTAGTGAGGTGCACATTGTTAAAATTACACATTTAGTTCAGTTTGGAAGTCCCTGACACATGGATCAGTGCCAAAAAATCCCAGCCCTCCATTCGCTGGAAAGTCACAAGAGTTGTCAACTTGTTTGCATGCTTCAGCTTGCAGCTTCTGTCCCAAAGCTGTGCCAAAGAACTGCACATTATGGCTCAAAAGTTCCCACATTCAGAACAAAATGAAGTTTTCACCAGCACTTTCCCAGCAGAGAAGAGAAATTGCATATGCCACCCTGCCTTTCCCAGCGAAACAGTAGGAGCCCTTTGTTCTCTGCCGTTCACCTACAGCTTCAGAATGGAAAAAAAAAAGTTGCCTTTCCTTTCCTAGGAGGTTGGCCTATGGCAACACCTGGATTTTTGCTGTCTCTAGCAAAGCCTCTCCTGACAACACAAGAACAGGGCTCTACCTGAGGCATTCTTCTTCATTAAAACCTTCCACCCCACTCCTTTCTTCCCAAGTTTCCCAGTTTAGAATAAAAGAGCTTTTCCTCTGTGGGAACCTCACTGACGTGCACCTGCACAGCACACACAGTGTCCTAAGACACTGCCTGCCGTCTGCTCCATGCAGGCGGTGCTGGAAAGGCCTGCAGGATGGTCAGAGATCATGCTGAGCTGGAGCAAAGGCAAAAACCTGTTTCTTTCAGTATCTTAAATCCAGCTGTCAGTGCATTGCAGTGGCAAGGGATAAATCATATAAAACATGTTTCCTGGAGCAATCACAAGGAAGTTCCTTCCTGTAGTTCCACACAGGGCTGCACTGCTGAAGCACAGCCTGACCACAGTGCTGCTCCTGAAGGATATTTGTCATTCTCATGCAGAGCAATTACTCCAGGAAACAGGCTGTTTGAAGTATAATCACAGCCCATCATCTCTTCTTTCTGGACAGTCCTTTCTGATGCTTCTTCTGCAAGAGTTTCTCCACCCCATTTCCAGGGTGAGGACATCCCGCTGCATCTGGTTTCAACACACTTAAGCTCTTTTGCGTACTGGTCCTCATGTAGATTGCACCCTGAAGTATTTAATGGAGTCAAATTGAGAAAATGCCTTTAGATATTTGCCTTTGAATGGAGAACAGGAGACCTGCAGTCAGTTTTCCATTAAAATAAATAAGGAGAAACCTGAGACCCATACGGTGCTCAAAGGAGGGGATGACTTCGGGTGTCTTCTTAAGTGTTACTCCACTGCATCCTGGCAGATCTCACACTGTTTTCTATGTGTGAAAACTCCGTATAGAGTTAAAATCAAGCTTAGCGTGAAGAATGAGATTACTACAGTTTGAGGGACTGCCAGCTGACAGGAAAAAAAAAAAAAGGCAAAGCACAAAACTTTTGCTCCTTTATTTTACTTAAGAAGTGATATTTCACAACTTTTATCTTTGTAGTTCCAGTTTTTCAGTAGCTATCTCACTTTGTTCATTTTATCTGTGTGTGTCTGCCTGTCTTGTCTCCAGCACTGTTTCATTGCCTCTCACGCGCTTCAGGGCTGTTCACTTTTGGAGGTCGTGGGTGAGGCTGTTTTGCAGCGTGGCAGGGCACTCTTGCAGAGCACGGCTCCCCAAAGGTCGTCCCACAGGGACTGGGTTCCTGCAGGGCATTGAGACAAGTCAGTATCACCATACTGGGGAGCATCTGCTGCAACCAACCCATGCACAGAGCACCTGGGACATTAACTAACAACCCTACACGCTCATTTGGGGCAGTATATAGGTGATTTTCTGCATCATGGGTTTAGTGTTGCCAAGAGCACATCCCTTGTGTTTACCGGTAAGCTCTATGGAAGGCAGAGGTTTTAGCAACTTCAGAGAACATTACAGAACTGGTCCCAAAACCTTGCAGAAAGTCTTCATTGCTCCTGTGTTCGTATTCTTGTTTGTAAATATTTTAACGTCAGTGTAAAACCTCTAAAGGACACTTACCAAAACAAAACCTCTAACTCTGCACCTAATACTATAATATTCACATAGCAATTTGATTTTCTTTCATGTTGATATTGTTGTCATAATATATATGAAGCAGAGAAGGCTACATGGAGGTCATACTGTTGTTACTCTAACTTCTCTGTGCTTGGAGCTGGTGTCTGGTTCCAGCTGATGGTGTGTTTGTTCTCCAGCCCTGTGGCGTATGGGAACAAGGTCCATGGGTCTCACTGAGAACCTGCACACAGGTTGTCTTTTGTTGCAACAGCAGCTACTCACAGCCAGCATACTCATTCCTTAGCAGCCTCTTGTTAACTGATCCTCTACTCTTCTGTATGTGTTTGCTTAGGTACTCCATGGTCTTGGTTCTCCACATAACACTTAAATCACTTAGGAATCTTATTGCCACAACCTGGGTGTATCCCACACCCTAACCAATATGCAGAGTCTCTAGCCACTGAGGGGGGATTAATGCCCTTCAGAAGGGTTGATTTACAATATTTGGGGTGGCCAGACCATAAACATGACCATATTTATATTCCCCAGTGTTCTGCTTGTGAGTGGATGTCAGGTCTGAGAAATTATTTGTTGTATGATCACACTCATCACCCTGGGTGAATCTGAACAAGTGACCAAGAAATAAAAGGTTTGAAATTTGCTGCTAGCCTCCCCAGCCATCTATCCCCCCTTCCAATGTTCTCCTTATTTCTACTTCTGTATTTATAAACAACACACGAGTTTATGGGATTCACTTTTTTTCCCCCCACTTTAGACTTTTAGCTTTTAAGAATTTTGGGCGCTTTTTTCCTGCTGCTTTTATAAGTGGACTCTAAACTGCCCATCTGACTCACATGGTATTTACTCAGGTGAACCCTATGTGGTTTCTAATGAGCTGGGAGGAAGGAGGTGTTGAAATGGAGAGACAAGTAGCAGAATTTAGGACAATTATATATTTACCTTGCGGGGGAAAAAAAAAAAGTACTTTTGGCAATAGCTTGCTTTTAGTGCCCTGCTTCTTGAAAGCACAGATACTAGGAATAACCAGTTTCTGAAGAAAGTAGTTCCCTCTACTTCTCTGCCTGCCACACTTCAGCAATGGTATTCAGCCCTATCTTCTTTAAAACTGGTTTGTTCAGTTAACTATTCTTTATCACTGAGAAATGAAAATACCTGTTCCATTAGTTAAATGTATGTCGCTCTAAGTGTGAACAAACCCACGTCTGACACTTTCCACAGTGTTATTATTTCCACCGCACCCACTACTTGTAAGAATCTAATCCTGCTGCAAATATGGTGCCCTGCTTATGGCACCTATACAGTACAGGCCATGGGAAAAGGGCTGTACTGTACTTTACTGAAGCATTCATTGTTATTAACAATCATGATTATAAAGAGTCTGCTCTTTCCCCTAGTCTTTACCAAAAGTGCTTCAATGACTTTTAGCTGTGTGCGCTGCTGCCTCCGCTACAGCTCGGTCAGTGCGGTGTTGGCAGTGTGGTGAAGGTACCGTCGTACTTAAATCCACCCTGCTGACTGCAGGGCACCACGCTGCAGCTGCTTGTCTCCTCTGGTCTCTTGAATCAGTTACTTCCTTCTCTCTTACACCAAATAAGTTATTGGCAATGGCTTACATATCTTAATTAAGCAAATTAATTAATGTAATTTATTTTCCTCTGCCGCATTTAAACTTTTAATTAATCATAATTAAATGATTAATCTAAATGAGTGTATAAATCACTTGAAATCTGATGAAAGGATGCCAAGCTCCCAGGTTAGGTCAGGTGGAAATTGTAGTAGACTAGCAAATCTCTGGGAAAGTACTTGCTAAGTATATTCTCTTGGCCATTTTCTGCTGGTACGGCTAGTCCTTCACTGCTTTCGGTAGCGTTTGACTACCAGGACTCCAGGAAATTATGTGACTGTGAATCTCTGGCATTTCAACATGTTTTTCTCTAAATAAATATTTTCTTTAGGAAGACAAAAGAAAAGAAAATAATTGTCTCAAATTTTTCCTCTTGGTATTTGTTCCGTATGTACAAGGAAAGAGCAAGCAAATGGTAAGGCACGCACTTACATTCTTTGAGAGCAAGTTCTCCCTGCTACAACCTGCAGGTGTACCTCACGGCATAGAAAGCAGCAGCTTGGTTTTATCTCATAAGAAATATTGTGCAACCTCAGTGTCCCTTGAAGAACCTAATTTCCACCAGAATTTGATACACTCTCCCCATGTAAAAAGAGATTAAACAAATATTTAACTTTGCCTGAGTCATTGCTTTTTGAGCTACAAAACATATACCTAAGGGATGTTCACTTAAATCTGCTTGCCTAAACTGATGAGAAAAGCAGAACTAAGTTGTAAACTTCAGTGCAAGAAGGATGCACTGTCAGTGCCAGGAAAGGAGGTGCGGGACAGAGCAGGGAGAGAGCATGGGCCATAGCATCAATCAGGGAAGCCTCAAATAGGAGCAGATTGTTGCTGCTACAGTCATGAATCAGGTCATGCTGCGTCACATCTCAATGACGTGACAGTGAGAGAGAGTAAAAAGTCCTCTTTTGAGTAGGACTGGGACATGATGAATTGTCAGATTATAGATGCTGCTAATATATATTTGGATACAAACGATTAGAAAAATTCATTGATGAAAACAAACTTGGGACACTGTCCCTGAACACCGACAAATGTCCAGGATGTTTTTTTGTCTCAAAACAAAACTGTGGGAAGACACGCTTTGGGTCAGTGATCTTATTTTTGTTTGAATATGTTTCACATAATAAAGAATCAAAAATGGTTTTAAAAAGGCTTATTCAAAAATGAAAATACAGGCAATCTTTTATCCTCAAAACTGTTGAAATGTGATTTTTACTGATTTTCAGACAAGTTTGGGTAAGTTTTTATTAAGACAATTGCCAAAACCTGAGCATAAGGATTTTTAAAATCACTTTTTTTGGAACAGTGTTTTCCAAAATTTTTCATAACCTCTGATAAGCTCTATGGCATCAGGTTATTCTTTCTCTGTAAGCTTTACAATTTACAATACTTTTCACGATGTTTCAGGATATCTATCTACCTGTGTCTGTATATCTTTTTTCTTGTAGAAAGTGTTCATATTTTCTGGAACTTTTCGGATGAATTTGGATCCTTATGGGCAATGGAATGATGAAGAAATATGGAAAGTTGCAGAGGAGGTAAAACTGTTCAGTGTTATTTGTATCCCTCTGATTAAGTGGTTACAGCAGAGTGCAGTGTAGGTCAAATGATTGTCATATGTTACATTTATATAGTCTTAGAAAAAAAAGTGTTGACGAAAGATAATGCTATGCTATGAACCATGTTTCCTTATTACCTAATAAAAAGGCGCCTTTGTCAGATATTCAGGGGAAAAGAAAGATAAACTTCCATACAGCACAGTCTGGGTTTCCTCATGCAGTGACTTAGTGTAGGGGAGGTTTTATGTTTGGCTTTGCTGGGTGTGACCCTGACAGAAAAGTGGAGGAAGCTGATACAGCAAAACGTCCTGTAATCTTTTCTCATTTTAATGCTTTGGCAAATATACGAAATCTATGCAAGGCATTTTTCTATCAAAATATGTAAAAATTATTAGTAAACATTTTGGAGGCCAGAAAAAAAATGCTAAATGTCTGTCCTAGAAATAAGACTGATGTTACTGCAATAGGAAATACTTATACTCAGCTTAGAAAAATCTTTCCTCAAAGTATTTTCTAGTTATTGTGATTTTCAGGCCAATGTAAAGCCAGCTGAGGCTTATGTACTGCTTGTGTCACAGGCAGCTGCCTCTTCCATGGAAAATAAGAATCATGGAATATTAGATTTTATGAACCTGAAGGTTTCCTTCTAATTTTATGTTGAGGTTTTAGTATCACTTTTTTTTTTTTTTCAAAATTAGGAACCAGATTTTTCCCAATTCTGTTTCCACTTTGAGCTGAACCCTGCACATTACCATTGTCAGGTGCCAACTGTTAGCACTGATAGTGCTTAATAGGTAGCACAGGTGTATGTAATGCCTAGAGATAATGCAGGTGAGAGTTATGTGAGGGAAGGAGCTGCAGCCTAGAGCACAGATTTCTCTTTCCAGGGTAGGGATGACCTAAATAATACAGTCTCAGTAATGAATGGTGCCGTTTTCCTTGTTCATAGCAAGTCTCAAGTATCAGAAAATGCTTACAAGTGTGGGAGTTAATCTGAAAGCTTCCTCCTTTCCCATCCAGAAGGTTAACTCTGTCTGTGCTCTCTCTCTCTTTTGGGTTTATCTAATTTCTTCCCTATGTACGGAAAAGAGGAAAGTAGACACTTTCTATTAGTAATTTACTGTCAAATAAAAACATCATGACATTTTGGATTAAATGATGTGAAGGAGCTTTTCAGCCGGTCCTATCAGGTTGCTCAGTGCTGTGCTTCTCTGCTTCTCTGAGGCTGGGTAAAAGATGGAGTGTGGTTTAACATCCCCTTTCCTGAAAAAGACAAGCTCTACTTCTGCTTTTGAGGATTATTCTCACTGTGCATGTGAATTCAGCCTGGGATTTTAAAGAGCTAAACCTCATTTTTAATGGCATGAATAAAATTTATTTTGAAGTGTTTATCATTAAGGAGTTTGGCAGATCCATATGTATACAGAGTTTTTTATTGCACTGGCGAGAGGGCAAAACAAATAGAAAAGAAAAAGAGCTGTAATACTCTTTAGTAGTAGTGATGGGATAGATTACAAAGTTCATGCTCTTGAATTCTGGCTTGTAAGTGACAGCGAGTCTGTGTAACTTTGGGAGCACAGCACAGAAGGAAAATGAACTGTCAGTTTATCCCTGATCCATGTTGGCTGCTGAGGATATAGAGGATCCTGCTGAGATCAGCATCAGCTTTTTATGCTCCTTGCAATCAGCTGCAGAGAGCAAGGCATTGTCTGAACAGATGTCAGATGTTTCATTTTTTATTGTCCCCATATTTCAGCACCTGAATCTGTCAGGCTTGTGTCAACTTTTGAGGCTAAGTTTTACTCTTGCAGTCAGCTGTTTGGACCCTACAGGTACACAGAGAGACCTTACGCAGTTTTAAGAAGGAAGCACCTTTTCCAGCCATTAGTTGCAAATTTCTTTAAAGGACACAATGTATTGTGTTCAAAAGAGGAGTGAGGAACAAAGCAGTGGCCTTAATTTTCTTATAAATAAAATAATGAACTCTTCAGAAACTCAACAGATGTACACCCACACCACAGTTCAATATGGTTTCCATGTAAAATGGAAACACAGAGGAGGAATTCCGATTTTTTTTTTTTCTCCCTAGAATGAAAATGCATTGCAGATTGGTAATATTTCAGAAATTCAAGGGGGCTGTTCATAAACAACTCAGGTTGCATCGCATTTTTATAATGTCTTTTGGAGCAGTACAACTCACATATGTTTCCTAGTTCTCATCTTTTACAAAACTTTTTCTGTAAATTCTGCTGATTAGGCCAAGGAGCACAGTTGGTTTGGACCTGTGGAAGATGTGAAGCTTTGCTTTGGGGTGTACAAAATACATCTCCCAGTGAGAGCAAAAAGGAGCACTGAAAGAAACAGTCAGAAGTCATCTTCTGGACTGGATTCTGGTTTCTGGTCCAAGAGCTTCATTTGGCCGGGCACCCATCGAAACGTTTTGTCAGCAGCGCTAGAGGGAAGGCTGTGATGCCATTAGTACGAACAAGGTGCATGAGACATTTGGGGCAGCAAAAGAAGCAGAAGGAAATGGTCTCAGCCATAGAGATGTAGGCCATGGTGACCTGGGGACCTGAGTGATTGTCTCTGTTGCTGTAATGTAGCATGTGAATTTTGGTTGTTTCTTTTTACCCTCCTAGTAACCAGCTGCCTGATTTTCTTACAAAAATCACAGTCCTTACCATTTCCGATAATGTATGTTGCTGCGGGATGAAGTTTCAAATATATTGGTTTCTCCAGCGTGCTAAAACAGAATGTTTTGGTCAAAATGCCAAAACTCATTGTATGTGACAAACAAATGAAGCATTAACTCTCAGCTTCCCAACATATATCCTAGTATGTTGTAATACTCAAATACTCACTCAAAGTGCTTTTCACATCATCCAGCTACTAGCTTGCAGCCTTTATAGGACAGATTCTTTTCATAAATTTGTAAGGCAAGGAAATTAAAGGCTTTGGTTGCCATACTGAAATTCAGCAGTAACTGTATCTCACTGATTTTTCCTCTCTTTTTTCTTTGCGGCAGGTTGGGCTGAAGTCCGTAATTGAGCAATTTCCAGGCCAGCTTGATTTCGTTCTTGTGGATGGAGGCTGCGTCCTCAGTCACGGCCACAAACAGCTGATGTGCCTTGCCCGGTCAGTCCTCAGCAAAGCTAAAATCTTGCTGCTCGATGAACCAAGTGCTCACCTGGACCCTGTGTACGTTTTGATCATTTGTTCTGTCTTCTAATATGAAATAAGAAAATCAGTGAGGCAGTACCACCAAAAGAGACCTTCTGTAACTTGTCTAGTCTGTTACTAAACCTGATTTCAGTAATGTATATTAGTAATTCTGCATGGGGGATCAGGGAAACCTAGGTACGACCTCAGCTTTATGGCTGATATGCACTTTCACAGCAGAAATGCAGCAGACGGAGATGCTGCAGAGTGTTGGTGTCCATGCACATGAGCTTTACAACACGCAGTTAGACTATTAAATACCACCAGTAAAGTTATGAGCTGTGCTGGCACATATGTTGCAGTCTAAATACTGATGCTTGATTGCCTTTCAGAACTTCCCAAGTGATCAGGAAGACTCTGAAGCATGCGTTTGCCAACTGCACGGTGATACTCTCTGAACACAGGCTGGAGGCAATGCTGGAGTGCCAGCGATTTTTGGTGAGCTTTTCTTGTAGTCTCACATACTGTTATTTTCATCACATTTGATGAACATGCAAAACATATCAAGCAGAATTGGCTGGATTGATGAGGGTCAGCTGGGGCAGTTGAACAACCTGCAGAAGAGCAGCAGGCTTCTGTTTGGTCTTTCATATGAGCTGTCTTAGACACCTGTGTTCAGATGAGCTGGGTCACATTATGGAAGAGCTGGATTCCTTCTTTCAGCCAGGACAGTTGTGTAGGTTACTAGCTGCTGATCCAAGTGCCTTATATTGCCAATTGGCTCAGGAGCTCCAGAAAAATCCCAGCATCTCACAAAGCCTTACCATTGCTAATGCAGAAGCAGCTGCACTTGCTCTTGAGCAATGGGAGGCTCCATGGGGCAGAGGGGTTTCCTGAGAAAACATCTGATTGTCAGAATCACTGATTTCCTTCTTCAAGCCACTTGAATATTCCTTTCTCATTTAACCAAGGTGACAAAGTATTGGAGTCCTGGGATATTTCCTTTGTTATATAAAAATGATTAGTAAAGGAAATAAAAGGCAAGTTATGTAATTGTTGTCAAAATAGAGGTTCCTTCCTCTCTATTTTCTTGACTCTTCCATCAGAGAGGACCTTCATTTTATTAGAAGAGTGAAACATTGTTTTGCATGTGTACTTGTTTGGGTGTATTAGCACAGCAGGAGGAATACAGCCTGAAGTTGAAGCAGGCTAGTCATTTGGCAGGTTGTATGCCCCTTTGGACGTGCAGCTCCTGTAGGAGTGCTGGAGTCCAGCCTTGCCGCCAGCCCGCAGCCTGCTCTGTGCCCGGCTGTGTCGGCAGAGCCCTGGCAGGCAGGCAGCCTCGGCCCAGAGTTTTCTACCATCTGAATGACATTTTAACAACAGTGTTGCTGAAAGCTCTTTCCCATCAGAGCTGTGCCCTCATCTGAGACGTGCTGTCACTGCAGTGCCAGTGGAGGAGCTGGATTTTGACCTGTCTGCTGCCCGGCAGGGGAGTCTGGCACAGCCGTACGGGGCAAACCTGTTGTTTCCTTCAAACACAGGCCAGCAGCGTTTCCTTGTTTGGCAAGAAGAAAGCAAAGAAGGCCTGCACCTTCCTGGCAGCCTTCTCACTTTGCTTGCAACGTAACTCTGTTTTCTGCAGTTAACACTTTCTTAACCTGGCAGTTCAGCAGGGCCAGGGAAATGCCGTGGCACCTGGACACTTCAACAAACAATCTCTGAGGTAAAAATCAAGTTGCAAGGAGAAACCAGCAAGCGCAGTGGCACTTTGGAACTTGACCAATAGGCATCTTTTCCACATGTTAAAATTTTAACATCTGTTTTTACGGTTGTAATTAGAAATTGCAAGCTGTAAACCAGGCTTTTCCTGTTTGAAGATATCTGATATGTCCTCATGTCTCGTCCCTGCTCTGTTAGTTGTGTTAGCTGAATTCTGTCATCACCATCATTTCCCATCTAACAGAGCGATATGTTTCTTCAGGTAATTGAGGACAATAAATTGCGGCAGTATGAATCCATTCAGAAGCTGCTGAACGAAAAGAGCTCCTTCAGGCAAGCTATCAGCCATGCTGATCGCCTTAAGCTGCTCCCGGTACACCACAGAAACTCCAGCAAACGCAAACCGAGACCCAAAATCACTGCCTTGCAGGAGGAGACAGAGGAAGAAGTGCAGGAGACGAGGCTGTGAGAGGCAGTGTGGGCATCCTCTTTAGGGAGCGAATCATCATCAGTGTCCCACAATGACAGCACCCGTGTTTCTGAACCTGCGGGAGCCATGCACAAACTGAACCTTGCAGGAGGTGCTCACTGCAGTGACTACATGTGCATTTGGGAATTTCTTCCCTTCCATGGTTAATTGTATGCATTCTTTGAAGTTTTGCCACTTTTAATGGTAAAACCAGACTTCCTTTGAAAAGCTGCTTTCAGTTGGTACTAATGAGATGGCAAGCAGAATAACCTGCTTTGGCCGACATAATCATTTCATAAAACTTTTAGAAATGTTCTTGCTGGGGTGAGAGATCCAGACAGCAGGAAGAATGTGAGAAAAATAATCAAACTTGGGTGGAAAATAGAAAAATCAAAATGTAAAAAGCTTCCTTGGATTCACTTCCTGCAAACAAATTAAGGGACAATATCAGCATGGTGCACAGAAAACTTCCTCCTCTTTGCTTTCCATGAAGCAACTGTAATTTCAACTTAGCAGAAAAGGCCAAATGCCCTTTCATAACAACACACCACTCCACGTGCATAGATGAGAATGAAGGAAGAGAGGATATTACCTTGCAAGCCAGTCAGCGTCTCTCATATCTGCACGATTAAGGGAGAATTTCCTCTTAAAACCTAGGAGACTGTCAACCTGACCCGACACTTACAGCAGGATGAGTGCGGGCTGACATCAGCATCTAGCGAACAGTAGGACTCCTGGAACCCTAATAGTCTGCATAGGTCTGGCACCTTTACATGCTTCTTACTCTGGCCTAAAACAAAAAGAAGAAACCTCTCAGAAGTAGACTTTAATAATGAAATTAATTTTTATACTCTTCTGGTTTGCAGTTTTACGATGAAACTGAACTTTCTCTAGGATATTTTATTTATTTTAATATTGTTCCAAACATTTACTAAGGAAATTATGTATTTTAAAGGTGATTATGTACTATAAAAAATATATTTGTACAAAAAGTTTTATATTTGGATTATTGGGGGTGTTTTTTGCTACTAGTCTTTGATGTCACATTATGATAGAGCTGTTAAAAACAAGGGCAGCCCCAGAGTTAGGCCAGGTACTGTTCAATGCTGTCTTTGTGCACTAAAGTATTTTAATGATGCAAACATTTTACATTATTTTTTTCTTTAAATAAAAAAAAAAAACAACAAAACCAACAACCCAACTGTCTGGTACAATGTTAAAACACCCCCCACCCCCCTCCCGGTGTGGATACTGCAGACCTATTCTGGTCCTTCCACTTCGGTCATTGCTGCCTGTCAAATACCTTCTATTAGGTATTTCTTCTAATAGAAATACCTTCTATTTCTTGCAAAGGCCCATCGGTGAAACGCGGGGCTGCAGGCGGCGCTGGGGGCGCGGTGGGGCACTGGGGATGCTGCTGCCGCTGGGCCCCTCTCAGGCCGGTTGTCCCGTCAGGGATGCTCTGGCCAAGGAAGGTCTGTACAAAGAGCTCTTGGCCGCTACCAGGCTGTTGGCAGCTCTGCCACACAGAGGTTTTGCAAATACGAAGTGGTTATAAATGAGCTTTGCATCTCACTCTGCTTGAGCCCTAAAGCTGCGAAGAGCAGCACATGCGAGTCCTGGAAAGAAAGTCTTTAAGGCATTATGTAGGCACAGTGGCCATGCCCCAAGCCTGTGGCAGCACCCAGTGTGGCTGGGCACCAAGTGTGGAGCTGCTCGCTCACTCTGAAGCAGCTGCTTACCCCTTCCCACTCTTGTTTTCCTCTAGCTCTGTCCCACATTACATATTGTCAGCCCCTTGTTACATATTTCCTCTGCAAATATACTTCTTCTGTCTTACCTTTTCTGGCCCAGACCATCATACTGTGCTTTTATTCTTGTCCACCTTCTAGCACCGACCTGGATCTCTTTCCTTTCTGTCTGCAAGAACATCTCCTTGCTTTGCCTGATTTGCTCCATGAAGTGATGCCTGTTGCTACAGAGTTCTAGATACCCTTGAGTCTCAATTATGCCATGTCACTCTTTCTCTGACACTAAGTTCTGCCTGCTTCGGCCTTTGTAACAACTGAAAACCAACTGTATATTAAAGCAGCATCACTTTTGAATCCTATCTCCATTCCCCTTACTTACTCAAATTGTTCCACTCACACTGTGTATCACTTTTCTCACACAGCCAGCTCACTGTTTGTACAAGTCTCTGCAGTGTATGTGGCCAAGCCTGGCCAGGGGGCCCGGGCTGCTGCAGCGTGGCCAAGCCCCAGAAGGAATGCCAAGGATCAGTCTTTTTAAGGATGCTACTCAGAGAAGCAGACATACCATGCGGGAGAATTTGTTATCTAAATAAACAAGATGATACAGAAAGATCAGCAGGAAAAAAACACTGTGTCAATAGAATCAGTGCACACTGCAAAGTTTGCACAATTAGTAGCATTATTTTTGGGGGTCATTGTTGCAGTTAGAAGGTGGCAAGTTGTTCCGAGTGGACAAGGAGACATTACAAAAAAGGAAAAGATGAATAACAGCAGGAACACAGGACATATGTGGAAGCTGCTGATACAAACCCCCAGGAGCACTTTGAAGGAAAAAATAAGTCAGTCCACTGACTGCTCCCTGCCCTGTAGCACCCTACTCAATGAGATAGCTTCTGCCATCAGTACCCAGCCACCACCGCTGTACTGCCTGTCCCAAAGAGCCCAGGCAAGATGCTGTGGAAATGCTTCTCTCTGCCCTCGGAGGGCAAGTGGGAAAAGTCCGGAGAAAACTGTTATTTTTTTCAGTCCAAACATATTGCTTCAGCTACTTTGGCGTTCAGGCTGGAACTGGAGGCAGGTCGGTACCAGCCTCCATAACGAGGAGAAGGACAGCATCTGCTCCCTATCAAAGGTCAAGAAGAGCATGTTACGTTCTAGAATAAACGTTCTTGTACTTGCTGTCGGTGGGATAACAGCTCCCAGGGCTGTTTGCCTGAAGCTAAGCTGGGAAGTTGTACATACTGTTCATAGTGGAAAATGGAGCACAAGAGGGAAAAAAAGGAAAGAAAGTGAGGCTATAACCTAAGCACGGTAGAAGAACAAACGACCTTCATAAATACAGGCTAAGCATTATATGAGAATTTTTCTTTTCATGTGCTTCACTTTGCAGACATTTGATAAAACAGATAGGAAAAACTACTCAGCTCAAAGCACTGTTACTAAATACACACACTTGTACTATTAAAAGGGGTGTGCGTGTGTACAATATACAGCCAAAGAGAAGAGCATGCTGATTCTAATACTACACATGAACATTTAATTTTACATCCTGCTAGGAAGAAACAAAAAAAATTTGAAAAGAGTGAAATTACTCTGCAGAGGATCTGTAGCCCTCCTTAAGTACAGAGAAGGGTGGCCAAGCACTAAGAAGCTCTTAGGACCACAGCCAAGCAAGGTTAGCCTAAACGAACTTGAACTGTACATATTTGTACATGCATACAAATCTCCATCTTTGTAAATCTTACATACAAAATAACTACACAAAGCAGCTTGATAATTGTCATTAGCAGGAACTGCTCAATCTCTCACTGGGGTCAAACAAGCCTGCTGTCCCAAAAAAACATTTTTGCTTTCACAGTTGCTTAACTGGTGTCTTACCAACTTTAGTATTTAATTAATTAAATATCTATTTCTAGAGTCTTTCTTAAGATCCACCTCCTCTATTTCCACAAGCCTTATATCCCTCAGCCTGTTACACCAGCATCAGAGCTGCTAAACACCTGATGGCCTTCATACTTCCTGAATTCTACTCTGTTCAAGCAACAGGTTTAAGTTATTTTCCTGAAATCCGGCAGCTCTTGAAAAAGGTGCCTTTTAAAACATTTCCTCACATTATGATTAATTCCAAATTGGCCTTGACTGTTGGAGATCAGTTCAGAACTATATCATTTATTTAATTTAATTTAATTTATCTAAATAGTATTCTGGTAATTTTTTTCTCCTCCTTCTGATATAGATCTGGTATTTTAATTCTACCATTACTTTGCTATGATTTAACATCTGGAAAAAAACCAAACCACTTTAGAACTGTATGTACAATTGTTCATTAATGGACAATTAATTGCTGCCTAAAAATCTTGCAAATTAAGCAACATGTAATGCAATACAGTAACACATTTCCTGTACAAACCCTCATGTTCTCCAAAAACAGTTTCCTGTTCCTAGGATAAACAATATTACTACTAATTTTATTCACCAGGACTTACGTCAATCTCAAAATACAACCCTTGTAAATGCAACTGGAGATTTTGAAGTGGTGTCTTAACTTTCTTGCCTGTTAATTTTTCTTCTTTCTCAAGAGGTTCCTTTTCATTGTGACCAAAGCATTAATGTGTGAATGGGTTTTCCTAGTCTCCTCCCAAACCCTTTCAAACATACTAGATAAGAATGAATTTGTCACTGATATGTTCAGGGGCCTACAATTACTGTTGCTGTCTCTGTGATGAGCCTGTGAGTTTGCTGCAACCTCTGCAGCTGGAAAAGGAATATGCCACTGATTGGACTTGCCAGTTACTTGTGCTCTGCTTTCTCCTAAGCCTGGACTGCGCTGCATGACACAGGGGACTGCATCCCAGCTCCTTTTTGAGCTAATACTACCCAAAACTACAGTTGGACTACCACTGTGCTGAGGAAGTATTTCCCCTCTCCCAGACTTCTGTTCCTCTAAATCCTTGAAGTTAAAAGTCCCTTCTTTCTGATAACTGTATACAAAAGCAAATTTCTGCCTTCTGAATCTACCTTTGCTACAGCCCAGCACACACCTCATATTGCCTCAACAGCCACTTTGACTTCAGGTTTCTGAAGAACAGCCCACTTTGTAATTCTGAAGTCTCCTAATTATGGTTTGAATGTCATAAACATCACAGCACCAAGAACATGGTCCCTCATCCTTTCTCCAGATTGGCTGCTTCCACAAGCATCTTCCACCTCTAGAGGCTATATTCTGCTTCTCCAGTTTTACTGGAAAGCTGGAGGGATTTGTTTTGTAAATGACTTGAGCTATATTATGGGAACAGATGCACCTCATAAATTCAGGCCCTCTGATTTCGTTCTTGTTGATGAATGCTGCTGCCTTTGTTGAATGACGATGCAGGTTTCTTCACACCTTTTATTTTGGAGCTCATGCTCAGCAACTAAGCAGCTGAGGCAAGTATTGTCTGATGGACTCAGACATTCATTTAAGGAACATATTCCATGTTCTTTGACAAGAAATAAGAATCATAGAGACATGCTGAAAGCTTTTATTTTCAGGACTGACTTGAAGAGGAAAGCTGGAATATTTAGGATTTACTGAAGTCATGGCTGGATGAGAATAATCTTTCATGTTCTTCTGGTTGAAGAGATTGAGTCATATGTAAGGACTGTAGTATATCCAGATAGGGGCTAAATTTAAAGTGTTTTCACGGACATAGTGGCCTGTGGAATGGATGCAACATTAGAAGCTTCCCTGTAACTTCTGAGATACAATTTAAAGATATGGAAAGGGGTAATAGATGGGAATAGAGCACAGCATGGAGCAGCGTAGTCCATCATAGGCAGAGAGGTTTTACATGTGCTATCTAAGACAAAGGAAAGAATGAAGAAGAATGATTTTGCCCATTTAGAGTAGCCATTACAAGTCATGTATGAGGAGTGCTGTTTGTAGCATCACAGGAAGAACCTTAAGATACAGTGAAGCCCTGGACACATGAACAGAGTTTTGCCATGCTTCTGCACGGTCTGTCACAATCCAAATGAGAAGCCAATGGAGAAGCTGATATGTTCGCATGCAAACTATTTTATGATTATGTGGTTTTCACCATTTGAGGGCAGGAAGTGATAGAGCCTAACAAGAGAGCTTAACAGTTACTACAGAATGTAAGACTCAATTAAGAGATCTGCAAAATACTGTGTGACTAAAGATGTGTGAAGATCACAGACTGTTTTGAACTGAAAGACAGACAAACAAAATGATAGTGGGTAGAAATAAACCAGGTAGAAGATGCAGATTGAAAGAGATAAGGACAGCAGGCTGAAAAGAAGGATAATGAGGGCATTGAAAGGCAATGCTAAATTTAGCAAGACTTTTAAACAGATGACCAAAGTTACTTTGCCTTCTGCAGATTTTCCCTCAAAGTACAACCCTGAAGACTTTTGATTCTCACATTTTAAGACTGTATATTGTCTGTATCTCAAAACATGCTGTAGCACACTGTGCATCTTCCTGCACAGAAACATACTGCAAACTCTTGATCTAAATTAGATCTGACATTTCCAAGGGTATGTTCAAACCTAGCTTAGAAACATGTCAGAATTTTTTTTCTTTTCTTATAGCTTTAAAAAAAAAAATAAATTACTGTTATTACAAATCCTGATGTTGCAACTTCTGTGATCACTACAAAAAATGTTTTCCATCTGTGTTCCTCCCCACGAAATCCATGCGACCTTCTCACACAAGCTACCCCACTGCTGCTCGCACCGCTTCAGCACGTAAAGGATCCTAATTGTTGAGACGCATTGCTCTGACCCACAGCGGTTAGCAGCTGACTCATTCTGTTGAGAACCAACTGCAAGAGTAGCATCCCATTTTTCAGCAACAAAATTACTGCTAAAGAAAAAAAAAAAATTAAAAAATCAACCTCTACAGAAATCGTTAGTTGGTTGTATGTTACTACCACAAAAGAAATTGAAGCTTTAATAGAAGAGTGATTAGAAAAGACATGAAATTTTTAAAATATATTGTACAAGAAATGATTACAGAAATAAGCTCCTAGTATCCTGTGTCAATAGAGAGAACACACACACACAAACTAAGAGACAGAAAGACAATATGCAGTACAAAAATTTTATTGACATGAGTTTGGGATGATTGTTTTACATATAAAGGTGAAGCGTTAGGAAACAGTTAGGTAATCCTTCTCTCTTCCAGGCTTAATTTGAGAAGAATGCTACTTTGTAAATTATAGGCATGACCATGTTACTGTCCATAGCTCCCCAAACCATCTCCTGGGAGCCCATCAGAAGGCATCTAAGTCTGATCCAAGAAAACTACACACGTTCCTCTGCCTACCAGGTGAGGTATCGAGACAACAAGTGTTTCCACATTATTACAGTCCACAAGTATGTAACTGTAGCTACTGTCAGGAAAGCCTAGGAAAATACTCCCTTTGTAGAAACTCTCCCTCATGGGAATATGATCTACCTCTGTAGTGAGGGGGAAATGATAAAGACTTAATTTTAACTGCAACTCAAGTATCATTTCACAGCAATTACATCTTAAAGCCACAACAGAAATTGATAATTACATAGTAACTTATGTTACCGCTACTACATTATCTCTGATAATACTGTAGTTAAGCTTGTGCTCAAATTCCTTTACAGTAAAATCTGTTTATGTAAAACACTATTATTTCTTGGATACTCTTAAAACACTAATGAAGTATATAAAAGTTTTTACAGTATACAAGAAAAAACTAAGTTAATAAATGATCACATTTTCTTCAATTCTATCAAAGAATAAGAGTCTGAGAAAAATAACTTTTATTGCATTTTAATTTCTCAATCTCTTTCCTTTTTTAAAAGATAAAAGTTATAACAGAAATTCATGACATTTTAGATGAAGAGAAGCTTGGGAGAAACAAAATCACAATTCAGCAGGCAGATGATGGCGAAATCAAAGTATTTAATATGGCTTGTAGCTGAAAGTAATTGATCTGCATTTCCAATCATTGGTTATTGCCACATTCCATTAATTGTTCATTAAGTGAAGATAAAAACATGTCTTTAAAATGCATGTACAATAGCTTTAAGCCATTGCTGTACATATTGTGCAACTCATCTGAATGCAGTTTAACACGTGAACTTAATATTTATGTACAGTATATACACAGACAGAATCCTGTGGTAATACCCCTGAAGATTATCATTTAAACGAGTAATTTTCATAATAAAAGAAAAAAAAAAAAATCTATGAAGGTGGCAAAACTGCCCATTTCTGAAGTTCAAATCAATATAATTTCCACCTGATTTACATAGAAATAAAACTGTGGTCCTGTACAAACTTTACATTACAGGGAAACAGTTTATTTTTAAAAAAATATTTACATATTTGAGTACTTGGTTCTTTGCAATAGAGATTATATGAACACAGAAAATTGTATGGTAGGCAAGTTTATTTATTAGGTTTTTCTATTTGTTCTTTTTTGTGCAAATTCCAAATCTCTCTTTTTGTGTTATTATCTGCCTCTATTTGCCTTGTATTACTGCTGCTGCTTTTTTTAGTATTCTGAGAAGGCTGGGTGACTTTACTTCTAGGAACAGGAAGAAAAGATTTAACTCTTGAAACACCCAACTCTGTCTTTGATCTACTGTTGCTGCTTTCCACAGTTCGACTGCTGCTGAGAGGACGCATTCCATCCTATGAATAAACAAATTTTTCTGTATTAATAATTATTGCCATTTGACCTGAAAAACAACCAACCAACCCTACCAGCCCCAGAGAACCTTTGTTATTTACAAGTCTTCTGCAGTTTAATATGACCACTTCTTACTACTTGGTGAGCAAACTATGGCATTTTTTTGCTTCTTTGACTGAAAGGCAAGCAATATCATCGAGATCTTACAACACCAAAATAAGTCAACAGGGTTTTTGCACTGCCATTGAAAAAAACTTAAATTTGATTCTCAGATGTCTCAATTTCAGGAGTACCCAAATAAAAAAATACATGTTCTTTCTTTCATTATTGTGGAAAAATGACAGCTGCAGCCACAGCTAAAAGGGAAAAATAGAAGATTAGGTAGTTATGAGCAAAGAATCCAGCTTTACAGATTCAGTAAAGATACTCAGTTTTTTTGTACCATCAAGGCCATAAATAAAACAACATCATCATGATGAAAATAATACTTCAAGAATAGAAGCTGAAATACTAGTTACATTTTTATCCATAATCTTATAGACTGGTTTCTTATAAATTAGAGTTTAGCATCTCAAATTATTTATGCTAAGAAGCTACATTCTTAAAAACTGGTCTATACTATATTCACTCACTTCAATTTAGATATCTGAACTGCCAAAGTCAGGTATGTTGTCACTTTTTGTTCCTTTATAGTCAAAGAGAAAGAGGTTAGTTAAGCCATTTTATGATGGTCACTAACATATATCTTTCATGAGAGATGCTTACCTTTCCACTGACAGGAAAGAGAATTAGGACCCTATCATGAACAATATTAAAAAGTTGATTTTCACCATCAGCTGCTACTCCTCATATAAAGGTTGATGGTATGAAAATTTATTAATCCTTTTTAATCAATTTGTTTGTTTGTATACTGGATCAAAGATTTTGCATCTCAGGTTTCTCTTTCTCCTTCACATACTTGAAAACAGTTTTTCTTCCAGGCAATTAAATAAAATACAATTATGGGTATGTTGAACCTTTAAGTAATTTGTCTTATTACTGTTGATAAGATCTCTTCTACTTACTGAGTTTTGCTTTTGTTACCTAAAGAATTCTACTTACCTTCCAAAAAGGATGCTTTTCTAATCTCAAACTTTTTTTTAAACACCAGTTCTTGCATAGGTTTATTATTGTTACAACTGCCCCTAAAAGTTTGACTTCTGCTTCCAAACTAAGACTGTGCTCTTCTAGATTTTTGATAAATCTTCTGTAGTAATGACTAAATTTAGAAACAAAGCTTACCGTTCTATTAGATCTCCTTCCTCTCTAGCAAAAGGTTGGATTGTGTTTCCTTCATTTTGGCCAACATTTTCCCACAAAGATATGGAAAATCCCTTTTTTTTTTTTTTATTCTGTATAAAATCGTTTGACTAAGTTCTTCATAAAACTCAAAGATAGCTAGATCATCTTTACATTGTTAGAAGGAATTTTAAAAGGAAAAAGTTCACTAGGAAAAATTTACAGTAGGAACAGGTAGGTCAGCTTACCAAATTATACAGGCATCACTACTATGTGAAACTCTGATTTGCAATGTCAGAAATTAATGTGTTTAGAGAAATACTTAAAAGCAGTATATCTAAATGTGAATCTGAAGTGTTAAAACTGTTTCCATTAGCAGAGACAGTTTCCTGGATTTTAAATAAAATTACAGAAAATATTCTAACATTTTGCGTATTTTGATATGAAAAAACAGGAAGGGTGGTAAATCATCTCATCCAGCTTTAGCTACTTCATTGTACCTGCAGAAAATAGACAGTGTCTCTAGAAAACAGTTTATCACAGTCAGACAAAAGCATCTGGACTGGGCTCTAGAGGACCCCTATCAAGAGAATATAGATGATTCTGCCCTGGCCAAGCTTAATTGAGCTGTGTGCTCAGAAGCTCTCTTGATGTTCAAAAACACAAAGAGCAAGACAGAAAAGGGAAAATAACAACAGAGAAAGCAATATTTTGTACTTTATTACCCAAAGAATTAAAACTAAGCAGGATATAATTACATCTTCATATTCAGTGGGGATGTTAGCACTCACAATTATTTGAATTTCTCAAAGAAAGAAGATAGTGGACCTATTATATCTTGCAGTAGTATTCAGCTTACCTTTCCACTCTGAAACAGCTCTGAAGACAGTAAAGTTTGTTTACATTTAGACTATTTTTTTCCCCAGAATCACCAAACTTAAAACACAGGATTTCTTTTGATTTCTCATAAATAATATAGCAAGACAAGTGTATATTACAATAAATAGCTAGGTAGAAAAATGAAACTGAATGCTCCTTTGAAAAAAAAAAAAGCTATTCTTCACAAACTCCAGTAAGGTATCTTCTCAAAATTTCTACCACTGAGACCCCTTTGACACCAGAACAGCTCAATTCTACTTAAATAACAACACATAGGAAAACAGTGGTTTGAAATCATATATATATGGGTAATCACTACCAAAAAAAATGGTAGGGAAAAAAAAACAGGAGCCAGCAATTTTACATCAAGAATTTTAAAAAATTTTGCGCTTTTGCAACCTTACTAAATAACATTAATTGTGGGGAAAAAAATTAATCCGGGGCTTTTAATTCTCTCAATATCTGATGCAAATGACTTATAATGTCAAAGTAATGTCAACAATACTTGCCCTAGGGAGATGGCTTTATGTAAACATGAAAACAGAAGCAAATACATCCATTGTTTAATAAATCTTTAGTTTCCATTAGGACACATGGTAGAAACTTGGCATGGTGTACCTAGCAAGTTTCCTAAGAATCATGACAGTTTATTCTTGTAATAAACAGGGCACTGGAACACTAATTCTTTGGATCCAATCAGGAATTCAGATTCTGGAGAAACTCAAGATACCTTCCCTATCTTACAACAAAACTTGTTTCACCTACCTTTTGTGCTGTTGTGTTACTTGGGTTAGTACCACTTGCTGAAAATACAGGATTGTTCTGAGAGTTGTTGAACATCAATAACTCATCTTTAGAATCTGCAATCTAAAAAAAAAAATGGGGAATTTTTTAGTTATTCAAAGCAGAGATTGTGTTTCAATTTGCCAAATTATGTAGCCTCGATTTTATTTTCATTTAGTTTCTGTGCCATGCAATTCATAAATATCCAAAGAATGATTAAAATATCTTTCCTCGAGTGTGTTTGTAGGAGATGGGAGATAGAGATTTCACACTGAATATTATCAGAGGAAGATTAAACATACATTTTCAGAGCAATACTATTCAGTGAACCCTAAGGTGAGTTTCCCATTACATTTTATCCAGCCCCTAGAATACCACAGAAAAGAATGATCCTTTTCCTCCTGCCATGTTTCTTCCCTGTTATTTTCCATCAGACCTTGTGACCATGCAATAGCAGATAGGTCTGATCAGCCTTCCGTCCTCACTGAAAACTAGGAATTTTATCCTGAGGCAAGCTGATCCAGTTCAACTCTGCAACTGCAAAAGTACTCAATCCCAATGTAACAGAGGCAGCAGGAACATGTTTGAGTGAAAGGGCAAATTCGAGAATAGAAGTACTTATTCTGATGGCAGCCTGAAATTACATTACACAAAGAAAACATGCAATAGCACCATTACTTCTGTAAGTCTGTACCAAGCAGCTAGGAATTAACAACAGAAATTCCAGCCATAGATGGTTCCACCCATGGTGAGGAAACTGAACAAAAGACAGTGACATCTATCTTCTTCCTTATCTAACCCATATTTCCTTGAATTGTCAACAACAAGCAATTACATGTCATTAAACACAATTTTAAGTTGGTTACCATTTCTTTAAGCACATCCCATTCTTTGAAGGATAGATATAGTAAATCTCTTCTGATTAGCTTGCCAGCTTGGTGCCTATGACTCATGCAAGCACTGTAAATACTTCAAAAAAACCCCAATACAAAACAAAACACCATAATAAAGGATTTCATTAAATAGATTGAAAAATCTTCCCAAACACAGTTGGGTTTTTTTTAATACAAACTTGGTTGACTTCTAAGAATAAACAGAATACTTAATAAAGCAAAACGAATAGACCTGCTGTTCAGGGAGATCCTAGAGGATGTAATAGCTTAAGACTGACTCTAGCTGTGTTTGAAAAGATACGGAACCGCTGCTCTGGTGTGTATGCAGCCTGCTGTCACACCCACCTACTGCAGCTGTGCTAAAGGAAAGAAGGAAATGAATAAACAGCTACAGCTACAGAGAGAGCTGGATGCTTTTGGTGTAGAAGGAAAAATGAGAGAGATCCACGGCCCCACGCTCTGCTCCAACAGGCCTCCCATAACCACCTACAACCCATTCCAGCATAGAACTTAGCCCCAAACCTATGAGCCTTACGAGCATCCTTCACCCTCTTCTGCCACTGTTAAGGAAGAATGAAGCCAATCCATGCTTTCTTGCTTGGGCAGCAAACTGCAGTTTTGCTACACAGCAGAGGAGCTTTGAGACTGTTCTGTGATGGCTAATGAGCTTACATTAAAGAAACCAAATGTGCAATGCATATTAGGAAAAACTTTCTATGGCTTTAAGACTGCAAAACAGTTTCCCAGTGGAAGCAATGATAGCATGAAAGATAACATGGGGAATAATAATGCAGAGAAAGCTATTGTTGCTAGCATTTATGAACTTAAAAATTTCAGTCTCAACTGCAAAAATCTCTATGAGAAAAAATAGTGAAAGTGTAATTTAAAATAATGTATATTAAACCAGAATACTTACACTTAAATGTATAATTTATTAGTTGACTTTGGCTTATTCCCCAAAAATTTAATAAGTTTATTCAGTTCAAGCAATGCTTGTAAATTAAAAATTTATTTTAAACTTGTAGCAAACAACTGCATATGGTAATGACATAAATTATTTAAAAACGTTGTGTTTACCTTGCTTATATCAGGCTCAGATTTGCTGGAACACATACTTTGAAGTTCCTGCACAAGATCTACTTCATCATCAGAACCAAGGGACAGCCTTTGCTCCAGATTTGACGTTCTCAATTGATCCTTCTCCGAAGATCTGGTTAAAAAAACCCAACATATGTAGAGAACAATTATAATTATGCTATGAAACAAATTTTTAAATTAAGTATTATACAGACCTGAAAAATAGTAATTTCTTTCCGAATGACCTTTACTACCAGAAACAGAAAGAAAATAACATCTAATTAAGTAGCAGCACTAGTTGTCAATATTGTTATATTATAATAGATCTTCATTCTATTCAAATTATTTCCATTCTGACATTTTAACAAAGGATTCTTCTGCCTACTATCTTCAGAGGTTCTCCACTTTTTAAGATGGAGCAATCAATTTCATTCCACTCTGTTTTGGACTTAATTCTAAACACTTAACCCCTGGCATACTGAAAGCATAAATATTCTATACTCTCCGTGCTTGTGAATATGGTAGAACCAAGGTTTCAAACTGAAGCAAAGTCGCAAATGCAATTCCCTCTGGCTAATTCGTATGCTTTCTTAGAGAAATTTGTATAATTTTGACTAAAGTGCATGTACTATACCATTTTGAATTGCTATGCAAAAAGAGCCAGAGGAGTTTTTAAAATATAATGTCAGGTGAGAAAAGCATATGGTTGGCTTTTCATGGGAGAGTAAGTGTTACATAATAATCTTAAGTCATAGACTATTCTGCTACATAAAAAAATATGTAGTGCTGCAAGGCTTGAATTACAGAAATAGATTCTAAAGCTATATTGAAGTACAACTTGTTTTGAAGTACAATTTGTTTTGGATTTGTATTAAAGTACAAATTTTATTTTCTCTCAGAAATGAAATTAAAAAGGATTATTTTCTTCAAATGTACAACCCAAACATTACCAAACATTCATCTATTCATTATAATGAGCTGGTTTACAACACAATTTTATCATCTTTATATTGTTTGATATGTGTTACAAATACCAGAAAGTACAACTTACTTTGTGGCAAGAGAAGCTCTTTTCCTACAGTTTGGTTGCAACACAGTCTTAGACTTTATACCTGCACAAAAGAGAGACTGACTTATTAGTGTGTTGCCATGTGCATTGATTTCTTTATTCTAAAATCTGTGATAAACAGGGAAAAAGTGTTCCCATTTTACTGGCTAATTATATCAATAGATTCTGTGAAATATCAGAATACATCCCTTGAAATTGTTCAGAGTAGCATTAGGAACTGCTAAAATGGCAAATGGGGCATGGGTTGCCCAAGCTTTTGTGGAAGACAGAACATGTCTGTGAAAGGCACTTGAACCACCCTTACTGGTTCTCTCAAAGAGAAATCACTTGTCAACAGGGAGATATTTATGTTTGCTTCAAACAACTTGTAATCAGTAACAACATTTGATTCTCATAGTCAGAAATGGAAGGCTACTAAAATTAAATTCATCATTCCATTTTTTACTTATATTCAGATATGAACTGGACTCTAAGAACATTTTCAGATACAAGATACAGTATCAACCATCCTACTTCAGGTTATATGCATTTGATTTTTTAAATGCTCTTAGCGGGATTAGATAAATTCACAATTCAGATGGAGAACTAGTAATCAAAATCAGGACAGAGTTGTAGTTCAGAAAAAGCAGACTTCTTTATGAACAAGAGCTGAAGAAATGAATAGCTCAATTTAACATTACATAGTATCAGGCATCAAGTATTTCAGTCTTTTATATATGAATTAACTGAGGCTAGAATCTTACTGTTTCTAAAGTGTGTGTAAGCCTCTCTCTCTCTAAATACCTTCCTAACTCTTCTGTCTGAAGGAGCTACCTTCATTTTCTGAGAGCAAAATGAGTAATTTGATTTTGTCCTCTAGTTTTCCTGCGCAATATTCTATTCCATTATAGTATTCCTCAGTTTTCCTTCTTGACATATGTATGCTTTTAGAAGAATGATATATTGCTTCTGCACATATTTGGACATTATCCCTGTGTAGTTGTTAGATGGCTTTTGATCTTGAGGTGAAAAGACATTTCAAAAGTATCAACTATTAATATAACTTTCAGATTTATACACACACATAGACCCAGTCATATAAAGCCTTCTTTATAAAATAGCATTCTGAAAATTATGTGAAAGCGTCTTGAAAACTTTACAGTATCTATGACTACATAGAATTTTTGCATTTATTTTTTTCAATTAAAGTGATAATCAAACAAAAAAAAAATCTTCAATTTAAAACCAAAGATCTCTTCCTTCCACTACAGGGCTTCCAGATTATTCTAATCCATTTAACTAAACAGACTGAATAAGAGATGCATGATCTGAGGATGCATGCATTAATTTATTTTTACTTCAAGTCAAACAATAGTAATTATGGTAGTGAAGCTATAAAGTATGTGTAAAAAATTCCAAAAAGTAGGTATACTCTAAATTAGGTGCAGACTAAGGAGTACCAATCAAGTAATTAAGCGTTCTCTCAATCGATATTGAAGAATGATAGAGCATCATTCTGTGCAACATGAGGTGAAACCACCGCTTAATCTTCCACCATCTGAGCCAAAGCTTACCTCATTATCAGACAATAGGAAGGGCATTAGAACAAACAAACAAACAAACAAACAAACAAAAATTAATTAGGATACCTCACAGTTACAAAGAAATAATTTGGGGGGAAAAAGTAAACAATTTTTTACGGGTAAACATAAACATGCATGTCATTTAATTAAGAATTATTAGTTCATGATATAGAAGAAAAGTCAGATTCATATCTATGCAGCTTAAACCCCCACACCTTCTTTCAGAATTGAAAATAAAAAGCTTTACCTTCCGTATTTGTCTCCTGCTTATTCCATGACTGGGAGGATAAATGGCCTGACTTTTTGCGAGGACTTGTGCTCACTTTTCTCCAAGAAGCATTCTCACCTCTTTTCTTACCACAATTTTTGTAGCTTGAAACCACGGATAAAGGAAAATTTCCTCCCTTAAAATCTGCTATATAATTATCTAGCTCTGAAACAAAAGTAGAACAATGTTAAGAAGTGACTGTTGCAAAAGCAAGTCTGACTACCTTATACAACTACTTAGTTTAATGACTCTAAATGCTTTTACACACACTTCCCATCATAACTACAGTTATGTTTTGTGGAAGTTTTAAAAAAGGAATCAACCAAATAAAAGCCCGCCTTTGGCAACATACAACTACTTGCCTTTCAAACTGTTCATAATTACCTGTTCTGGGTAGAGGACAACCATGCAAAACAGCTTTATTTAGCAAGATACTGAGAGCAGCTTTAACAACAGCCTGTTGACCTTGGCTAGGATTTTTTTTTGCTATTGCTTGTCCTGGCACAGATGGTCTTTTCACAGAGGCTCTGGAGAGTATTGCTTCTTGAACTCTGGGAGCTATCACAGCATTCCATAACTTGGACATCCACCTGTAGGCACACAAACAATCCCTTAACTTCAGAGACAATTATCAAAACCCAAGATTTTATACTTTGGGTAGGCACATCAGATTTTGCATTTTCAGGAAGCACATATATTTTGGACTTCCTGTTGTACCTCATTTCAGAGAGAAACTGATTTTATTTAAGGTAGGATTTATTTGTTTTATAATAAAATATTTGACCTAACTTTATTCAGGTTGATTTGGCAAACTATTTGCCATCTGATGCTTTTCCTCCTTCAGATAAGGACTATAAAACATCCTTTTCATTTTAAGGCTGAAGGAAAGAACATCTCAGAAAGACTTATGTTCATGTATATACAAAAAAAGCCCCTTTCACGTTTGCGAGTGCACGGAGAAATTTCCATGCTTGCAGGTGCTCATTCATAGTCTATTTGCTGCCAGAATGGGAAAAAGGAGGTATTCAGTTATGATTGCACCCTTTCAAGTATTCTTTCATTTCCAAAGTTGTCCAGTTTACAAGACCTTTCTATTCGTACAGCTGCCTGGCTCTCACTCTCCTTTTGTTTACTTGATCTATGGTGAACTGTGTTTCCTGGATGCTGTGGATTTTCCAGATTGTCTGGTTTGGAGACTGGGTCCAATTACAAAAATTTGAATCAAAGGGACATAGTTCTTCTGGGACTCTAAGACAGAAATATTACCTTGATTTAGCACAGAAGTGAAAAATTAGCGTTAGGAAATAAATAAATGCTATTTCTTACAGTTTATAGTTCTCAAGGGATAAAGGCTAGGAGTTTCAGGCTTAGGGCTCAACTCACATTTACAAGGGACACTGAGATAATATTTTTTAGATAAAATCCAACTCTTTTTTTTTTCCTTATAATATCTTATGGGAGGAAGATTGTAAGATTTGAGAGTCAGAGGGTTTATATTAAAGGTCTATAAGAAATGATAGGCTATAATGCTGTGTTTCAGCTTTGCAGAAATCCATTCAGAAAAAGTGAAGGCTAAAATGTCTGTTTGACTTAAATGAACCATTTTGTTGCATACGTTGATACACAGAAGCCATCTTATTATAAAAAAAATTATTACTTTTTGTCTTTTTTTTTTAAAGTTAGAATGCATGAATCATTTGATAGATGTATTTTTGGTGAGTTATGAGTTATGAAGCATAAGATTGAGTTTTGATGATACATAACCATGCTACAAAGTGCTGGTATAAGCTTGGTAAAAGTTACATTACTTAGAAAAATTGTACAGTTGTTGAAATAAGAAATAAGATATAAAATGCATATTGGAGATGTTCCTTGAAGCTTCCTTAGCATAATGCTGTAGATACTATTCCTCATACAGTCTGTTCTGCTAGCTGAGTTAAGCTACCAAAATAAACAATTTCTTCCATTTTAGTATTAAAGAAGTCTATCTCTCCATTTCTGCCTCGGAAAGCTTTTGACATTTCGCAGTTCTGTTGGTATAAATGGTCAGAAATGAACGCCACAAAGATAAAATTAATTGAGCCCATTCTAATACAACAGTTAACAATTGATGAGCTCTACAATGCCCTCCTCTCTAAATTCTAACATGGTATTTAAATTCAGTCTTACATTTGTGCTCATTTTGATCAAGTCCCCAGTTCTTTGACATAGCTGATATGTAGGAAAGGTATAGGACCTCCACATCCCTGAAAAAGAGCTGTAAAGTGAAACTTTTTCCTGTTGGAACATAATTTTTAATTCCCTAGATCAAAACCAAGAAAAAAAGGTAGCTAAAATTTTCCTCGTTTATTCACTCTACTCTCAAAAACATGTGAAGCTACATGAAACAGCAGACAGCAAGAAACAATTTCCTATCACACCTTCTCTCTCCCTTCCCAGCTGCCTGCTTCTACCACTTGCCTCCTGCTAACACTTAGCGCAGAACAAACCCAGTCTGTAGATAGCTGTCTGCTGTCTTAATGAATTGAACTGACTCAGTGAAATTTTAATAAATGTAAAAAGCAGCAGAACAGCACAGAAGTCGTTAATTAGATTGAAATAACAGCAACCAGTGAGCTGCTAATTAAAAGTAGTTATTGATAGTTGTATGACCACACTGTTGGTCATCATACTGCTAAACTAAAAGCATCCAGTAAATGCTTACTGGAGCTGTGTTTTTTAATTGTTTATTGGTGGACAAAAACTACATTAAAATGAGGAGACAGATGACATATTACTGCTGTAAAAGACATTTTGGGGTTGTGCTCAAGATAAAGCATTGTGAATCCAGCCAAAGTTACACATGGGAGAAATCCAGACTCAGAATTGCATAATGAAGGGATCTAAAGAATAGTTTTTCTGTCCTCTACTAATGCCACTGCAATAAATAATTGCTTAAGGTTTCAGAGGACATGATTCTAGATGGAGACGGGAGATAGATGCATGGTATACTTTATTCTTTTTTTATTTCATAGCACCCATAACATTTCAAGTCAAGGCTACATTCACATTTAGACTTTGATAATTACTCTGGATATTAGATAATCTGACCTTTTAGAAAAAAAAGGAAAATGAACAAGCAAAATGTATCAAGATATGCAAACAGAACAAAATATGAGAAAGCCAGTACACACACTAAGCAAAGGACCCTGGAAGTAAGATCAGCAGAAACTAGTACAAGAGAGAAAATTCAGAGAGGAAACAGAAGTGGCAAGTCAGGAAATGCTATGAAGCAGGGTGAGAAAAGTAATGTTGCATTTCCAGAAACCAGTGTTATTATTTGAATTCTGAATAAGTTTGCATCTTAATTAGGGACTCATTACCTATCTAATATAGACAAGCAACATCTTAGCATAAAATTAATATATTTTATAATTCTGTAACTATTTCTTGTATCAGTCGTTAGCATTTGCAGAGAAGTTGGAATGTGAGCAGATGTTCATGCAATTGTAGACAAGAAGAGACAAAATTTTCATCATTCTTCTTTTATGTTGCTGGTCATCTAACCATATGTATAGCTAAATGTACATACCTGCCTTATTTACAAAGCTAATACATCTGTGAAATTGTATGTATGTTTAAAAATGATACTAGTATTAAAAAGAGAGAAATAATTTCCAAGTTTCCCTCATATACAGCTTCAAAAGGAAACTTTACCAACTTTTCAAGACTGGAATTCTTGAATCTTCTTTTGGTCTGTTCACTAATGAACAGCTTTCTTTACAGTGCTGTTTTGAAACCTTTAACAGGTTGAGCAATATTAGCCATTCCAGTTCAAGTAATATTTGTGTCAGAAAATAATGGAACAATCACAGCAAGACTGACTTTCAACCAGTGTTAGACATGCAGTTTCCACTTGTGTACTTCAGAACTGCTGTTCTAGTAATTAAATATTAAACAAAAGTTTAAAAATTTCAATAATGTCCACTAAAATACTTTCAAGGTTGCAACGTCATATTGATTTTGGGAGAAACAGGACTACTAAATTTGTAATAAGCATCTGGATGGAACTGAACAGTGTCAAACAAGAAACAGAAATCTTACTTCACTGTCACTTGGCCATGCCCTGGCACCACAGGACAAGAGAAGAAATGTTTTGGTCCCATAAGTGCTTCAGGTGCTCCTAGGCGTGACAAGCAAGAATTCAGCTGGTGCCAAACAGCAAGAATCCAGTCTATGATCTTGCACACAGGATCACATGGAGGAGGTACTTTGCCTCTAAACTGAAGAGAGAAAAGATGTTTGACATGACATAAGACCTCTGATGCAAACACCTTCACTGAAATCCCAAGAAGGCTTGTTTTTTTTTCCCCCCCAGTGTACTGCTATTACAAAAATGAGGAACAGTCAAAAGCTAGTCAAACGTTTTTATGGAGTATATTGCAGTCTTGTCATATTAAAACATTTCCCCAACTACACTTTAAAAAACACTTCTTTATCAATTAATTGACATGCCTCTACTTTCTTGTGGGAAACAGACACAAATTTGGCAGCAGTGCTTTTTCTATGGTGTCTGAGATTAGGATTGCAAGAGATATTTACCATATCCTATGCAATGTGTACGATATAAATAAGGCATATAAAAGAACATACAATCACACTGAAGAGGAATGTCTCATCCAGGCATGTTCTCAGTGGATTTCCGTACTCATTTTAGATTTAGTAGCAATGAAGGAAAGATGCCTTTCTCTAAGACTTACATTTTTTAGTATGCCTTGTTAAAGGCAAATTATTTGGTGCCAGAAAAATCACCTATTTCATTTGACTCCAAATTACAGTCTTCATCATCCTAATCCTGACAGCATCCTGTGGAACAGTTTGAATTAAAGGAGCATTAAAAGATGCACTAGGGATAGTATTTGTCAGCACTGAAGCCAAAGCTTATTGACAAGAGTCTACAGATGAACAATATAAAGTCAATGTAGAAACACATTTAAACTGTTCCTGTATACCTTAACAGTCCAAAATAAGGTGAAAATAACTTTTCATATGAAAACATTAATATTAAGGCACAAACAAGGTATCAGAATACAGAACAAGGATCTTTGAAATAGGCTATTGTTGAAATAATAAATGTGCTTTTTATTTTCCATTAGATTTTTATAACAGATTAATCTTTCTTCTGTTTTTAACTTTGAAATCCACTATTTTAAGCCCCACACCAACTGGCATTTGAGTGTGTGTATGGCACATGTATGTATTAAAACAAAAGAAGCACTAGCACACTGGGCATTTTTACTCATTATTTAATTAGGGAAGATACAGGAAAATACATGGCCTTTTTCTCCATAAATGCTTTAGAGAAAATAATGAGATTACTACCCAAATTCTTTTCAACTTCAGTCAGAGATGGGAAACTATTACATTGTTAAACTCTAACCTCTAAGCCTAAGGATTGCCTTCAAGCCTAAACAAAATAGCTTGAAAATGTTATCTGTTACATGATGCTACAAGTTCTGGTAGCCAAAGTAGTTTGGCTGAGTAAGTTTGATCCAGTCTTTGTGAACAAACCAGAATACCACTGCTTCTGCAATTGTCTGCATTACTATATTTCTTGGCCTGGTGCTCAAGTGAAGACAGTCCTTCTCTTTGATCTTGAATGATCTATCATCAAAGTGTTTCTGTCCTTTTATAAAGGGGCTTAGATCACTACGTGTTCTCCAGTATAGGCTTGAGTATACAATCTTTTTCCTCAAGAGAATGGAGGAGAGTTCTGCTACATACTTCTGTTGCACTGTTCTCTGGCCTATACCTCATTCTAACACTATAGTATATCTGCAAGATACCAGCTTCAAACAACCCACCTACAGACAATTGCTACCCTCCCCCTCCCCCTTTGCAAGGATTCTGGAAACCATTCATACCCTCAACCAGACAACCACTCATAATGGTTCCAGTTACTCTATCTGTAGGGACTCAAGGACTTAAAGCACACGGGGAAAAACCAAAACATTTTGGTACAAAAAAGTACCCGAAAAAAGTAACTTACGAAAAGTAATCTATTAAGAGTTCACTGATACATTTCACATGATTCTTTTTTTTATATTCTGTATTCCTGTTCTTGCTATTAAAGAACATTCAGGAATGTTTCTTAAGTTCATTATTATCATAACTGAAATGTTTATTTACCACACATTTCCTCTTTAGGGTCTCTCTGAATAAATAAGCTTTTATAGATGAGAACTGTGGCACGGGGTACAGGACATGACATCCCTAAGGATACCCAAGATACGTACAGCTGAACACTCAGAACTGACAGTAGGTCTGTTGTCCCAGACCAGGACTCTTCTACTGACAGTTTTTTCTATTAGTAGAACAATCTCCCTTTTTAAGTCTGTTCAAAACTCTGCTGCCAAGATTATTTTCCTTTGCAGCTGTTTCGATTAAACTCCCCCTCCCACGTTTAACACTGTCTGTCTGCAATAGCTGCTATCACACTGGAATGGTTTTCTTCCAAATAACTTCCAAAATTCCACAATCCTGTATTTGCCCACATCTTTCTATTAATTTTCCAACCTCCATTTATTTATTCATGTTAAAACAGTCTTTCCATCTTTATTCTCTTTTGGACTTTTATTCCAGCTTCAGCAGGCCTACTGGCTCAAAACAACTTCTCTATTGATATATATATTCATTCCTCTTTCCTCTTGGATTTGAAAAATCATGAAAACTCTTTTTGCTGCTTAAAACTTAGACAATACACACAGGACATATAACTATCTTATTTTAGATATATATAACAAATTCCTTGAGAGATTCTGTGTTTGCTGTACAGATTCTTACTATCATGCTCACACAGGAGATGAAAAAAATTACTGAAGGATGTTTTCATACAGTCGATAAGCAAGTATCCACAGTATCATTATTTGCAGCCAACCTGTGTGTTTATGCTACCCAGTCATAAGACAGTTAAAGCCATAACCTTTCTATACGAGGCCAAGCACAACATTTACAGATACACAGCCCATATCTTCCCAGGAATGTTTTTCTTCCTGATAGAACTTAGTTATCTGTTCAGCTTTTAACATTACCATTGTACATAGACCTAGTAGTGAACAAAACTGCTGAAGTCGATTCAAATTCTTACCTTGTTTATAACTTTTCTTCTTAAAAACCTTTGAAGCAAGCCATGCATTGGTTCCCCATCCCACCTAAGTTGAACCCAGCGGAAATGCTGCTGAACCAGCAGGTCAGAGCCATGAAGATGACACTTCGCAATTGTCCCCAGTAAAAAGCAGTTCTCATGAAAGTAAAAGGCACCAGAAACTCCATTTGCTAAAAATGAACCATAAATCATTTTACTGAAATACTCAAAGCTTTGGCATGATTTCATATAAAAGCGAGAAGCAGTGGAATAAGTAGAAAGAAAAAAAAGCACCAAAAATTAGTCATAAAACATAAAAATATAAAATCTGAACAAATTACATTTTTCTCCTGATCTCTGTTTATCATGTATTATAACACAACCGTATTGTAGTAAAAACATTTCTCCATCCTAAATTCTTTAAATACCTCTTTGAATAGTGCAAGGATTTTCTGAACTCCGATTCTCGAGAGGTGCCAGAAAATCTCCTAGTAATTCAGATAAAGAAGTTCTCTCCAGATTTTCTAAAATCACAATGGTTGTCTTGTTTACAGGAGGCTGTTTAACTGGGACCAGACAAGCTGAAATATAAAAATCCCATTAATGTCTACTTATGAAAATTTATTTTTATTTACATATAGAGCTTTTATTGCTACTAATGCAACAAAGGATTTGTAAAATTTTTTTTGCATTTTAACTTGTTTATAGAAGCAGACTTTATCATATGTTCAAAACTGGAAACATAAAATCAAACAATAGAAAGAATATGATAATGTACAGTAAGAAAAAATGGAAAACTATTATTAAAATAAATTCCTGAAATAGCTATAATGGGATCTTCATGGGTAAGAAGGATTTCAGCAGACTGAAAATAAATGCAACAGAGAAGATAGCAAAGAGCTCTGAAAGCATTTCTTTCATTTACTGGACTACATCTTAAACTTTAGCATGTACTCTTTATACCATGTAGTGATAAAAGGATTCAGATTATTCCATGTTTATAAGAAACTTCATTCTGTGAGACTATTTGTTTGCTACTATCCTCTCTTCAAAACCTGCAATATCTTTAAGAATTATCAAAATAATGAGAGCTACTTTGAAGCAAACAGTAGCACCTGAACCTAACAGACATTAAAATAATATATATATTATTTTTACACATTGCAGATATTTTCCTTTATTTTTCCTGATTTTAATATCTTATTGCCTAAAAAAAGATAACAGCCTTTTCAAGTGCTCCTGTAACACTAGATCCCAGATGAATGCTTCTGTAATACAAATATTAAAACACTTGTCTTGCGCTTTTGTTCATGAGCACAGATGCTGTCAGAGGAGACTGTGCCTTGCATTTTTTCTCAACTTTTTGAAGGTAGTACTAAAGATGGTCTTTAAGGAAGATGAGTAATAGAGCAAAACTTAACAGCAAATGCCTGTAGCTGATGATTGCTCTTTATTTGCAGTTTCCTGAATACTACTGCCCTGTTTTACTAAGAGGATATAGCTGGATAGCAAGGAGGCCAGGTACCTCTTCTGTGTCTGATGGAACATTTAGAGAGAGGAGGAGACTACTCTCCTAGAAGAGGAGATGCAGCAGAAGAACAATGGGGCAAGAAGCAGGCAGAAAAATGGGAGACTCAACCAGCAGCCCAGTGCTGAAATGCAAACAGACTATTAAAATGTCTGTTGCTGACACAGAGTAATGCAGCCAAAAATAGAAACTTTACTAAGACACAGTGGCTAGTAAACAAATCAGCCAATGAATGATTTTCTCACCTGCAGGTCAAACACCAAAGCCTAGTTGACTTCTAACTAAATGGTCTCCTCTCCCAGCAATGGCAAAATGGTATGTGGGAATGATCTCTGGCACAAGCTATCCTCCAAACTGTGACCAGGATTTCCAGGACAAAAAATCCAACATAGAACGGAGTTACACCAGGAAGCATGCTAACAAACAGAATGTAGCCTTGCACACCGCTGTACGAGCCTCTGCTTTTGTTCACAAGCAGAAGTGCTGTCAGAGGGGACTGTGCATTTGTGGCAACCAAGAAAGCCAATGAAAGCTACAGGATGAAAGTGTACTTGAAGAATAGGCCCCACACTGCCAATGCACAGCAGCAGAAGACAGCATTAAGTCTCACTCACTGAACTGTAGTTTTTCGATTAAAAAATTAGTAATTCTAGTTTGTTTGAATAAAACATTTGCTTACGAGATTCAATTTCCTCTTGTTGTTTCTGGTCTGCCCATACTGAGAAGGAAAAAGGTAGTGGCTGATTCTCTCAAAGCTCTGGCTGTCTCAAAGTTTCATCATGGTAACACATGAGAACGCATTCAGATGTGCTGCACTGGTACAATTGAAATTGGTACAATTTCAAATGCCTAAAGTCCAGCCTCTTTCAATACGGAAAGTCAAATGTGAAAATCAGCTCCTGAAGCACAAGGCTATTCCAAGCAGTAATGACATTTACAACATTTATATTTAATGTGAATAACCACATTGAATGAGAGGTAAAGTTAAGATCCTAGAGCCGTATAAGAGATCATAGTAATAAAAGAGAAAAGCCCAGCATTTTTGGAGGAAAATGAGGTCTCACTACCAAGGTTAGGTTCAAACTTTATTGCTAGTTTTTGTCAACAAAAAACCCTAAAACTAAAAACTCACAAAACAGAAATGGAAAAAATTAGAAGCAAGCTGCAAAGGGCTGAAAGCAGCTAAATATCCAAGAACTGCCTGCAAAACAGCAAAACTGTATTTGAGCCAAAATTAATTTGAACGGTACCAAAGAAAAGGAAGCATCATATCACCCTTCAAGCTCTTATATTATTACTATATGTGTAATATAAATGATATTAGATATTATTGCTATATTATTATATGTTATTATTATATACTATATTACTACTGTATGGTTAATATTGTGGCAAAATAAAATAAAACAGAGTTTGAATGCATGAGTATGGCCAAAATGCAGCACAACTTACCCATGAAAAAGCCCTCCACAGAAAATACTGCTTTTCCCTTCACTTTTAGCACTATTCTATTCCTTTGCTTAATGTTCTCATTCACACTCCTGACTGAATCATGTGTCGTCCCCCCCCTTCTTCTGCTTCCATATGTAATTTGCCCATTTTCAGGCACTGACCTTTGGCTACTTTGACCTTTTTTCACTCTTACCAATTACTCATCGGAAATGTACACAGGTACAGCCACTGACCACTCTGAGAATACTTCATTGTGGAGCACCCAATAGGACTTTAATCTACATTCACATCCATTAAGAGAAAACTCTTCATTTTAACAGAAATTCAACTTTGTCCTGTAGTAATGGGTCAGAATACACACACACAAACTAACATTTACCAGCCTGGGTGGCAAAATTAGGCTCAGATCCACACTAAAGTATCTAGCAAACAAGTATATATCAAAAGCAAGTGGTCTAACTTTTAAGAACTCTTTCACTGCTTCCTTCATTCCCAGAAAGTTAGTAATTATAGCTACCCTTCTCATATATTTTTTTTTTCATAAAAACCATTAGAATAGCTGCACTAAGGCAACAATAGACCTTCATTTCTGGTTCAGTAGATCCAAACCATAACAATAAACTTTTAAAGGCTCACAATCAAAGGGAAAAAGGAATGAGATAGAAAAAAATATTAAGAACTATTAATTTTACTTAAATGGCACAAACTTTTGACAGAACTCCCTATTGGACCATCACACTTAGTTCTACCTCAGTTTAGACTCTTATCATTATTCCACAAGCACCTAAAGAACTGTGGGTTCTGTTAAAACATGCAAAATGTTTTAGTATATTTCTTTACTTTGTACCATTACAATTTTTTCTACAAATTACCAAAATCAGTCCTGCTTAAATAACCTTACCACTACTGATGAACAGTTCTGCAAGCTGCTCCTTGGAGAAACCAGTATCCACTTCAACTTTAATGATTTCACATGTGAATCCTGCAGCCACTTGCTTTTGCTGTGTTGAAAATTTATAAATTTGGTGAAACAGTGCAAGCTCTAATTTGTGAACTAATTTACTTTCTATGTTTGTGTTAATACCTTCATGCAGGCCGCTATCTGATATGCTATATAGTCTTGCAAGCTTCCTTCTGGACCATGGAAAATGACATTACGGTATTGTTCAACCTATAGAAAGTCAATAAATTATTCTTGAAAGTTCATAGAATTGGATTTTTTTTCACCTAGATGAGACAGTCAGCACCTAACAGACAAAATTATTTCTTTTCCACTACTGTACTTGATAACCCTTACAAGTTTTAAAATAGGAAATATTTGCATACAATGTCTTGGAAATTATTGATAAATTTATATCCTAATTTGTGAAACTACATGAAAAAGTATTTTGTCATAACAGTCATTAAAAATTGAAAAATTCATGTAGGAAGAATGAGTTTAAGTGTCACAAATACTTTCTTGATTTTGACTTAAAATATGTAAACCAGAATGATGTTAAATTAATCAGAGTAGTTTAAGTCACTGTTAACTTAAGAACTTGGACTAAGGACTTTATTTCCAGTTGAAATGGGATCATGTTATCAATATGGTAGAATAAAAATGATTTCATCCATCTTAACTGTAAAATTATCTCTAAAAAGTCAGTAAGAGAATACATTCATATCATTGTGCAATACTGTTGAACACAGCAAGAAAACTATGGCACGTAACTGTTCTAATAACATAGAATACTATTCAAGGATGCAACAGAAATTATGTAGATTTAAAACTAAATCTGATTTGATTAGCAATGTTAAAACAAAGGATCTAAGAAAGTTAATTCATATTACCCAATTACCCTTACATTTTGAGGTATTACATAAATTATAAGAGTTACAGGAGATATATAATCTAACAGTAAAATTCAAGTTTCAAATAACTGCTTACATTAATATTATTCTAATTTACTTTCCCCTCAAAAGGCAGAATGAAATAACTTTGGAAAGAAATAAGATATCACAGAGCTTTTAATATATTTTCTTAAGCAATTCAGATGGAAGCTATTTAGAGAAGAAAGTTAATGTCCTCATGTGATGAAAGTTATTAGGTTAAGATTTAGGAGGAATTTTATTTTAAAATAACAGCTTTCATCTCATATAATGTTTTAGAAGTCTTGACATTCTTTCACAGAGTAGAAGTTATTTTTTTTTTTTTAGTCACCACTATTACAGAAGTATTTTCATGTATAAATAGCATGCTGAGAGAAGCCAGCTTAGTACTTACCAGGCGGAGGTAATTCTGAAGTGTCTGAAGATGGATCATAGATGCATAAGTCACACTATTTAGGCAGCCCTCTTGAGGTCCTTTAAAAAGAGAAACAGAAAGAACTTTTCTAAATATCTTATGTTTATAAGCATGTATGATGGATACATATGCTTTTCATGCAGTATTCTACAGTGATCTCCTAAAATTACAGGCTATGCAAATTAAAATGGTGAAGGCATTTATCTAGAAACTGATTCACAGGTATCCATGACAAGGAAAATGGATACTGCTATGTAACTGAAAAAGGTAGTCAGGCTTTTATGTGTCAGCATATTTTCTAAATGCTGTAGACCCCTTCAAATCTAGTTAAACAATTATTTGGACATGATATTTCTGAGGATCAAGCAGCACAAGAACAAACACAGTAACAAATGATTCTCAAATTATGTATTCCATATGGAGTGTCCTAACATTCAAAACTGGAAATTATTCATTCAAAATTACCAAACAAAAACACTGTGATATTCTCAGCTCCATTGCTCTTCAAAAAATCCCATGGTGGCTGGGAAAAAATCTGACCTGTTGACCATGAAATGTTTCCTGTTAAAAACAAAAAAAAAGAAAGAGACAGATATTCCCTGTATCTATATGAAGTGTCCTGTGCTCAAGCATATTCATTTACTTACAGAAATTGTGTGCATACACTGACAAATTCGACAAACAAACCAGTCCATGTACTAAATCATTTGAGACATGCCTGAGGATACTAGTGTTTTCTGCCAGCTGAAACACAAGTTTAATAGCTAGCCTGTCTTTACAACTTTACATGTAAAATAAAGTAGAATAAGAAAATTTGCATAGTCTAATGCAAATAGGGTTTTTTTGGGATGGTGAGCAGGTGTAGGGGGGAAGGGGATTTAAGATGAAGCACATGAATTTTCAGAATCCTATACAACTGTTACTACTACAACCACATTTTGGCTAATTTCTCATAATCTTAAATATTTTTCTGTTTTGCCTTGATAAGTGAAGTTACATAAGCCAGAAGTAGTCCTGTTCTACCTATGCTGATGATTTAGTCTGGATTTACTGTACATTCTGATGTACTGTAAAAAACATATGGTGGGCTTTGCTTTGAATTATTTTGTTTCACCTGTAATACAGATCTCTCCTCTGAAGTACTAAATTGAGTAAATGACTAATTAACATAGGGCCTCATAGTCCCCAAGATATTAAAGTGCTTAATGAATTGTACCATACACATAGCTCGAAGTGTTTTCATACCAGCCCTATTCAAAGTTTCATAGCTAGTACTGGTCTTTCTTAGTCTAAGCTTTAAAAGATCCAGAAATCTAAAGTTATTTTTATCTTACTTACAAAGTTTCACTAAATCAAGAAAACCCCCAACTTTTGCTTTTCTTATTACACCAATATTGATACCTAGTTTGACAGATAATATACTGCTTGCACTGAGGCCAATGTTGGATTCTGCAGCACTATTAAATGACAGGTCTTCTAGGCTCCTCCATCCATCAGAAGCAATTGCTTGGAAATGGTTTGTCACTGCCTGACTCACTGCTTTTGAAAAATCATCCCATGACGTCTGTTTGCGGATATTTAAAGCACATATTGTGTTTTCTATATCAAATTCCTCTGTACCACAATGGGCTGGTTCAATGCCACGGACTGAAATCCTTACAGGTACATTAAGAGCATCTGTTGAAAAACAGAAAACCAAGAAAGAGAAAAACTGTAAAACTCCATTAAAAAAAAAAATCCTATTATTAAACACCATTAACATCTAATATTTCAAAGGAAAGCTACAAAATAACTACTGCTACAGAAAAGCAAATGTTAAAGAGCAGCACAGATCACCACCACCAAATCAGAGCAGTAATGAAAAACAAATACCAAGGTATCTATATTTTTTTTTACATTACAAAAAAAAAAAAGTATTATTATGCTTAAATAACAGGAAGCAAGACAAAATTGACTTCATCTTTTATTTCCCCTTTACAGACTAACTTCTTATAAATTAAGACAGCTGGTAGGTAGTGTCTTAACATTTCAGTTTATTGTGGTTGTGTACATTTTTATTATCAATGCAGAAGGGAATTTCTGGCACTAGTATACAAGTGGTAAACAAAGTTAGCTGAGCCAAATTCCATTCACTTGGAAGTGTGAATCCGATATGATAAGAAAGGAAATGTACATGCATACTCTAGAAACAAAATTAATTTAATGAAGTTATTTTAAATCTTGCTCTTTGAAAAATGGAATACAACTCAGCAGAAGCAGCAGTCTATATGGATCATTTAGATAGCTAAAAGTGCAAATGAAACTATCTTCTAACTTCAAAGCCAAAACAATACCTTTCAGAAATTATCCCTGAAATTAAAAATAAGTGCACCACAAAAAAAGTATCATCTTATTATGAAATCTTGCAACATGATCTTAGTTTTCCTTATGAGTTCAGAAGCCAAATCTTCAGCTGGTACAAACCAATGAAGCTTTTCTGATGTCAGAAAAGCTCTCATTTAAACTCATTAGCCTACCATAGGGAAAATATTACTCAAAGGCTTCCTTAAGATGTGGGATTGTGAGAAATGTATCAAAGGCTTACCCTTCTGATGGCTGGACCTCAGGGAAATAAGCAATGACTATAAGAAATACAGAAGGTTCTCTACAAGGAAACAGCTCCCTAAGACAGAGGTACAGTGTATGTCTAAATTCCAGTGCATGTGACCTCTATGGCATAGCTGGCAATCCTGGACCCGTCTTTCAGATCTGCTGGAGAACATCCTCCTGTCCTACACGCATGTAATTCCTTACAGTGGAAACTTTACTGGACTGTGAAAAAGTAGAGGATGGTACCTACACCGCTTACCCAAAATGCAGTCTTGGCTTGTTGAGGCATATACCCAGATGAATGTGGTGTTTCCAAGTTTCCACAGATCAGTGGGAGCAAAAAGGCTAATTACAATTGCACTGATGTTAACTACAGGCTTAACAAATGACAGAGAAGAGAAATGGAGTCCAAAGGTTCTGACCCAATAAAAGCAGTTGGATTTATGATAAACCTGACCAGAGAAACAGGGTACTAGGACTGAGGAAAATAATACAATCACCAATTTAACAGTCTACAGATTCAACCATTGGAAACTGGCTTCAGTCTGATAAAGAAATGGACCACAGAGGAGTTTCTAAGACAAAGTAAGTTGTGTTCCCCTCTGGACCTACAGTAAATGGTAAGAACCTAGATAATGTAATAGCTGAAGAAAAAAAAAAATCAGAAGCAGTACACAGAAAGCCTCCCTATTTCATTGATAATCAGTGAACTTTAGTATCCACAGCCCTACATCCCACAACACAAACACCAAAAAAGTGAATAAATACGAAGCATACAAATCTACAAAGTCAATACTTCTGACTATACAGAGAAATAGAAAACACAAAACTTGTGAGTGGGTGGACTAAGTTCTAACTCAAGAAATACATAGGTCAGCCTGCTCTACAGAATTTTGAGAAAACTTACAGAGAAGGAAGAAGATGACAGGTTCTATCAGAAGAACAATCTTCTGACAGAAGTTATTTATGTTGGCAAAAATAAGTTGTTTGATGTTGTCTCCAAGATTTCTTTTGAAGAACAAATAAACAATCCCCTCAACAATAAATAAGTGGCAAATAAAACTGTCCTCTAAAGAGAGGTTCAGATGTGACCAGATTACTGTCTTAGCCTGAGGAAATTTGACAGCTATCCACCATATGATTTTTCTGCAAGAATTTGAAGAAAAGATGAGGGTAATAGCTTTGGAAAAAGTAATTACTAATATTTAATTCAGAAATTTTAAGAGAATATGGATGTTTGCACACGTACTATATACCATATTTTCAAATGGTTTAAAAAAAAGGATATAAGTCACTTAATAACCTCCACCAAAATTTTATCATATGCTTTTGCAAAATTTGGAGAATAGAAGCTTGCTAGGTTAAGAAAACGTCATTTAGTGGTGCAAAAAAGTGACAACAACCCTTTTAATATTTCTCATTTTTGTCCCAAAAGCTCCTTAGTAAAAACATTTTTATATAGTGCTGATAGAAATTACTTACTTAAATTTTCTAGGAGGTGTTTGCAATCATCAGTAGCAACATCATGCAATGTTCGATTACACTTATCTTTTCTCTCAGCCTCTAGTCCACCATGGCTACAAAGGATTTCTAGACAGTTCTGCAAAGGTAAGAACTGTATTATTTACTTGTCCATTTGCTGCATTAAAGAGTTCTACCAATAGGCAACGAAATTCTTACACATGCATTTCCAAAGATAGTCAGCTATGGAGTTGCTATATACAAGCATCTAAATTATATTCCTCACGGGGTTGAAAACCATGTGTAAAAATATTTTGTACGAGACTTGAAAGTCTCAAATCAAGATTTTGAAAAAGCAGAACTTATGCATCCAGGTTTCCACAGTTTCCAAGCATCAAGTTGATCAGTTGAGTTGAGAAATTCTTAACATCTGACCACTAGTTTAGGTATTTACATAAGGAAATAGAAGCCCAACTATGCATCCCGTTTTGAAAATCTTGGCCTCAATGTTCAAGCAAAAAAGCAATTCTAAAGCTTAATACAGATTAATTAATGAATCTATTCAGATAGCAATCCATAAAACCAGTTTTCACTTTGCAATTTACAAAGTAGGAGTTTCAAAACCAATCATTTTTAAATCACCTTGCAAGCCTCTTCTTTAGCAGGCAAACCTGAATTTCTGCAAGCATAGTAGCAACGCAGTAAAATAACAGAGCACAAAAATTTTGTGGATGCCCTCTTAAAAGGACATGATGTCCTCTTAAGATTCAAAGACTTAAAAAAAAAGTCATGCTCAACAAAAGCAAAAATTACGAATCATTACAAATAAACCATTAGCAGATAAAATTGGAATGGTACACTCATATGGTAACGTGAAGAAATACTAATTATATAGATCCTCCCAAACTACTGGGGGGGGGTGGGGAAGCCCCCACAAAACTACAATCAGATGTTGATTGATCAGCAGTCAGAAGACTATGTCTTGATTTCTAATGATCATCCATTCAGCAGCAATACAGGTGGCACTCATGAAAGCTCTGTAATCATCAGACATGCCTTTCAAGGACATATATCCATATTAAAAAAAGACCCCTTCAGAAATTATACTAGTTAATACTGTACTGATAACCCCTGGGGTTAATCATAGCAGAGAAACCAAACCTTGAAAACACAGAGAAGCAGCTATTAAGTATTTCAATTCAGAACAGTGGCTTGTTGCAGGTTTGGCTACTGTTACCTATTTTGTAGCTGTTCTAACAGAAATAATTTTGTCAGTATATCTGATACTATGACACCTTCCATAACATAATGGTCATTAAAACTGTGTTTCCCTGTGAGATGAAATTTTACCAGACTATGCTTCCAGCACTTGTAATAACTTTAAAAAATTCATTTAGCTCACTAACTTTGCCAGAAGAAAATTATCCAGAAAAAAAGCACATATTTTCTTGCCAGGTAAGTTAACTCTGTCTCTCAAGCAGGTGCAACCAATGGCAAAGACAGCAGAAGGCAAATGAATGAACTGTGAGACTGAAAGTGGGAAGTAAAGAGGGAAGAAATAAGTGGGAGAGAACAAAGAAATTAGGTTTATTTCCTTAGTAAATGAGAAGTTTTGTTGGCTCTATTGCCTACAAAATAGCAGCTAAAATGCCCTAGCACAATTAATCTGTAAAGAATGGCACCTACCAATCTTGAAAGAAAAGGGTACAAGTGCCAGCACTCTTTATATGCAATTATCACATAGTGTCATGAATGACATGTAGCACAGATAAAGAATTAGAGAATGAAGTCGAAGTGTTAACAGTACTGGAAGATGTCTATTATGCTTTCCTTAGCTTCTTAATATCCCAAACATCTCTTAAGTCAATAAATGCATTTAATCAAATTATATAAAGTCTGCAACATCAAAACCAGGACTCTGCCAGCTATATATTGTCTTCATTATGTAAGAGAATACCCTCAACAGAGATCTCATTAAACAGTTGACCTGGAATGTGCTCAGAAACTCAAAACCATGAGTTATTCATGAAAGGTATATGTGAAGACTTCCAGTGTCAAAGCCTTCAGAGAGAACACCTAGCCAAAGCCTCTTCAGACAATAAATAAAGCCTAGCTTCTAAGTTCCTGAGGATTATATTATTGCAGAAAGAAGTGACACACTGCACACTATTTAGGTATTTTCAGACTACAACAAATACCTTAAACTCTATCTAAATTCAGATAAGTGAAGACTGAAATAAAGAGTCTGTACCTGCCTAACAGACACTGGTAATAGAACACTGTCTCTGTAATGCAAAATGCTGAGTTAGCAGTGGCTGGTCCCTAAAACCCCATAATTTAATAAACTGAATCTTAAATTGTGCCTATTTTGAATTTATCATAGTAAATTAATCCAGAAAAAAGCAAACATAATGACAGATATTGAATTAGGCATGTAATCACAAGCTGACTTTTGAAGTCTTCGACTATATTTTCCTAAAATTCACCCTCTTCTATGTTTAGCATCCTCTATTTTCTCGCTGGGTAAAAGTAAAATTTGACCGACAGTTGTCATAAAAAAAATAATCCTTTAAACAGTCAGTGTTGGAAGTATAAAGTTTCTGCTGTCAAATCATTCAAGTAATATTCAATTTCCAGAAATCTTCCTGCTTATCATCAGTAAGATCTGTCCATTCTCCATATCACCAGTTATTCCAATCCCCAAAAAACTTACTCATTGCCTATTAAAAAGGCTCCCCAAAACAACAAATCCAACAGCATATTACTGCACAAATATAATTCTTAATAAATTTCTCTTCCTCCCCTCTCTCCCACAGGAATAATTGTCCACAGTTAGATTGCCCCTAACCATAACTGGAAACTATATCCATCTATAAGTACATGACACCCAACATGTTGGCATTTAGGATTGGATTCACCTCACCTTAACTTTGAAAATATGAATCTCAAGTAATATTTTTTTTTTCTTTTTATTGTTGTCCCAAAATAGGCATTATATATGACAATTCACCCCATTTGACACATAGCTTCTGGAGTAAATTGTCCACTGGAAGTATCTCTGTCTCTGTTAAATCAAGTGTGTAAATAGATAACAAACTTAGATTTGACATCTAAGTTTTAGTTCTTCAAAGATAAAAAAGGAGGATTTATCCTGCCTAAATTCTAGCAGGTTACTGTAACTTGTTCCTAGACTGACCTTAAAGCCTTTTGATGCTGCTATGTGGGCAGCAGTCCAACCCTCTTTGTCAGCATGGTTGATGAGATCTGCAGAAATAACAGGCTTCACTCTACTGGTGTAGTTGTCTTCTCTCGTCTCCAAATCAAAGTTGTCTAAATCAGGCTCTGCAACAGTCAAAGAATTCCCATTGTTTGGCTCTTCATAGTACATAAGGAGCTTGAGACTGTCAACATTACCAGAATCCACTGCTGCATGAATTGGTGACCAGCCGTCCTAAAAAAGCAAAAGCAAAAATCACACTCACACCAAACACGTAGAAAAATGGTTGCAGAACTTATATCAGCAATGAATCTGATGAAAGGCTCTGTTTGGTAATTAAAAAGATAAGCAAGAGTGACACAATAATCCTTTGGGAAGACTGTATGTGTTTAGGGTGGAAGAAAGAGGGAAGAAAATGTACAGAAAGAAAATTTTACAGCTTTCTCCAAGGACAGTCCAACAGACAGAGAATTCAAAATTTTTAGAAGAGTATAAGTGACATAAAACTTACATGCTTTTCATAAATGTTTCCTTATCAAACTAACATGATTCTAATGATCAACAATTTGTTTCATATTGCATTATTCAATTTATCAGATATTTTAATGGTTTCGACATCATAACTTTCATTTCAACTCAAATAAACTAACTTTCCAAATCCAAAATAAATGAATCAAAAAAAATTCAGTGTAATAGAGGAGCAGAGTGTACTGTGAAGCTAATACTTTTTGTGCTGTGTTTCTGGATAGCCTGCATCCCACATTTATTCTCATGTTTATGTCAAAGTCTTAAGAAAAACTTCAGGAAAGCATCTGAAAAGGGCAATGCCTAGACATTAATTTTGAGACAGTCCTCCTCCCTTCCTGCTGTAGATACAATTTTTTTTTTTTTGCCATATTCTCCTATTTGTGATCTACGAGACTTTATAACACTGTCTAACAAATTTGGGTGTGAGGCCGCCCTCAAGGACAGCAATAAAGCACTCTAACATAAAAGGTGGGAGTAAAATCCCTATCTCCATTTCTCCACCTTAAAACCAAGTTAAAACAGAAGAGTTCTGTTTCACACATCCAGTGCTGAAGAAAAGTCTGCAGCATACTGCAAGGAGAATCTGAAATATGCAAAATGATATGAAAGTCACATAATTTAGATTTTACACAATACATGGTTTTAAAACCCCAGAAAGTATGATGAAAAGAACAAAACATTAATTTCAAATGACATGGTTTATTCCATCTTTAAAGAAATCTTTAAATAAATATTATAATGTAAATGTTTCCTAACTGTTTGCAGTTAGTCAGTACTATACAAGGTACTTCAACTTTACACACTATTTTAACTTACACTGGTTTTTACTGTTCGATCTGCTCCACCTTCCAACAATAGCTTAATACAATCGTTGTTTCCATTTTTACAGGCCAAGTACAAAGGTGTCTGTCCTCTTTCAGCAGCATGGTTAATATCAGCCTGATACATAATTAATAGTTCTGCACACCTACAGCAAACAATAAGGTAGCAAAAATATCATATATTTGACATCCAAAACCTCTTTATAACTTAGAACATTTAAATATTTTTTAATAAAGTACTGATTTTATAGATACAGACCTACTTGTGATTTTATCCATCAGATATACACAAGTATAAGGTATAATTTTATACATAGGTATAAAGACAGAAAATCAGGTTACTTTAAACCTGCAAATCTTAAACTACTGTAGCTTCATTTAAAATCTGTAAACGTAAAATGTTTAATTTCACAAGGCTAATAAAAACTTGATGACAGCTGCTTAAGAAAAAAAACCTTCAGCTGAGAAAAAAAGTAACATTTCTGACTACTGATATTTAAAATAGTTTTTGAGACTAGCTATATCAGTATGATTCCTGGTTCTTGTGACAGGGTTGGCTCCCTTTCCCTTCCCAAATCCAGATTTTCAATAACACTCAAGACTTAAGAAAAATCTTAATGCTGGTCTATTTCCTCTGCACTTTAAACAAGGGCTGTAAACAAAGCTAATTCCCCATCTCTCTCAATTTTTATCAGTCCATAAAAAGAGAAGGACACCAACAATAAAGCATCAAAGCAATTAATACAATGCCAAATAACTACTGATTAGTAGACCATACTATAACAAAGAGGATGACAAAATATTTAAACCAGTGTAAGGTATATATGAGAATATAAGAAATTACAGATTATAAAAATCACAAGTATTTTGAGAAAAAAAATCTCTTTTTGGTTATGTTTTAGTCAGAAAAATCAATCAAGTTCAAGATAAAATATTTTAAAAGGGTAAAACAGAGAACTCATTACTTAGCTGAGCTTTCTGAAAATGCTCAAATGAACAGAAAAAATACAAATAAAAGTACTGCTCTACTTTATTAAATGTTGAACATGTATCCAACCATAGCCATAAAAGTCATCTTAAGATGGGCTCATAACAAGACACCGCCATAAAGTAACTCAGATTGAGTTTTAAGTCTGCTATGTTAAAAATACCTGGTTTGTTATCTTTCATTGTATTTGGTGATTCTGAAAATCCTACATTAACTTTCCACCTGAAGGTCAGGTAAGGTCAGCCTGGCCTGTACCACACAGCAAATGATTTTCAAAGTTTCTCCTAAAAGCATTTTCTGATTTGGTGATACTACTGACAACCTGAAAAAATGATCTTTTTTTTTTTTGTTTGTTTCTGAGTATGTAACTGAGGCTGAAACAACAGTATTGTCTCAGTTTAGGAATAAAGTTAATGAAAATGTCACAGGGCACTGGTTAGCAAATCTATCATAGACAAGTACTGTATAATTGATAGTAGTTTAGTGCTGTCATTAACCCTAGATCCTTAGTGCTGCAGTACAAGTAACACAGACTACACAACATAACACCTGAAAGGGGACAGACTATATTATTGCCCCAAATTCTTCCTATTACAGAATTTTTCTGAGCCAGAACTTTGAAGCAATCAAATCCAACAGCCTGAAGCACTCATAGTCTCTCAGATATTTTTGGCTGGCCCCATTATTATTCCATGCTCACTTTTACAGTTTGGTTCATGTTTAGTATCTAAAAAAGTGAAAGCAAAAAATGTCTTTAGGGATAACACACAAGGTAAGTAACTCTAAGGGAAAAAGAATATAAAGTCTGCAATATCATAACACAGCAGACATGATATAGCAAAGTGTTGTGAAGGTAAGTCAGAAAAACAAATAGCTTCCTATTTAAACAAAATCTAAGATTTATTTTAGTGAGAGAATATGAAGAGTGTATTTTTCACTTGTCTTGTCAAGTTACATGTAATTTTCACAGATTGTACATAAACACTGACACATTTAGCTAGATACGTATTTCCGCACTCAAAACATCTAGTGGAAATCTTCTGCCTCTGGATTAAGACTTTCAGTAAAAGATGCCCATTAGTTGATAAGCTTGAAGTCCTCTAAGAAGTGGCAAGAATCTCTGATGATCCTTACATACTCATGAAAGACCAGGAGAAGAATAGAAATCCCACTCATCCTCACTGTTGGGTCAGGGCCTATCACAGTATAATAACACTTAAAGACTCTGACCCTTATATGTTACTGTAAAATCTGTAAAAATAGTAAAAAGGAACATTAAAAGAATCAAAACCTGAAAGATAAGCAAAACCAAAGATACATAAAACAAAGGTAAAGTCTGTAATAAAGATTCCTCATCATGTTGTTTAAGATTTTTTGCATTTGTAAAATAATATTTGGATAAGGTTGCTCTAGAAGAGGTTATCTAATGGTTGCTTCCATCTTTCAGTTCTATTTCCTATGATTCTGTGATACACAGTAAAGCTGCAGAGCAGAAGTACAACATCAGCCTTCAGCTTCTCTGATGAAGGCAGAAAAAAACGAATCATCTGGATGAATTGTTGTGTACTGGTTCTCAGTATAAAAAGACGTCATAATTTTCCAATCATGCTGTCCTAAAACACCAATCTTTATAAAATTAGGAGCTTCAAAAAATAAAAGGAAATTATTATAACTACCATTTGAAGAATGTTCTTAGAAATATTCTTTGACTCATACATAATTTTCTGTTTTTCAAAGTTACTCATACAAAAAAAAACCCCTTAAATCTTAAAAGTCTTTGTTGTTTAAAGTATTTCATTCTATATGACTCAGGAGAATACTCTGATAAATGTTCTTTTGTGTCTGAATATGAAATTCGTAGTTCTCTGCTTTAAAAAATCAGTGCAAAAATAATTTATTTTCTCCTTCTGCTGTTCATCTTGTATTATGGCTGATAACTCAAGGAAAAATAAGTTGAAATGTATGATGCCCATGTAGACCAGTATCACATTGTGGTTGCTAAGAATACATGTTCAGCAACCTTAAGAGCTGCAATTGGAAACAAAACAAATGGAAAATATTAAAACCAGAATGGCACATGAATATGAGTTTCAGTAGATGCTTTTAATAAATGACAGTTAAATGCAACTATACCTAAGAATGCAACAGTAACGTAATGAAAAAAACTATATAATATAGTGTAAAGAGAAGATTAAACTGAGTAATACCTGACAGACAAAATCTTAAGACTTCACTTACTTGACATGTCCCTGAGCAACTGCTGAACACAAAGGTGTAAAGCCATTTTTGTCAGCAGCATCAACTTGGGCTTCTGCAGTCAGCAGCAATCTCACACAATCTATAAATTGAGCAAAACACAGACTGATGCAACAAAACCAAGTAGTTAAAACTACCAGAAGTTAAAACCTGCTCGAGGGGCAACGGCAGCCAGTCTTTTTGACTATACATCACACACCTCAGCAAACTGAAGTAGAAGCTCAGGAAGCAGTCTGCAGGAAAGAGGTGAGAATTGACTCCCTGGGGGCACCACCACTCTTTTGCAAAAGGGGCTTGGGTTGTGTTCTACTGGGATCCAATAGGTGCCCACTGCTGGCAACTCCCACAGTGTTAGGTAATTTACCTCCAAAGCGGGGAATCTGAATTATCCAGCAGCCCCTAAAAGCAGCACAGTCCCACTGGCAGTCATGTGACACATCCTAAATATGACAGCCACAGAGGAGATGCTCACAAGCCATACGTAACTCAAACAACATGCTGGCTAATCTTGTTTTAGGACACTTTGACTTGGGATTGCAATGACAAATAAAATAAACTGACAAACTCAGACATTTCCAAACCACTTCCATTCATACATTTCCAAAATTACATACTAAAAATAGTACCAGCCTGATTCTACCATTCTACAGCTAAATTAAGATAATTAATTACATAGTAATTAGACAGCTTTTCATCCACAAATTGGATGCAATTAAGAAAATACTTTTATCTGCTTTATATTCTTGAAATTGGTTCTAGACCAAAATAAAACAAGTCCTTTGTAGCTGAAACTACTACTTTGAAATTAAGCTCAGCTAGAACACCAATTATAAACTTCTGACCTGATTTCTGAGCAAGTTTAACACAGTCTGTTCCAGCACTGGGTAAGATCCTGAAGCCAAGCTTTGCTAGTGAAGCTTATCTCTAACAGAAACATGTATTTAGAATTACTTAGAAAACTGACTAATCTAAACCATTCCTGGATGTATTTACTCCTGATTCAATTCTTTCAAATATTAATACAGATGTTGTGGAGTTGATTGAATAAATAATTTAACATAAAGAAATAAGATATTAAACCACTGTAAATTATATTGTAATTTAAGATTCTCAAATTTTTAAGTAAGTAATCTGATCTGAAATGACTTTTTTTTTTTTTAAAGTTGGTTGTCAGGATAAGATACTAGGACTTAATCTGTAATATTTTTTTTAAATCATAAAGAAGCTCTCAGTTAACTAACTTACCTAGTATTTCCATTTGTAATATAATACCAATTAAAATAAAATTATATTTTCAATCACTTTGTAACAGAAAAAATACTCTGCCAACAACATTTTTTTAAATCCTTTTTTCATTGTCAATCCCAGTCTTAAACAATTAACTTGAAAATACAGATTCCTGCTTGACATCCAAAGATACTGCTAAAGTTTATGAAGGATGTTGAAAAAATTTTCTTCTGGCAATTTCAAGTATTTGGCTAGAATACTCTTAGGTTTCTTCATAAAGCATATGGTAGCCATGCAAAAGCCATGAAGAATGCACAGAACAAGACTACCTTTCTAGAAAGGTATGGTTAACTCACAGTTATTGACTGGCAGATCATTCAGGTGATAGTTTATCTATGGGAAAATACTGTTTCTGATGAAGATAATTGAAAAGAGCTGTTATTCTCAGGGATAGGTACAAGCATAAGGAAACACAGCTACTTTCATAAGGCATACCAGGTGAGCTAGTAAGCTCTACGTGACCTGTTCTGGTGGCATATCAAGTAAAAGAGGAACAATCCTCAAGAAGCCTAGGTCCTCTGGATGGACTTCTGATTGGGAATTGGAGAAGTGTAATTTGGGTCAGTCCAGGCTCATTAACTCCAGTTCACCACTGTATGCCACAGAAGTAACCAGCAGTGGAGAGGACTGGATGGAAGGGCAGGCACAAGACAGATATGACAGATGTTGTCACTCGGTTAAAGGTTTTGGTCAAAGCAAAAGCAAAACATGGAAGTGTATTAGCACAAACACCTGGAGACTTTACTGCTCTCCACCACAGCTGGGTAGTTAGTTCTTCCAAAACATCATGCAGATACATCCAGTGGCTTGGCAGAGCTGACTCCGTGTAGCTGTACGTCTCTGCACCTCACTCCTTTCTACTTCCCACATCATTCCAGTTTTTTCCTATCAATCAGGGTGCCACAGCCTCCAAATACTCAGGACAGAAGAGAATCAATTATACCATAAATGCATATAATTAGCACATAGCTGAGTCCAAAGTATATTACTGTTATTCTTTTCACATCTCTCAGCTTCAGGAACTCTTGTTATTTCATTCTCTTTTTCTTAACCATCTCATGTGTGGCAGAAAATGGGTCAGGATTGGCAACACAATACAGATATATAGATATGCAGATATATTAGCTAAGTGAACTACTGTACATGTTATTAAGTGCATAATAGACTGAAGCAGCTCCTTCTTTGTTAATGGATCAAACCAAGGCAGCCTGACAAAACAGGCTGTCTCAATCTAGTGGTTAAATCATAAAATTAACAGTTCCTCGTGTTCATTCAAACACAAAGTATTTAACGTATATTTTTAGGGTGAAGTTCTCTCTCTCAAACCTACAGAACTGGGGACAGTGTGTGTGGGAAACAAACAAGACACTACAAGCTTCACATGCTGGAAAAACCCTCAGCTGCAGCTCTCAAAAGGCAACTGTTTCCTAACAGGAAGTCTACACACAGGACAGATTAGGAAAGAATATTTCAGTGCTCTCTTTTCTTGAATAACTCAATTTTCTCTACAGACTGGGATGTAGCTGCTGCCACCATGCTGGTTACAATGTGCTCTACCATTCTCTGGTTATCTGCACATTTCAAATACTGTCACTGAAAATATGTGGAGGTTATACACCGTATACTCTTCCCAGACCCTCTGCAACATGATATTGTTTCTGAAGGTTAGTACTCACTATAGTCTTAACAAGTCTAGAGCTACTCTTTTCTTCTGACCAACTGTTTCCAAGGAGAAATCAGAAAATCTGATTAGTTGACTTAAGAAGAATCAAGGTGTCCTGGATGTTTCCGAATCTATTTAGTCACTAACTCGAGGTTGAAAGTATTCTCAATAAATTAAATCATGGTGCGATCACCCACCAGGGTAAGCTTATGTGTTAAATCTTATAGTTAGACTTGATGGTCTCAAGGGTCTTGTTCAACCTAAATGATTCTATGATTCTAAGGAAAAAAAAAAACAGCCAAAAGACAGTAACATACCACTGACAATCCTACTCAATCCAATGAAAAAAATTTATACAATAAATTATTTTATCCTTCCTAAAATTACATCAGTGTCATTTCTTTCCACCTGGTTAGTTAAAAAAAAAAAGCTATTAAAATGCACTTTTTAAAATAAGAGATTTATTTCTGTACTTTCATTCCTAAGCCTATATTTTTACATAAATTTATTTTTAAGTCTCCACTTCGAAGAGCTGCATCTATCCATGCACTTGGGAGCAAACTGCAAGTAACAAAGAAAGGATTATATATTAAAGTTTAGCACAAAAACCTTTCTGCAAAAATATTATAAATCTACCACTCTTAATTTGCATATCATGTATTAAGGTGACATCAATACTGCTGCTGTGCGATTCTCTCATTCATAATTCACACAGTCCATTTAGTTGCTAAAATACAATGATCTGTACAATGAAGCACTTTTCACATCTTGTCAACTATACATAGAAGAGTAACACTAAGACCTTTGTAATATATTTTCTATCTTAAAAAGTAGAAAATACTAAACAATTACAGGATACATATGCATGTATTTGGTTTTATTATTGTCTTCTGTCAAGTGCCTCTGTTATTTGAAATTTTGACAACATAACAAGAAACCAAATTGCCTTTGCTGTCAGTTAGAGCTGCTCAGTAATTGGAACTGAAAATCAGGACATTTGCTTTGAAACATTTTAGGAATACAAGATGAGTAAAGAATAATTGGGTCAATTATGGTCTCCCACAAACAGCAGCAAGAATAAATGGATGTAACCCTAGATTAACGCACAGAACATCCATTCAATGAGGGGGGGAAAAAAATAAATCCCCACATTATAATAAACTTGGACTCTTAATACTGAATTAAAAAAAAAAAAAAAAAGTGCCACAGGCAGAAAATAAAACAAAGGACTTTCCTAATATTTTAAGGTTCTTGGCAACAGCAAAGAAACTGTCAGATGAAAAGGCCCAGATGTTCCTACTAAGTAAACCATAGCACCTAGCAAGCAAAGATAAAATATACCATTCCAAACAAAGGGAAAATTCCCCCTACCCCTATGCCTGGCAGCAAAATTAACCCTGAACATGTCAGAAAAATGTATACTATCTGCCTAGCTAAGGATTTTGGATCCAATAATTTGATATTTAAAATACCTGAGAAAAATAATGGCAAAGTCTCTCTAAATACTATTTTGAACACGGGAGCGGGATTTTCTGATTGTCTCTAACAAATACATTGTGAAATAAAACCACAAAATACTCTTCAAAGCTGCGGCTTTATAGGCACTGTGTTCCACCTTCTATTATGAAATAAAATCTTGACTTTACTAAAAATTAATAGATTTTTGTCATTGATATTGGTGGATTTCATCTTTAGTGTCCAAAACAGCATAATGATATTATCTGCAATATATGAATCTAGGAGATTTTTACATATGTAGAAAAAATTAGAGTAATGTGTACTGGAATTTTTAAAAAAGCTGCTGTTTGAGAGCCTGAATGTTAACAGTCTGAAAACTATCACTTTGAGTTTGTATCCATGAAATTCGTAACTGTTACTAAGATATTTGCCTCATTTACTAATATGTTCATAAAATATGAAGACTGACTGTTGAAGGGTTCAGAAATGTTACCTCCTCAGGACCAAGGGCTGGGGTAGTGGGTAAAAGAAAAAATATTATCTCAGTATAGCCTAGAGAACAAACTAAAGCTGTTTCATCTAGTTCAAAAATAAAGGCAGTTTATTTTATTTCCCAACACACTACTCTGAAACCACCTTCCATCATTTTCATCGTTGCTGCAGATCAAAACACTGGGGATGGCCTGTTCTTTTCTGCTTATTCCCTGTAGAGGAAAGTTTGTTCTTTCAAATTGCCTTTGCTACAAAAGATATTTAATTTGTTATGGAACATGGGGTGACGATATCTGGTGGCTTTTTAAAAGAAGGGAGTGAAGAATTAGAATTGATGTTCCTGCAGAATTACAAGCAAGAGTATTTTCTGTGTTCCAAAATTCTGCCTCCAGAAGCATTGCTTATATATATGCTATACTATGATTTTTGTTATGTAATTTATACAACTCAGTTTCAATTTCACATTTTTAAAAAACATGCATTTGACCTAATTTATTATTAAAACTTATGTAATAAGCTTTCACTATTGCACATGAATTGCATAGCAACACTTAGTATCACTTACCTGTATGTCCATTCGTAGCAGCAGAATACAAGGCAGAATAGCCATCTTCACAAGAGTAATTAATGTCCAGTCCTTCTTCATTAAGCAGCATTGATAATAAAGTGACATTTCCCTGGGCAGCAGCTTGGTGAAGAAGGGTGGGCCTGCCACCCAGGGGGACAGGACCACCACTTGTTAACAAAGAGGTTAGGGAGGAAGACCAGCCTGTGAGTTAAAGCAATAGACATTAGATGGAAGACACATAAATAAAGCTCTACATTTTCTGTGCTCTTTTAAAAATTAAAAAGGATCTTCAAAATGACAGGAGTTTTTAGTTTAGCACAGGTTTTTGTGATGCTTTGTCCATACATCAGAAGATATTCTGAAGAATAAAAACTATGTACAGTGATGACAGCTGTTAATGCAAATGAACAGGATTTCATTACAAAAAGGTTAATGTGAAACTTGCTATAAACTGTAGCAGCAGCTGAATGTCTCAAAAAAGTTTATATTATTATAATTCAGAACCTACCAAAAGTTTTATACAAATTTTAATTTAATTGCTGATATACTGGGAAGGTTTTTTTAAAAGTATGTAAACAAAGGCTTCCAAAACAAAATACTTATTTTCATATGAAATTTCATCCTCCTTTACAGTCTTAGTGTAAACTTTGGTATTCATATCTCACCTGCAGTTACACAGATAAATTGCACAGAGAGCCCTTAATAACTGTAAGCGCTTTTCAATAAGTTTGCAAAAAAAAAAAAGCAAAAATCATTTACACAAATAATGTAGAAATAAAAATATTGAACTGTACCTTAAGGTAATGTTCCTTTTACTGAGCAATACTTAATATATTATAAAATGCTCCAGTGTCAATGAATTACCAGTTATATAAAATTTATGAGTGAAAGGTTTCAAGTCACCCCATTAAAAATTAGTATTCAATTCAAAGCTTTGAAAGCTTAGGAGTTATCTTGGTTAATCGTTCTGTTCATTACTTATCAGCTTTAACAGGGAGTTTGTTAAGGATATGAAGTTTGCTGCATAAGGCATAGAAAACTTTGTGCATTCTTCCTTGATCAAGGACTGCAAGAGAAAACAGGAGAAAGATTTTTTTATCTTATTTTCACTATTACCTTTAGAAAATCCACTTTATAGTTTTCTCCTGAATAAATAACTTTGTATTCTATGTCCACACACAAGCTATTATATGAGGTTGAAATCTGACAATAACAAAGCAAGTTTACTGTGGTTCTTCAACACCCAAGACTGAAGAGGAGCTGTAGGGCATTACCTCCAGCTCCATCAAGCTGATCAAGTGCTGATCTGACATGCAACACCTAGAACTAGAAAAAGCATGTGGCAGTAGCTCTACCATGTCGGGATGATCTGCTCTGCATTTTGGAAAAACATGCAAGTTCCCAATAGCATACTACAAAAGCAACAGATTTGGGAACGTTGCAAGATCTAGATAAAATTTTAAGTAAGGTCCAGACTTACACAAGAATCCATCATCTGAGCAGCCCCAATGAAGAACACATAGTTTGATCCCAGTTCAAAACAACAAAAATTAATTATTGGAATTTTTTCATATTTGTTTCTAAAATAAGATAAATTTGTAATTTCAAATCAAGTTTACTAGTTCAGTATGTAAAGGAATCTTATTTGAAGTATTTTCACAATGTTAGCTTATTATTCACTATATTCACTATTATTGACTATAAGAAGCCATCACTACAGCTATGAAGTTACCTTATAAATCCAACTTTAAACTGATGATAAACTGTAAAGTTAATTCCATCCATCTTCATATAACTTCAATTCTGAAGCTACCTCCTGACTATTAATACTCTTACTAATATTTCTTTCTCCTGTATTTTTAATCAGAGGATTTTGAGGGTTTTCTGAAGTTTGTTAAAAAATTAAAAAAAAAAAAAAAAAAAAAGTAAACTGCATCCTTTAAGTGGTTTAAAAATACATTTATCTCCACTTCCAATATTTGAGAACAGTTAACTCATAAAATCCCCAAAGGTCTAAAGAATTACTTTTGTTCTTCATTACCATTATAGAAGTGGTTTTATTTTTCCAACCTTTTGTTATTCTTTGAAAATAACTGTGCTGCAGGTGTTGCTATATATAAAAATATTTTTTAAATGGTACTTATGCAGTTTTACTGTCTTGCCATGGTAGTTAACTGGTAGTGTACATAGCTTGGATGTCACTCCAGATTGCTAACATTCTTCATCCAAGATATACTGAAATTATTTGGGAGGACCTGGGGAGCCTGACACTAAGCTTTAAGTATGAAGTTCACTTTGCCAAGCAGTTTTGTAATATTTTTCTGGGTTCCCTTCCTTACTGAAAATAGTGTTGTGGTTTGTTGGGGTTTTTTTAAAGCATCATTAACAGAAATGCCAAAATTAAGAGTTTTTGTGTGCCATATGTGTATCTTAACTTTAATTTCAACTCTTTAAAATGAAAGATATGTTGTTGCAATTCAGTGATGAAATTTATTATACTAGGTTAACATTAGATGAAAACCTTATGCTGAAAAAGATATGACCCAGGTAATAACATAATTTTAACTTCTATTACCAATGTAAAGCAATATAATAAAGCTGAATTCATCCAACAAAATACATCAACATTAGAAAATACTAATAAATAAGGTACACTATTACTGATTCAAAAAGCTAGGAAACGTGAAGCATCTGTGAAAGCTTGTAGGGCATGCAGTGATGAAGGGCAGACAGATAGACAAAAACAGCTTCTGGCATCAGCTTCAGAATGTGAGATGGTTAATTTCAGAGCCCAGATCAGTCCCTTATCCCCCACTTTTATCTTCCAAGCCAATTGTATAGAGAGAATAAATCAATCATTACAGAAATGAGCAAAATAAAAAACATACTTCAGTGAAGAGTGACATAGAAAGTGCAAAACCAAGAAGAAAGTAAAAGCAGAAATCCCAGGGGTATGAAAATCCAACTGCCTACATTCGTTTCCATTTTGAAGTCTTACAGCCATTGAAATGTAGAAATCCAAACAGAGCAGAAGCATTTTGGCACCAGTTCAAATGCTGCTGAAGTTAATGAAAACACTGTCACAGATTTTGAATCAGGCCATAAATGTTCACTGTAATTTCTCTATGTGCAGTCTGTTCAACATTAGTGACAAAAGCTGGTGTCTTTTTCTACCAGGGATGAAAAGAGAAGCATGCAGTACAATGCCCAATCTCTAAAAGAAGGTATTGTCACATTAATTTACCAGAACACAACTGAAATAATCGGTATTCTGATTTTAAGTTTGCTCTTACTAGTTGTTCCTTCTAGAACCAATACACTCTCTTACTGAAGATCAGGCTGTTGATATGTTAAAGCAATCTGAGCTAACTGGGAAACTGTTTTAAAACTAATAAATAGAATACTTTAGTGGTTAGGGTATTATCAATCCCTCTGACTCTACAGTAAGTAGAAAGAAACATGAATTTACTGACCAAAAAAAATAAAGGATTATTTCAGTGTCTTTTTGTGTTAAATGTTTTGCACTGTTTAAAAATATTAACAAATCCTGATCGAAGCTCACTACTTACTACACAATAAAATGAGTAACATTTCACCATGCTGTGCTTTAACTGAAAGTAAAATTGCAATTCTAACCATTTTCTGAAGAAAGTAAATAAAACAGATTTAAATCAACCAGAACATTAATAAAGCTAACTGAATCTGTGCCTACATGGTGTGAAAATGCAGACACAGGAAGGAGGTTTCAATACTATTTGTAGTTTGTGAGATGTTCACCTCAAGAAAAGTCATACTGAAAAAAGAAACTGAAAAGAGAAAGTGATTAAGCTACATGAATCCAGGCATAACTGACCACATTATCTTAATGAAAACAGTGTTATTGAATTTGGTTTATCCTTTCTAAGACAAAGTCTATTTCCACATATATTTATAAAATTTACTTTTTTTTCTTTTCTCAGCATAAAATTTTGAAGGAAGTATCTTTCCATACTTGCATAACATCTGTTGCTCAAAGTTTATTTAGTTCTGCAGATTGCCAGAACACTTGGCCAAAACAGATTAAGTTCCCTTAAAAGACATAAATAAAACGGGATTGGAGAATAAGTGCACTAAAAGACAAGCATTAGTTTGGGAAAAAGACAAAGGAGCTCCTGAATATTTACCTGAATATTGCAGATAAAGTTATTAGAATTCTTTGACCCTGTTTGTAGTCAGTAAATGAGGGATATTAAAGCAACATCTCTATATTAATAAAATAAAACAGTAGACCACTATCTAGAGTTTAAGCAATCTTCCTTTATAAACTTCAGATTATGTGTTATGTTTCCCATTCACGATTGTAAAAATTCACAAAAATCAGTGCCACTTACAAAATACTAACAGAATCAAATGTTCAAAGCAAGGATTATAAGGAAATTAATGAATCCAAATGTTTCCATTCCTTCCAAACACAAGTGAATGGAATGTAAATGAAGAAATGCAATCTGAACACAAACCAGCACAACTTAAAAAACCTAACAGCTTTTGACAAAAACCCTATTTTTGAGAATTGCTTTTGAGAACTGTCACAAATGTCATAAAAAACACAGCTTGACTATTTTGTGGAGGAGTCCTATTTAAAAGGCTGATTGTTCTCCTACGAAAAAAGTTTATACTTCAAAGCACAAACAAAAGTAATAACAATACATAGAGCTATGAAGTCAAGTTGTGGTAATTTCTTTTTTAAGATAGAAGATATTATTTTTAAAGAATAATCAAAAACAGCTTCCCCAAGACTGATGAGTGAGTTCAACTGCCTTATCAGACAGTGGGATAGCTACCAACAGAAAGTGTTTGGTTGTGCGATGGAAGCAGACTTGCTGTGCAGGCATTCTCTACCCTACAGATGATGATACAGAAGGACTGAAGTTATGAGGGACTAAAGTACCATAACTGAACTGAAAATAACTGTTGAAAGTTTGAGGCTATTCAAACGTTATTCAATGCTGATGAAAGTCTAAATTATTCCATAACTGTGTGTCTGTCTGCCTTACTGCACTGCAAGTCAGGCTAAAGTGGGACTTCTACCTAATGTTCCAGTGCTACTGATTGCAGCAAAGAAATATGTTGACAAAAAGATTTATAGGAGAGCTACAATTAACTGAAATGTAGATGAGGGCTGCCTTTGTCCATTTAACTGCCATCAAGAAGATACCCTGCAGTTGGCAGCACATTAAGCACACAAATAAGTCCCTCCCACAATGCAAAATGAGTAGCAAATACACACACTGACTCCAGACTATCAATGCAACCTTTCGATTTTAAGCTTCCAACAATAAACCTTGGCTGATACCTGTTGAAGTAAACCTGTGAGATGCCACACACAAGTATTAACAAAGCCTACAAGTATAACCAGAAGAACTACAGAAAAATGAAAATAAAAATGAAATGTATTCTGTAGGTATGAAGTCATATATTTGAAACTGCACTGCTATCCAGGCAATTATATACCTTAATGTGCAACCACCTAATGCCATAGGAGAATACAGTAGCACTGGCTATGCCCTATTTCCTAAAAGATTCACAAAGCACTGAAATACACATTCCATGGAAGATCACCAGCAGAGGCAATTTTCAAAACATTATTTCAGACTGAGAAAGCATTTAAGTCTCAAATAACACAATTCACAAAAAAAAAATCACCTAATCAACCATCCAACCCCCCAAAAACCCAAACAACAACAACAAAAAAGAGTTTCTTTAATGTATCATAATATGCAGCCCATTTACTTTAAACATTAGTCCTCTTTACCTTTAAAAAAAGCTTTCAATTCAGAGATCTCCTTATGGAAGCAAACTAATTTATAACATTACTAAGCAAAAGAATTCCCATACCCCTGGAATGTGGAAAAAATATAAATGAAAATATCAGCTTCTAGAAAGTAAAAAAGAGAAATGTATAAAAAGATAAATAAAGCAAACAAAAGACGTATAGGAAAACCAAAACATTATTTTAGAGGGAGAGAGTTTGTAGCATATCAATCCCTTTACCTGATGCTGTTACCAGGAGGCTGTCTGAATCACATGGTCTACAGGATGAAGCACTAACAGGGTTTATGGAGGAGCTACAGGCAATGGTGGTGGGAATGACAAAGGAATTTTCTGAACATGCAGGTTGGTTCAGTCCAGGGAAGTGGGAAGGCCAGGCACCCACCTGAGATGAGGCTATGGCTGGTATGGCACAGCCTGCAGGTGCCACAGATAAATCTATAGCAGGTTTTGGTGGCAGCTGAGGTGAGGACTTAGATATAATTTCCTCATTTATTACCCTGATTCCTTGTGGTGAACTTGAAAGAGGTGAGGTCACGGTTTTGCTGTCAGTTTTTGCACTTGTATTTGGGGATCGACTACTATCCATTAAAACTTTAAGCTGTGGGTGTGGTGGAGAAGGAGTTTGAGAAAGACCTGGTTTTTTAGGAGGAATAGGTGGAGGATTTCCTCTGTCAATTCTTGATACACTGGGAGTCTTTAAACTCATTCTACCTACTGGGGGGTAAGTGCCAACTTCCATTGAATGTGATGTCCCTGGCCGTGATGGAGCACTGCTCTGAGGGCTTGTAAATCTTGAGAGGACTTGGGTAACCGTATTCCGAGCTACCTGTTTGGCAACTAGGTTGTCACGACTAGTAGGGGATACATCCCTTGAGGGAGGGCTTTGGGTAGTGTTTCCATTTTGGTCTTGATCATTTGCATTTGTTTGAAATCTAAATCTAGCTGCTTGGATTCGTGGATTTAGGCCTGGATGCCCAGTAGTGTTGGCAGATGGTGAATGCAAACTGTGCATAGAAGAAGTGAGTGAGGAATTCTGAGCTGTGGAAGTTGGTGCTGCAGGGGTGCAGAGGGAAGTACTATTTGAAAAAGGGGAAGTGCTACTTGGTAAATCAGGTGATGAGCCTGTACTTGGTCCATTTTCCTCAATTCTGTTTTGATTCTGTGTAAGAACAGGAGTTGCAGGAGGGACAAGTTCACTAGATGAAGACTGCCTATCAATGACAGGCTTCACATTTGCTGCATTGGTGCACACATTCATTTTTGTATTGCCAGATCCTAGTGGGTTCACTGTAGAAGGCTTTACAGATACAGTCAGAGGCAACTTCTTAACATTTTCTGTGCTACTGTCCATCACTACAGAATCTGTTTGGCAGGCAACAGTTCTTGAACTTGGCTCTTCTGTTTCAACAGAAACAGAAACAAGACTCCTATCTTTGTTTTTTTCTTTAAGAGAAAGATTAGCTTTACTTTCATTCTCCTTTTTTAATTGCTCAATCATTTTGATCATTTTATCTCTCTCTTCTCTGAGGTCACTGGTGTGCATTTCCTCTCTGTGAAGTTTGGCACGCAACTGCTCTCTCTCTGTGTCAAACTCAGACAGCTGCTTTTCCATTTGAGCTTCCATTTGTGTACTCTTTTGTTTCTCAGCTGCAAGAGAGTCCTCCAGTTCAGCAGCCTTTTTCTTTTCCTCTTCAAATTTTGACATCACTTCTTCCAGTTTCTGGGCTTCCTCTACAATTCGGCCAGACAACTGCTTACACTCTTTCACTAGCATCAAAACTACATGCTTATTCTTTCCACGTTCTTCTTCAAGACGAGCTGATAGCTTTTTGTGCTCCAGCTCAAGATTCTGTAACTGAGATTTTTCCATTTCCAACTGTAAGAAAGCATAGAGAAAAATTCCATTAACAAGATGGAAACTTTCAACATAACCTAATATTAAACTGACATTGATATTTTAACTTTTTAAAGTATGCCTAAAATGAGCCTGACTACCCCAGGAATGTAATCTGTGATATCTAAAACAAGTGCCTATAATTTTATACAAGCAAAAGAAAGAGATAGGCATCTGAAGAGTGATTCAGAAACTAAGTAAACCCATCTACTTTCCTCCATTGACACACAAAGACTTCTCAGAGATTAAATGCTTGTGATTTGCGAGGAGGACACTAGTCAAACAGCAACAAAAAAACTGATTTCTTTCTTCCTGCTCCTCCCTTCACATACTGATGAAGTAGCTTCCTATATGACTTATCTGAATGACTGATAAAAAAAACAAACAAAAGCCCCCAAAACTGCTGAGCATTCCTTCTCCTATAGTCTCTTTATTGGTATAGTCTTGTCAGTTCTACTTCATATTTATGTACAGATTGATACAGAAATAACAATTCAGAACTGTACCACTAAACTGCATTTTCTAACTATGTATTTTTTCTCGAAAAATACTTTCAGGTACCTATGAAAAAAAAAAATAAAAATCAATTGCTCACAACATGAACAGTTAATTTTGACTGCAACAGGAAATTGTTTTCATGCTTTTACAAAACAAGAACCTTTCAGAGTGCTCAAAAAATAATCTAAGAAAAGCTGTGGCAAATAGCAGTATATTTAAGATCTTATTTGGAATAAAGGTTTCACTTCAATAGATGAAGGAAGAATCATAGATTATAGATTCAGATTATAGTGTCATGGTAAAATAATACTGATTTCAGAGTTTAAGTCAATACAGTGTCATGTACATATTTACTGTAAACTGTTATGTGGGAAACAAGATGGCCTCCAACAGGGGATTGGTAATAGCTATGGAACATCTCGTCTTTCGGCCAATGATTAAAATATTGCTTTGGCTGTTAGATGAAAACAAACACAAAAGCAAAACTACAGTATAATAGCTTTTCAGAAGCCTGTTGCCACAGCACAGTATTCCCTGTCCTGTCCAATAGCAGATGAAATTTTTTAGCTCTGGAAGCTTTTTCCACATCACCCTAGATGTGTCTACAGTTAATTTTTAACTAAATGCCATTTAAACAAAATCTAATGCAAATACTACTTTTAAATAACAATTTTGTTACTCTCCAGTTATATCACAGAGTAGAGATGAAACTTACGCCATCAAGAGATGAGTACAAGACGGAGAAAGTCTGCAGTTGTAATAGAAATAAATCCCACTTGCTACAACTCATTGTCCCCAAAATAATTTTTTCCCCACATGGTAAGTAGAATTCAAACACAAAAAAATGCTTAGAAAGGAAGGGAAGTGAAATGACAGAGAGAATAAACAAAAAATCCTGCATGAATTTACACTTCTAGATGAACATAGGTTTCAGCCTCCCAACATTTCTAATCCCATTACCTGACTGTAAATTTTTCTTCCATTTTCTTCAGAAGAATGGAAAAAGCATCAAGAGGTGATGGCAATACTAATGTGATATATATTATAGTAATAGTAAAATTTTGTTCTGAAATCATACTGTTATCATAAGAAACAGTGAACTAAAAGAAGAAATCACTATGGTAAATTATACATACATTATAAATGTCATCTTGGTTTCAAATACCTCAAAACCTGTTTAGCAGTGGAGGGGATCCATTCCAGGTTAACCAATACACTCTGTACAATGCATTCCAGAAAACCAAGTCCACCCATTCTTAAGAACAGTTTTAAACATATAAAAAAATAAGGTATAGCATTATCAGTCATTGCTAAACAAACAGTATCAGCAACAACATCTCTTCAGTTATGTTAATGACATTACAGCTGCAAATTAAATTAACAAGCTGTTATGATGACATTGTACTTAGAAATGGTTCCATTCACAGTTCTTCACATGCAGAAAAATCTTTTTCTTTTTTTCCTCAAGCATTTCATTGTTTTTTTCAAAGCAGCTAACAGCATTTGGATGCTTCACAAGCATTTCAAAGCAAGTGGAACATCCAACAGTAACATAGGAGCATCCAACAGTTTCTTTTTTGTTTAAACAGATACAAAAATAATGAGAAATACATACAATTTTTAAGGCTTGGAAATGCAATAAGATTATAGTGAAAATGTTTTTATGATGATTTTCTATACTTTATTATTCCTCCTATTTTGCTTTCAGATCAGTGACTGGTTCTATCATTTAACTGTTGTGTAATTACATTACTTTCAAATAATTACAAGCAGATTTTAACATATAACTGGGATGAAAACAGTTTATCATACTATTATAGTGTATAACGTCCTACATGTTGCATATTAATAAAGAAACCTTAATATATATATATAAAATACTCTATTTGATTTCAAATTGACAAGAGCAGCATTAGTTTCTCATTTTACATTGTCATCTCCTATGTCTATCTCTCACCTCTGCCCTTGTTTTGACTGCATCATCTTGAACAGAAAAAACCTCTGAATATTTACATTTTATTCCTTTAGAGGACAGATTTGGGACTAGCTGTAATTATTTACGAGCTCATGACCCAGCAACAATCTGATTTTTGCAGGGTGCACTATATGCATACACTACAACATATCAGTAACGTAAACATCTGTAAATATGTCCGAGAGAATTTGAAAATGGGTAAAAAAGGATACTGAGAAAAATTATCATGTCCCACAAAGAACTAACCAGCAAAGACCATTTAAAGGTGAGAGACAGAGTACATGCCTTATGAGAAAAGGTCAAGGGAGATTGGCTTGATTAGTCTACTGAAAAAAGACTGTGAGATGATCTAATAGAAACATACTACTCCTTTTGAAGGGTCTTGCAATGATGACAGAGTCAAATTCTCAGTAGTAGCAGGTGGGGCCCCAGAACAAAAGGTTAAAGTGAAAAATTGCCCTTTAAGAGGCTCAGTCTTGGAAAAAAGTTCTTCACAAGGATAGTAGTGCAGAAAGGCTGCAGTATTGGGTTTCAGTCCTCAGACAAATTCACAGACGATCAGATATACTGCTGGTGATACTCTGCTTTAAGCACAAGGTTAGACTAAATCACATCAACGGGCCTCTTCCAACCAACGTGTCTATCTTTCTTTGAGCATGCATACCAATACTAACTTCTCTGCAAACATTTGAGAAATCAAGAACTGTAATTTTGATTATCTGGTTTTGAATTCCCAGGAAACCTCAAAAATAATTTTGATAGCAGCTCCAGGAAAAGCATTCAAAGAGATGGAAGAGGATAGAGACTTAACACAGCAGGTGACATCCGGGGATTAGGTGTTTGGTAAATGACTGACAGTCATTTGTGCACCGCTTTCATTTTTCTACATTCTGGCACATTGTTATGACTTTTTACGATCAAATACAAATTTTATGCAAAGAATGCTTTTAGGGTCACTATATTCACAGATAATAAGTCCCCAAGAATAAGAGTTCAGTCTGAGCCTGCTTAAAGTCCAGTAATATCCAGAGAAAATAAACACAGCGGTACATAGACTTCACTACTTAGTGTAAGAGTGAGACAGTGAGGCAATTTCAAATGTGAAGATAAAGGCATCACACATTTAGAGGAGGAGGAACCACTCTTGGGGGCAGAAGGTGTGGCTGTCTCTGTATTTAGGTCACATTTTTCTAAACTTTGTTGTTGTTGTTACATTGGGTCACCCTACTTTGTGGAACATTTCTAGAAATCCCTCAAAACACCTTCATTACCCTCTTCCATGGAGAGATTTGACAGATGGAGAACAGATAAAAAAAATGTAGAACTAAGGGAAGGTAAAACACTGAATGAATGGTTTGTAAATGGAGACGGTTGAGAAATGTGTTGTCTGTTCCCACAAACCCAAGAAGTTTAAGAGGGTGCCCTGTCCAAATAGCATTTCTAATTGGCTTTAAAAGAAGATGTAAGTCCTGTAGAGTCATGCACACAGCTGCTCAATACCATGCAGTTTGTTTTCAAATCCTGTGTTATTTAAATTTCCTATTTTTTTACAAGGAGTAAAACCAGTAGAATCATAATGAAACACTTTCAAAGCAACACATGTTTTTTAAGTGTGGGGCTTTAAAATTTTAGCTTAAAAGTTACAGACTTCAGAATTGAATGTAGTAAAGGTTCAGGTACTTCTCAAGGTAAGAATCAAGCTGCAAAATAAATTAAGATGAAACTACTTAAAATTAAGATTTAAAGAAAAAAAATCATGTATTATTCTCGGAAACAAAAGACAAGAGCATCCTTTCCTGTACATGCAGACTTACAGATACAGACTTTGGTAATAAACCTGGGCCAAAAAAAGGACAGAAATGGAATTTACATACCAATATCCTGACCTTGAGACATATTCTCACTATGTAAACCCATCTTACATGCATCTATCTGTTAATATACTAAAACCCAGAGATAAATGAAGAGGAGACTTGTGGCCATGCACTGAAACAAGAAACTAATCCAAGTGTCCAGGCAGATGTGTCAGGGTGTCTCCAGTTGATTCATCAGTCAGAATAAGCAAACTTACTTACTGTATGATATGCTGAGACAATCCTTTCCCCAAAATCTCAACTTACTTACAAAGCATATGAAAAATAAAATTAACATTTAAGAGTCCTCAAAAAGAAGGGCTAGGTAAGTACAAGTAACAGTTCACTACATAAGCCATTACACTGGTTTAAGACTTAAATATCATATATACAGTCTAGTATTATTCATTTTTGCTAATATGGTATCTGAAGTCTTAACAGAGCAGGGATACTTAAACTAAACTAAACAACAGCTAAGATAACAAAAAAAAAAAAAAAAGGTTTGCTGATTTAATTTAAGTATGTATTTCCAGCATACTTCCAGTACTTCAATGTGCATATTATTTCCCAAAGAGCAATGACTACCAAACCCAATTTTATGTCAATTGTCTTAGCATTGTCTGTTTTATTTTTTAAACATCAGTATAAAATGGTCACCAAAAAGCTATTTCAGAGCTACTGAAGACATTCTATGCATCTCATACCCACTGAGGATGATTCAATGCCTAGCAAGCATTTCTTTTCTAATTATTAAAAAATATTTGGTCTAGATTAGTCTATTATATTACCACTCCCCTCTCTCCTCTCAAAACCCCTTCCCCAACATATTCATATTTAGATATGCTTTAAGAATATATGGTTTACATATTAGTGAAATATGTGCAACCAACAAACCGTTCACCTTCAAAATAACATTGTTTTACCTTCAAATGAGTTGTGTTTTTTTTCAATATACTTGTTCTAAAATAATTTTCTCTTTACAGCAAATGTTCTAAATATGCAAAAAGGTCTTTTTTTAGAGTTATAATTTATTTTTACTGATTTATGAAACAGAGCTATCTAATATAAAATGCAAATAAATAATTTTATGTTATTTAGGTTAGAACAAAAATAACAGTAGCTTCTCCAGACTTCAGTGGTGTTGGTTTAAAAATATAATATGATGATACTTTCTCAGCTCACACTGAGCTATCCACTTATATACTGCATTGACTTGTACCAGTTATAGTTCATTTATTGAATAATAATGAGCTAAATTAATGGAATGAATGAGGTATGCACACAAAATACCACCAGAAAATCAGCACCTCACTATATATGACAATTAGGTGATAATATTTTAACACTCCTAATAAGTACCAAGTTAGATAAAGATGCAAATTTAAAAGGAGGCATGAAAGAGTAAATCAGGAGAGGGAAAAGGAAAAAAAGTTGGTATCAGTATACCTTCTTTTGTCTGTTTTCAGCAGCAGCCAACTGAGCTGACATTCTTTCTTGCATTTTCCTGCAGTGAGCCATAACAGCTTCTAAAATGGACAGGGGGTTCATACATATTGGCTTCTTTTCTTTATCACCAGCACCAGCCTCAAAGTCTCTCTGAAGAGCCAGAAATGGGTCACTTAGATTAAATCTTCCATATCGCTCCTGGATAAAAACCTCTTTGCGCCGGGCCTAACAAAAAAAAAAAAAACAACAAACAAACAAAAAAAAACCAGACAAAGAAATAAAACTAAATGCATTCTTTGGAGTACATCCACACATAGAAGAGGCCTAAACCACAGGGAAAGTTATGTTACTTATGTTTTTAAAATATTTTATTCAGGTATTTGTTTACAATCTCTAAAAGAAATAGATATAATGCACACAAATTTGATTATAGTCAATATGATTCACCACATAAAAAGACCCCCTTCCCTTCTCAATTCAATTCAGAAATATCAATTTGGAGCAGTTTCAGAAGTATCACAAAAGTAACGTCTTGTAAATTGGCTGATACACAGAGAGGAAAGGGAAGAAAAACATTCTAAAATATTAGTTTCCTATTTCTGTGTATTAAAATAATGTTAGTAAAAATATATGAAATTGTGTGTTTACTGCAGTACCAAAATAAGTATTTTTCAAAAAAAGAATTGACAGTATGCAATTGACGGTTACACATACAGAGATTTTCATAAGTAATATCAGAAAAACAGAGAGGAAAAATACCACCAAGGCTTTTGTGAAATTAAGACACTTCTCATATCTCTCTTCAGGAAGAACTTAATGTCATATTTTTCTCCATACAATTATTTTAAAACACAATCATATTTCCAACTACAGTATAACACTTTATTGTCATAACAAAAAATATTAATAAAGATCAGAGGTACTTTTGCCTGACAAATTTTTGGTTCTTCTTTGGTTCTTTCTTCTGGAAACAGACCAGTTTCAGAGAAGGTATTTTTATAAATTTAATACACAGTACACAGGAAGATCACAGATAAGCTCTGACTTCTAACAGTCTTCATAGAAAATATTGTTCCAAAATCTCAGGCTTAAGACCCATCTAATTTGTGGGGGGAAAAGAAAACCAAATCAAAAAAAGCAAGCAAGCAAGCAAAAAAAACCCAAACCACCAAAAAACCCCACCAGAAAGATCCAATTATTTCTAAAATTTTGTTGTGGTGCTTTTGTGCATATAACAGAAAGCAGAAGGAAGAAAGCCAAACCATTAAAGCACAGATTTTGGAAGAAAATGAAGGCTTGTTACCTTAAAAATTAAAACTGTCACTAGAGCAGCTCTTTAAAGAAGTATGTCAGAAAAAAATAAATAAAAAAGAAACAAACCCCAAACTACAGTGCAGAGAAACACCATCAGAAAGAAGAACCCCTCCGAAAATGGATAAAACATTTATCTGTGATTTGATTCAAATTTGGTTTTGAAGAATAAGCAAAAAAGATAAAGACTAAGCCAATTCTGAGGTACAAAAGAGGAGGAATGATTACCAAATGGGTTAGCAGATCATTTAGAAAGCTTGAAGTTAAACTTGTAACATATGAAAAGATCATAAAAGGTAATACACATTTCAGGGCATGAGAAATCAAAGAACACAAAACTATGTTAGAAAAACTCCCCAGAGAACAACTACAAATAATATACCTAGGTGAATGCCCAACTTTTTCCTATATATTGTCTACAATATTGAGAAGTTGTGGGAGATTAAAAGGTAAAAGAGAATTTGACTGCAACTGAAGTAAGTGTGCCTGCTTATTCCGATGCTTGAAATATTTTTAGCCTATTTTTCAGTTTGATAGTATAAATAGAACTTGGAAATATTTATAAAAAACCCAAGCCTTTGGGGTATAACTTCAGAAAAAGGTTTATAACTTCATTCAGACCTAAAGTCTAGCTAGGCTTACAAAGTCAGGTAGTGATTGGTTGAAGAGACAAAAATAAGCTGATAAAACCTAGTTATTTTTTTATATATTGCCTTGAAAATAACCCTTAATTAGTCTAATATTTTAAACCCTTAATTCTTAACTTCAATATTTTAAAATAAAACGAAATAGTTAGTTCCAAAGGTATTATTAGAAAGCCAGGTGGGGAGGGGCTATATTTGTAGCTCCTGGTTCTATATACCGAAGTTACAGGACAGTATGCAGCTTAGGAATTCAACCTTCATGTAAAGGAAACAATCAAAACCAAAAAACTGATCCTAAATGGATTAAAGTACTAAGCAGCCAAACAAAATGAAAAACCCAAGCAGGTTAAGAATTTAAAAGGAGATGGAGGTACAAACCATATGTAAATTATCAGCAGTGTAAAACCCACTTAGTTTAAATAAACAAAGTGAGCCATCAAAGTAAAGGAAAAAACCACTGATGCAGCAGCTCATCTGTAAATAAAAAATAGAACCACCAAGGCTTCCATTCTTAAATCCAGAAACCAACAGCAAAAAGAGAAGCCAAGTATATTAACTGATCAGAGGCAAAGGCAACCACTCATGACTTTAAGGAAACACAGGTAGACAACCAGGAAATAACTTACATTTTCTATTTTTTTTTCCTATGACCCAGGACTAGCTGTCCTCTCAGCATATACTGTAGGTAGGAAATATGAATGTTCTCTAACATGCATATCAAAGCAAGCAAGGCAAAGGCTCAGTGTGCTCCTTCCAAAATAATAACAGGACTGGGTGTTCAGACTTCTTAGCTAAGGAAACATGAAACCATATAGAAGAGGTGATCTCCATCTGAATGAAAATCAAAACAATCTGCTGGCATTAAGAAGTAGTACAAGAAAATATGAAACCTGAAGACCATGGAAATACTAATAGGTCTTGAACAGCACGTGGCTTGGGATGACAGACCCTGCAGGGATGAAGCTATAACTGTATACCCTCAAGCACAGTCCAAAACAGACTGGCGACTCTCAAACCATAAACAGCAAAGTAACCTCAGGATGCTTCCAACTCAGAAGGGAGCTAAATGCAAAGTATTAAAACAAATGTTGCCATGTTTCTATTCAAGGACTAAAAATATGAAATAAAATGATGGGATGAGGATACATGATTTCAAATGAAGATACCAGAATAAAAGATAAAGCAGAAGCTTGGTTGAAGGGAAGGAATGAGTAGTTCTCTAAAACTTAGGCACTTAAAAGTGGCAGAAACACAAGCTAGTCTTGGGTTTTTTTACATGATTCCTCCAGCCTCTAAACGATACTTCAGTCCCTTTGCACTTCACTAAAGTATATCAGATGGGAGAAATAGAACTACTAGCATCAGAGCATTTTCTCATATCATCCTTTCAGCACTGAATTTTGAGTCATGAGGTAGTAGCAATATCAAGATACCTGTTTTTTATGGCACTTATCTGCAGAACATACAGTCTAATGTCATACAAATAATTAATCCTTTAAAATAATCTCTTCCTAATTTGGTGGCTGTGCTAAAACAGCATTAGCAGTGGCTCATATACTAACTTCAATTGCTCAGCAATATATACAGAAAATAACATGTAAAATGTTGATTTGTGAATAACTAACCAAATGCATTTTCAAACAGAAAATTTTCAAAAACAAACAGAATATGCACCCACTATAGGAGGTAATCAGGATCGCTGCATTGTGAAAGGCGTTTTATAAATTTATAAACTGTCAGCTTTATTTTTCCATACATACCCATTTGCATACCAACTAGCCTTTTAATGGAACGCCTGAGATTGAAAGGTATGAAAAGATGTCCATGGGAAACAATACTTTTTGCAGCCTATGCCAGTGGTACACAAAATTATGACTCAAGACTTAAGCTAAATCCTTCAACCGGTAGCTGCTAATGAAAACTGACAGTAAGCATAAATCAAGGAAAAATATCTAAAAAACAAGACAAACCCCCCCTTTAAATAGTTAATTCTTGACATTCACTATCGTAGTACAGTAAAAGCTTAAACTTCTTTAAGCTTTTGAACTCAGCCCAATAAGAACATCATATTTATACAGAGCTTTTAAATCCTTATACAGGATCTGAAACATTAAACAAGAAGACTTAAATCTCGTGCAACTACTACTTAAAAATAATTAAAACCTAAAGTTTCTTTATGGACAGGCTGGTCTACAGCACTGCGTTAGGTCAAGGATGGACTACAAGTTTATATTTTAAAAAGTACAGTAGAAATGAAAAAGAGGGGTGAAAGATGATCAAAAGGTACAACATGGCTTCTCTTCAAGGAAGATCCAAGTAGAACTAGGACTTTTCAGTGTGAAACAGAGACAACCAGGAAGACACATGCTAGAGGTCTGCACACAGACAAGTAGCAATTGTCCCATGATCTAATAAGGGAAATCTGAGTTGGACACAAATTCTTCTCACTGAGAGCAGATAAGCATTGGAATGTGTTGCCCAGGGAAAATATATAACCCCTCTCACAGGGAGATTTCCAAAACTAGATTGGATAAGGCCATCAACAACCTGACCCATGTTTGACATTAGTCCTGCTTTAATACTGGATGGAATGATCTCTCAAGGTGCCTTCCAACTTAAATTACAATTAGTGATTTCTTCTAGGACTGTTATTTTTTTATCTTGTAGGTGGCTAGCAATCTTCACAAGTTATGACAGAAATGAGCTCTCAGAGGAAGGAAAACCAACCAAACACTTATTGGTGGGACAAGTCTTACGTCTTGCTTTGGATCAAGAAAATATTTTTTTATGACTTAGAAAAGAGAACTTTCAGTCTGTGATGTTTTAAAAAATAAAAAATCAGTACTGAACAATCCTAGGGATTACCCAGCTGTGTGAAAAAAGGGGAAGGTTTACTCTCAAGTTTTCTCTCCTAGAAAGATAAACTGCTTCTTTTATTACTCTCTCAGGGAGCCTGTCTCCTATCACATATACCTCATTCACCCCTATACCAATTTTTTTCCACACCATTCAAGTCATCTCTATGCATCTATCTGCCAACTCCCTCCAGGACACTTCCATCTCTCAAGCTGATCCTTTGCAGTCACTGACCCAATTATCTACTGGCAGATGAAGACTGGCAGCAGCAGGGTGTGCAGGGAGAGGAACAAAAGGAGTGGAGGTATCTGGATGATGGGTTGTAGGAAAAGCTGCAAATCCAGTATAAGATTTTTTTTTTTTTTTTTAAAAAAAAAAAAAAAAAAAAAAAAAAAAAAAAAAAATTTAAAAAAATCTGTTTTCAGTGACCACATTGAGAATTATGAAGTTTAATTAGATTTTTTCCCTCTGTTATAGAAACAAGAATGCTTACAGGGCAGGGAAGCCTTCAAATAGCATCCATCTTACTATGAACTTAAAGCTAGAAGCATTAAAAAAGCAAAGAAAACCAAATATGACCAGTTAATACATAAGTAAGAAATAAGCCCAATAATGAAACATGAAAAATTAACCACATAAGTTATATTGTTAGTTTTCTTTCAGTAATAATCTACACTGATATTAGTTGCACACATTTGCTGAAGTGAGTTTTCATAATCATCTTACATATATCAGAATATATAAGCAACTGTATTTTTAAGGTTAATATTGCATTTTTTCCCTAACATAGCTCAGAGTTCCCTCTTCATTTACCTGCCAAGTTAAGAGTTCAGCAAGTCCAAGTCTTCCATGCAGCAATCGATGATAAACATCAAAAATAGGACTGCATGTCCTACACCATTGTGGAACAATGGAACTGAATTAAAGCTGTCTCAGAACCTTTAAACAAAATTTCCTTCCTTTCAATAGCATTTGTTCCTCTGATTAATTTCCTCTTCCACATATAATTGTTTCAACAGATGTTGATAGGTTTGTATTAATATTTATTCTTGACATATGTGTTAGGGAGTGGTAAAAAGATTTCTAAAACTAACCAGCATAGAAGAGAAGGCAGTAAAAGCTTATTTTATGTGTTATTTTAAAGACAAGGGTGAGCCCTTCATTCTCAATAAAACTGGAAGGGTAATAGATTTTTGAAATGAGAAAGATGGTTGAAAGAGAACATGTTTACAAATATTATTCGGTGGCATTATACAGTGTCTTGACATTATTTTTCTGGAGATATTTAGTTAAACAAAAGAGAATTAACAATGGCTATATATGCATAATAAAAGCAGTACTTTCAGAGATACCTGCAAAATACTGGAGTCAGGGATAGGATGTCTTACTATGATTAATTGAGAACGACTCTAAAGAATGCCAGCAATTTTGTTACGCAATAGGGCTTGGGGGATTTATTGGCTTGTTTTGGGGGTTTTTTGGTGGGTTTTTTTTTTTTTTTTTTTTTTTTTTTTTTTTTTTTTTTTTAACTCAGATGTAGATGAATGCTTTCAAAGTATCATACGAGATATTACTTCCATATTAAGTTTTACATAACAAACTAAAAATGGAAATGTTAACAACTGCTGATGAAATGCTATCCTGCAGCATGATTTTTGTCAATGAACACGTGATGATCAATTTCTCCTTATAATCTTAACTACAGTCTAAATTCCTTTCTTCAGCACTGTGTAAGTGCATACTTATTGCAAAGTCTACAAGTGAGTTACATTTTAATGAACTAATTAAAAATATTTGAATGAAAAATATTTGACCAGTATATTGAAATTATTTCCATGATAAGTATCAAGTATCATCAGACAAAAATTTGTGTGTACACTTAAGGATGAAAAAAAATGGATATTCTCTGAAGAAGACTGATGATCATAACAGGCTGCTAGTTCAGAAAGACTGAAAACAGTAGAAAGAATTGAGAAAGAGGAGAATACAATCAGTAAGTTAAACAAAACCAACATAAAAGTTGATTATGCTCTGATGGACCTAGATAATTGTTTCATACTACAAATAATGCTCTTCACAGATGACTGATCCGGATCATGAAAGAATTCAAGTCTTTTGGTAGAGGTACTAATACAGAAAATATTACCCATTTAGTAATTTTTAACGTAAGGCACACATAGTCAGAAAAAGCCATGCAAATATATCAATGAGGCTTGTTACAGTGAAGTAGGCTGCATGAAAGTGGAGATATAATCAGTTTTTCTAGAAAAGTTAGCCCAGGCACGAACCATTAAAGTAAGAGTAAAAACAAAAAGTTGCATTATTCTCTCATTCACAACAACCCATAAAACTTCTCCAAAAATTTGTAATTTACTAAGTGTTCATTTCTCTCAGAATCACATAGCTTCAAATCTAAGGTTTTAAAAAGCATTTTTCAAGGTAAAAAGAAAGCTCTTGAATATAAGATCACGTGTTGTTTTTACTTTTACAAGGCTGTCCTTAGTAACCTCCATTTAAGAAGATATAAAATTCTATCATTTTAAGACATTGCATTTTTTCAGCATTACAAAGCTCAGTACCAACCAAAAACCCAATACAGTCAATATAAAATATTCTTCACTTTCCAGATACAAAAGGTGAGACTTGGGTCTTGCACTAAGTTTCTAAATGAGGAAGGAAAAAAAGCTCAAGTTGTGAAACATGTGCTTTTAATTAACAGCCATCCAGTGTTATATATAAAGATAATGGCTTTATATAGACATATATATTTTATGACAGCTTTGTTGTCTGATGCTTAAACATTTGAAAATTATAGGCCAATATTTTATATGAAAGTATCACTGTTTGATGCTCTGATTATCTAACCACCCAGGCATTTATTTCTTATAATAATACAGATTTTCATACTGATAATGGGTCTCAACATATAGAAGAGACTTGAACTTTCTGGTTGCTTTAAATAACCATTTGTCATCTTGAATTTTTTTGCATGTTCAGATTTATAGTTTAAATTCATGCAAATCAGTTCAGAATTCCTTGCATGGAAATCTGTCAGCCATTCTTCTGAAGTACTGAAGGAAACCTGACTTCACCTCTAACCAAAAAAAGAACACTCTAATCTCCATGCTTAGCAGTTAAAAAGCTTCTTTAACTCAGTAACAGACAAAAAAATACCAAAGAGAACAGAAAAACTTTAACTAAATCAATCTGTGTTTCTTTCTCATTTACAGTATTTAGATTTACGCATTTCCAAGCTAACCAAATCTCAGTTAAAATATCATCCCATATGACTGCATGCCAAATACACGATTATGAAACTTTAATGAAAAGGTAAGCAAATTATGAGTTTGTAGTGCAATGATCAGGCACACTCAATATGGGTTCACAAAGGGAAAGCCCCGTTTAACTAATTTGATATCCTTCTATGATAAGGTCACCTGCCCACTGGATGAAGGGAAGGCAGTGATGTAGTTTTACTGGATTTTACTAAGGCTTTGGATACTGTCCCTCATGGCATCCTTCTGGACAAGTTGCCCAGCTCTGGGATGAGCAGGTTCACGGTGCACTGGGTGAAGGACTGGCTGAAGGGCAGAGCTAAAAGGCTTGTAGCGAATGGGACGACCGCTGGCTGGTGGCCAGTCCTCAGCGGTGTTCCTCAGGGCTCAATCTTAGGGCCAGTTCCGTTCAATATATTCATCAACAGTCTGGATGTAAGAGCTGAATGCACCAGTTTGCTGATGATATGAAACTGGGAGGTGCTGCTCATGCCCTTGAGGGACAAGAGGCCTTGCAGAGGGATCTAGATAGATTAGAGCATTGGGCAATGATTAATGGGTTGAAATTTAACCAGTTGAAATGCCAGATTCTGCACCTAGGATGGAGTAATTCTGGGCACAGGTGTAGATTGGGAGGAATGGCTGGAGAGCAGCCCTGCAGCAAGGGATCTGGGGGTGCTGGTCGTCAGCAGGCTCACCAGGAGTCCACAGTGTGCCCTGGCAGCCAAGAAGGAAAACTGCATCCTGGGGTGCATCAAGCCCAGCATAATCAGCCAGTGAAAAGAGGTGATCATCCCACTGTACTCAGTGTTAGCGCAGCCTCACCTTGAGCACTGTGTGCAGTTCTGGGCCCCACAGTTTAAGAAGGTTGTGAAGGTCCTTGAATGCATCCAGAGGAGGACAACAAAGCTGGTGAAAGGGCTGGAAGGAACAGGCTTTCTGGAGAGGTGGTCAATGCCCAAGGCCTATCAGTGTTTAAGAGGCATTTGGGCAATGCCCTTAACATGCTTTAACTTGGTCATCCCTGAATTGGTCATTCAGTTGGACTAGATGATCATTATAGGTCCCTTCCAACGGAAATAGTCTATTCTAGTCCATTAACAATACAGACTTATTTGAGGTATAGTAAGAGAATTTAATGTTTTCAAATTATTTCTGTATTCACTGGAAAGTAAATTGTGAGAGTTATATGTATTACCTCCAAGAATAATTTTTTTTCTTGCTAATACCCCTAGTGAAGAAGCTGAAAGAATGAACAGATTTAACTAAATATATTTTCTAGATTTCTAGAACAGAATATTTTAAAGTAAACAGAATACACATCTGCATTGTATATTTTGGATTTTATGCCCTTTATTAAAACTTTAATTTTCCAGCTAGTACTCTTTTTACAGTCACCATTACTTAAAAGTTACCCATTTTAAAATTGTCATGTAAAAGCTTATATTTCCACAATATCTAGCTAAAATTTTGTGCTGCCATTTCAGAGAGAACTGAACACCACTGCTCTATTTTCTCAAACTTCCCATTTATTTGTCCAAAGGGAATGCTGGCTTTTATAAGAGACCCAGTGCTAAGTATTTTTAGCACACTGCTAGAGCTTCTAAAGACAGAAGCCTCTCTCTGGGAGAACTGCAGGTGGAAAGACCTATCCTCCAGTCAGAACAGCATCAAAACAGAGTGGGAGGAAGAAAAGCATGGGAATGCATACACCCAAGCATAACAAAAGTAACTGCTGCTATGTAAGTATTTTCACTAGTGTTGAATTTGAAAAGGACCCCAATCAAATCTATTACCTTATTAATAATTTTATAAATGAATATAATTTAGAAGAATCAAGGACAAACATTATACATTTTTTCTTCAGTAACAGTAACAAAAAGACACATAAAGAACTGTTATCAGTTCGACTTTAGTGTTACCGTCAACAAAATTAACTGTACCATTTATTGGCATAAAGGAAATATCCTGTGTATGTTCCATTAACTAAAAATTGAAAACTTCAGATAACATAATAATACAGATAGGATGAGCCAGTTGGATTTCTCATTGTCATCAACATAATGATGGGAAACAGATAAACATTTTAAATAAGTAATTCTAACAATCAAGTTCACAGCTGTATTATGCAAAGCTCACAGAAACTGAGAAACAGTTACATCAACATGATATTGGAATTTGTTATTATTGTTTTTACAAAGTGTGAGTAAGTCTACTCATTAATTTATATTGGATTATGCAGAAAGATCAAACAAGGGTTGGAAGAATCAAGTGGGAAAGGCAAAATAATTATCCAATAAGAAACCAGCAGACTACTTTCAGCTAAATTAGAAGTTACGTGTCTGGCAACAATAAAGATATTCAGATCTTATGTGAAAAACAAAAAGTGACTATTATCAGTTTAACAGTCACTGCTGGAAAGGACAGAGTGAAAAGGATGCTTGCAATGGAAGGCCATAGTTTTCATACTAGAAAACTAGCCTCACAGTTTCATACTTGTAGTCTCCGACTTGAGGAGAACCTGATAGAAGGATATTTACCTGAGCAGTGAAGCTTAAGCTTAGTAAAACAACACATATACAGGACTGTTTTAATATGTTTTACCAAAAGTTCTGCTTTGCTCAGTGCTTAATAACTCACTTTGGCAAATAGCAAGTAACTCCACAAGAAGCAATGTAACACTATTGAAAACTTATTTTGTCAGTAGCTTCTAGAAGAGGCCTGTGTATGTGTCAAAATACCAGGATCCCTCAGATCAACAAAGTTTATCAGTCCAGGGACTGCTGCTTCTACTCCCCAGCATCTGTTGGAAAAGCTGATATCTGGTTCCATTCATAAAGAAGTTCAAGAAATAAAGGTGTTACTTGATGGAAAACCCAAATACAGTTCACTTGATATCTTTTATCGTGCAAAGAAAAGTAATTATTGTTAGTTATCCATGCTTACAGAACTATTATTACAAAAAAAACACTGAATATAAGTAAATACTCTCATAGGCATCTGAAATGATCTTTTAAATAAGATACTATTCATAAAGCCAACTCACCAATACTATAAACAGTATTTCCAAATTATTACAACATGGACTCTGGAAGTATCAAGGATAAGGTATAAGACTGTCCTTTAGTTCTACAACATTTCCATAAGTACAGTCACGTTTTGCTGTCTTAAGCAGGTTTGGTTATTTTGTTATCATGCAACAATAACTATTGTCTTACATTGTAACCAGCCATAAAATTCTCAAAAATTGAGTTCCACACAGATATTTACTGGAATAGTGTTAGTTTCTTGAATTGTGTGGCAATAAAGCAATGTGTCAAAACATGTCAAGTAATTTCATAAAAATAAATTTAACTGACAAACTAAAAAACCCCACAATACATAAACCATAATCAAGAGAGGGAAAAAAAAAAAGTTGAACTTTCTTTAAGGTTGTGTCTAACAACACTTTTTCAATTAGTTGAACAAAGAGAGTGCTGCATTACTTTAAATAATTTACAGATAAAGACATCATTCCAAACTAAGCAGTGAAAAATCATTTTATCTACTAACTCGTCTGAGGTTTATTCACATTTCATAGTTTCTTTGCAATCAATTTTAAATAGCTTGCAATAGTAAAATAATAGTTTTTGACAACCATGTTCCGAAAATTACAATAAACTAATATTAAGAAAGTAAAAGCTTTAATCATAACCAGAATCACTGGACAGATAAAGACAAACTATATTTAAGAGCAGAGAAAATGCATACACAACCATAATCAAATTTAATAAATGAAAGGTAGTGATCAGATGAGCAAGGACACAAACTGCAAACCACTGCCTCCCCCAGATTCAATAAAAATTAAAATTTTGCAAAGAAATTGCAACATACAAAAATGACAACTGCAAACAAGGCATTACCTGACTTCTATTTCATGGTTCACTTCTGCACTAAGGCCAACAACTGCCATCATACTGCCTACAACAATAACCTTCTGTTACACACACTTTAACATCTTCTGCTCCTCCCTCTACCTAATCACCGTTTTTCCAAGACACCTGCTACAAAACAGGCTGTCTTACTGGCTGCCAGAAACCCCTAAAGCTGCCTTCTGTGTGCTCTTAGCTTCACTCTTTGGTATAAAAGCACCATGGAATTCATATGTATAGAAGTTCAGATTTGCATTTTAAATTCGTAACAACTTCGCACAATTACTGCAGGTAAGGGTCTTCATAATTTATAGGCAGTGTAGCTTCCTTTGACAGATTATACTTAATATACATGTAATTTTTCTACCTATCAGTCAATTTGAGAACAACTAAACTATATGGATGCATTCTGTTTTTCCTGATAGCTCCCATGTTTCTTTCCCTCTTAACCCCAAAATTCAATCTAGAAGTACTAAATCTTGCAGTACAATTCTTCTTAAATTTGTGAAGTATTTTGGGATAAAAACTTTATCCATACACAATTGACAATTATAGTGTTGGCAATAATTCTATTTTAACATACAACTTGCAGAATACAGGCAAAACCAGAGATCACCCCATCACAAGATGCAGAATAAATAACAAAACGGACATGAAAACTCTAACAGATAATCACATTTTCTTAATCAAAACCTCAACCTGCAGTAGGCAAAAGTGTGCCTTGACCAAGTGAAAGAAGCTCTTTTGCTAGACAGAACTCACTGGGAAGCAGACAGGTCAAATTAGGCAAGTATAGTTTGTGAGTATGTACAGCTCTCCTCCCAAATATTTTACTTACTATTTACCTTAGTTTTTTTTCAAGGAACAGCTAATTCATTACTGAAAATGCGAAGTCATGAAGGCATGAAAAGCTCCACATTCTGCATAGTTATTCCAGTATTCTTGGTTACCCACCAAAAACATAATGTTGTTACGATAAACTATGATACACTCAGTTGTATTTTTAAAATTTTGTTTGATCTTCACATACACTTAAAGAATTGCAGAAATGTTACAGAAATTGACGGTTATCATCAAAATAGTTCATGTTTTCAATGAGAATAAAATAAAACTATATTGTTCAGTGTTTAATCATTGTTGGCCAAAATTGAAGACAAGTTTACTACTAATAGCCTTCCACAACGCGCAGCTCAGGATTTGAAATCCAACTAGCTTGAGCAGAAAATGTATTCTGCCCTTCAGGGAGAAAGAGACTCTTTCTAGAGTATTTTACAGTGACCCATCTGCCAATTTCACAAGGTCCATCTGTCTTAAATTCAAGAATTATCATAATGGTAGAAAACACTGGGGAATTTCTGGGTTTAGAAAATGAACATTAGGATCTAGAGGTTTTGGGTTTTTTTTTAAATCTAGACCAAATGAACCTGTATTTCCTGCTATATTTACACAAACAACCCTGGAAAAGGGCACATATAGGTATATAGTGACTATGTCAACACAGTGCAGCACAACAGGAACAAGTGCGTAGAACAACACAATCAGTACTGGGAATGTGCCTGTGGTCCTGCCATTTGGTGTTACTTTGGACTAGCTCTACTTTCAGTTCAGTTTACGAAGTCCAAGAGCTGTCTGTGAAGCAAATCAAAGAAAAATTTGGTGGGGACAATGGGGAGTTTCTTCAAAAGTGTGGTCTTGGTCTAAATGTTAAGGTAGGTTCACTCAAGTAGTTCCTTCACACACACCTATTATATAGATATGTAAAAAATGGCCTTCATCATAATGAACCCCAGTATCTCATAAGCTACTCAGATGACCAGAATTTTCTGATAGAATGTTAGTACAAAGAAACATATTTTTTGTTATTCTAAAATGCAATACTTTGCAAAACAATATTTGAGTATATATACTGTTTTGAAGTAATGTTGGATTACACCATTAGCCTTGGAAATGGAGTGTCTTTTCATTGCAGCCAGTTATTGAAGAAACTTCTGAAGCAAACTGATCATTTCAAAACAAATGATCCCCCCAAAAACGTATTAAAACTTTTTTTTTTAAGACTTGCTTGAAAATACTGAGTTTCTCATGGAACAGAATATTGATTTCCTAGTAGTTCTAAAATGATTAACAGGTGAGCTGGAACCTGAAAACTGGCATTCAACATACTATGTATTGTCTATTTTAAGGAAACTATGTGTAATCTACACAGTAATCACTATACTTTCTAAAAGCTGTTTATCCTTATTTTAAAATCTTGCCTTTTTAGACTAGAAGGCTTTTATGGTAACATTAATAGAATGGTTTAATAAACTTAAATGTGGCTATGAGGTATTATTACATGATGTATTAATTTCTGTCTTTTGACTTACCTGTTTCATTACATTAATATCCACACCTTCATTACAAAATTCAACCACTGCTCTTCAAGAACTCGCATGTCTTGCTAGGGGAAGTCAGAAATTATCTTATATGGATTTTCTACTCAGACTTCATACAGAAAGGATGATTCATTTCCAGCTCTATTGATTAGCCCGCAGGCCTGTCAAAATGCTTAGATTCAGAGAGATAGCTACAATTCAAGTAGAACTACCACAGCAGAGATCTTTTTCTCAACTTTTTATAAATTTAGATAGTCTAACTTAAAATCTCTGAGCAGCTAAATTAGTGAAGTCTGATTTCCCTAACTCTGTACTCTACAGTTCATATACAGTGCTTAAATAACCGATCACAAATCTCTGCCTTTCCTTCAACTAAGGCCTTAAGAGTATGACTTTTCTTACCCAGCTATCTGGTTTTATTGACTACCTATTTCTGAAATGCTTGCAGAAACTGGTTAAAAGATTCAACAGAAATTGTTACAAACACATACACAGAAGTTAAGCTTTGCTGCCTTAGGAAGTCATGGTGAAAATTAAATACAATAGGGCTTTACAACGCTTAAGAAACACCTACAAACAAATTTACCTTGCCATTCTCGTACTGTCCTCCTGTCATCACACACAGAGAATCTGTTGATTTGGAGCTCGCTTAAGGTCTGAGAAAAGACATTGCTCCACAGCAATGTAATTGATAATGTAGTCAATTTTAATTAAAAAAATATATATACCCATTGTTGGTATTAGCAATTCTTTTAGCCTTTTTTTTTTTTTTAATTTCATTTGTGATCTTTCCCAAAAATCCAAAGAAGTTGTTCCAAATCTATGCAGTGTGGTATATTAAAGGATCTAGTATGATAAAAACTTGCATTTTTTGTTCTAATTAATGCATATCATATAAGCAAGTATAATATAAATTTTAATTTCATCATTCACCACCTAATGAAATTTACATATGCAAATATAATTAATAAAAAATAAACAAGAATCCCAACTAAATTGAGCTTTCAAATTTTAGATGAATAATAACCTACTAGAGATTTAACTTTATGAGAGAATCACCACTAAAAGCAGCATTTAGTATTTGTAATTCCATGCTTGACAGCTAACACCAGCACTTCAGTCCATCACATGACGGTCAATGCACTTTAAAAAATCCTCTAGAAAGCAGGCAGATACAGCAGTCACTTTATGGCTGGAGAAAACAAAACAATAAATGAATGCTGTATTTAAGATCACAGTTGTGGGAAGCCAGACCTGTGCTTTGATTATATGGCCATATTATCTCTACATTAGGAATATATTATCCTCTTATTAAAGCAGACATCATTTGGATAATTGAGAAAGATGGAGGCTGCAGCTATAGCTTGTCTCCCTCCTTTTTTAACTATATGCATTCCCAATCTCAATTAAATGGCATGTTATTTGTCATTAAACGAAACACCTTTAATGATTTGTGTTAATCTAATTTTAATTGCAGTGCAACCCTGATCATGGAGGTACTAAAAAAAATAAATTACAGATTCAAAAAGAACCATCATAAGTTACATGGTATAACAGTTATATAAAACCAGAGTGCTAATAAGAAAGATTTCCACAAAGATCACCTCCTTTGAAGTGAATCCTGATGCTGCTCTCCACAGCAAATTAACTGTTGTTAGAGAATAGATCTGGAAATTTGACCCTGAGCATGATAAAGGCCTTCTCTTCCAAGGCTGTTGGTCCTTACAGGGCTGAATTTGTCCAGGAACTGATATTGCTCTGGCTGATAATTACTGTAACTTTTTCAAATCCAAATTTCTCTGACTTCCAAATTCCAGACAGCCAGTGTTCCCCAAAAAATAGTGTTCACATAGAGAATAATTCAGCAAAATACTGTGAGTTCTGTATTGTACAAATCAGAGTATACTATAACAAATTTATACATGCTAAGTTCAAAAAAATCCCTCAGCTTTCTCTGTTTATATCAAAGCATCAAACCACTTTTATAGAAATAGTAGGAGATGTTGACCCAGTTAGATAAAGTTTCAATTGCTGAAGCAGGAAACAACAGCCCTTTTTTAGAAATAGGAATGCTATGTGTCCTTATGTATCTGCAGTTGTGCATATTATAAAGAAACAACAGCATATTGTGAAAACGTGGAAGTATACAGATGTCATCTGCATATTTTTTATGAATGCAGTTTGGATTTGAAGATTTGTTTTTGTTTCAAGGTATCTTGTTTTTTACTTCAAGGTATCAAAACTTTACATAAAATACAATGGGAAATATATAATACATTATGCACAAAGATGCAATAAAAAAGTTAATTTTTATGTGTGACACCTTGGGTTTGATTCTCTGTAATTTATCATGTAACACAAATTCAAGTGCCTTAATAAAATCTATTACATCAACACTATTAACTATACTAACTAAACTTATCTCATCTTCCCCTCCAATGCCCAGCCCCTGGGATGACTAGTTAATTTAACAAGATTTTTCCCCATGATCCCAAACTACTGGCCTCACTTTTTTTTTTTTTTTTTTTAAATTCACACAGAATAGACAGGATGGACACTCTGCACTGGAACAATACAGGTAGACAGATTTTAAAAATTCCCTGGTTCAATATTTCCAAAGCAGAGTAACAAACGCTGAATCTTTTCTACTTTATTCTCACTTGATTGCACCTTTTTGAAACTAGGCTTTAAATAAACAGGAAAATTACACAACATCTTAAAATGCTGAATGAGGAGTTTGTTGCCATCTTCTCTGATGGCTCCTAGCACCAAAAGAAATTAAACTGAAAGTCATAAAATACAAATTAATTTTGACAATATTAGTATTGACATACATATTCATGATACAATGAATACACTGTAAATTAACACCCAGAAGACAAGCATCTGAAGACAATACAATTCTGAAATCCAAGGGCACTGCCTCCCTGTCAGAAAAGCAGTATTACAGCAGTACTAACTGATACAGGGCATCATTTTGGAGATTAATTTCTTTCACTGACAGCTCAAACTGCACATAATTTTACAGTTATTTTTTAAATAAAAGAACAAAAAACCACAGAAGTCACAAACCCACAACACATTCAGATTATTATTTTAGATTTCTATGAGTTATTAAGTTGCATAGTTTACACCATATATAGGACTGAGGCTCAATCCTCAAAAACAAAGACACCGTGTTTTCTGCTTAATTCATTAGAACCCACATGGACAAATTACACTTTTAAAACATATTAAGAAGCATTAAACTGTAATCCTGAAAAGCAATTTTCTGAAATAAGCAAGAAGAATTAATTTAAAACTAGATTTTTAAAGTAATTTGAGAACTATGTAATACATATATATATATATATATATATATATATATACACACACACACACACACACACACACGCATTCTAAACATGGCATAGAAAAAAACAAACCAAAACCAGTAAGGCACAAGTTCCAAACCCATATCTTATCCAGAAATACTGTTCCTGTTCCCTAGTTCTTACACCTCAACTCTCCATCAGAAATCTCTGTTCCATTCCACCAGGGAATACTGTGGATAAGGTGTGGATTGTGATGATATGACATACATGCCAAGGGAAAAAAAGAAACAACATTTGGCACTGTGAGAACCATGCTCCTGTAAAAGTTAGCCTGAAAATAAATCCTACCTATGGATGTTGAAGGTAGGTGTGGGTTTTTTTACGTAACTGGCATTACAGACAGAGAAAATACAACCAGATCTGTCTCAAATCTTCAATAAAGCATATGATGTGGCTTCACACAAAATTAGTGAAGTGGCAAACAAGTGAGGTCAGTGTAAAAATTTATACAATGGCAAAAGGCAGACTAACAGATGCATCAAACATGTCTTGTTAAAATGAGAAATTTAATGCTAGGTTCAGATTAAGACTAGTACCATGTGAGTCAGTCTTTAATTATATTCAGTATTATCAGTTCTTTTGTGATCAAGACTGATTCACTTTAATGCCAGAACTTTCCAGGAAAGGTATTTATGATAGATACATAAGTACTATTTATTGTACAAATTTCATAAATGCTCAGTAAAACCCTGCAAAATGAGTATGGATAAGGGCACACACATTTAGGAATGATGTAGTTAAATTTGAGTGATTATAGAGAAAAATCTGAGATGACAACCACAAGAATGAACAGTTACTTTCTAAGAGAAAATTAAAAAGATCCAGTTCTATAATCTTAAAAAAGGACAAGAATATAATAAAGTGCTTAATAAATGTATATACCTCAGGAATTGAAAACTGACAGGAATATCACTTAAGAGGAAAAGACAACACACATCTTATCTAGTATAGGGCTGGAAATTATCAGGTTTTGACCTATTGGAGAAATTGGGCTTTGAAACAGACCTGCAGTACTAGTAGGATTAAAAAACCCACCAAACACACACAAACACCACTCTCAAACTTTCCTTGTTTTGAAACACAGCTTGATCAGCTTTTGAAATAGTAAGTCTTTTCCCTTCTATGATAAACATCTCCTTCTAGCTTTAAGGATAGGCAAAGTATGTATGCCAGTTTGTTGAAACAATCAAAGTACCAAACTTGACACAATTTCAATGGAATTCTCTTGTTATTCACTTTTATAGAAGACCTATACTTGACTATCTAGTAGCTTGCTTTGTGTGCTGCTTGGAGACTCCAGCTGCTAATACTGCTGACTCGTGGCTTCCCAAGAAGCCAGGAGATTTGAAAGTATTGGATTCCAAGGGTGCAGTTCTTCAGCAGGTATTACTTCCAAGTTTTCCAGTACTAGTACAGCTAACCAGGCAAGCTGCCTGGAAGTTTTGAGTTCCACATGGATTTTGTTTAGAGGATATTACTACAAAATACGGAAACTGGAAATTAAGATGCCGCAGAAGCAAAAAAACCCAAAATAATGCCAAACCTATTTTCAGCATTTAAATACCTTATGTGAAATTGAGCTATTTTTTATATCGATCTATATCAGTTTTCAGAAAATACTGTGTACATGCTACCCATTTCAGCAGGTGCATGGGAATCTGATGTAGACTTTTTATTTCCTGGGACTGCACTATCCTGAATGTTTAATGTTTACTATCATTAAATGTGTAATGCAGTCTTTTTTGTTTTTTTTCTTTTATTCAATTTCAATACATCCATTATATGGTATGTAGTGTAGTAGCTTGTTTGTGAATATAGAAAAAAAAAATGAGTATTCTCTTTACATTCCTCCAAAGTTAGAAAAGTTAAAAGGGATTCTGGATGTGGTGTGCACATTGTCTCCCCTTTTACAAAACCTGAATTGGCAGTCTGGAAAATAAAAAATCCTAGTCCAGACAAACAAGATGTGAAATTGTAAACCAGCTAGATGAAAAGGCAGTACATTTCAACAGATGCATATACCTGAAGGCTAAACACCAAATAATGTCAAAGTGCAGTAAACCTCCAGAAACATATTGCTTCCAGTGTCTTACTGTCATTACAAAATGAAAATTTTATTTTATTAGAGAGGTTTATACCTATAAAGTCTTTAGTTATTAATGCAGGTACATCAATGGCAGCTACTTTAAAGCTCCATTTGCATCAAGTGATCTGAAGCCAACACTAAACAAACTAAAATTGCAGTTACAATTGTCACTGTGACATTACAAGTGGAAAATGTTCCCACACTACTTGATAATCATTACACATACTACTAAAAACTAGTGTTAAGATACATTTTATTACATTGAGGTTTTGCTTAAAGAGACCTTAAAGAGCATAATTTCCTTCTATCCAACTATGAAGTTATAAATATTTTCAAACCACATAAGGCTGTTCTCCCCCCCCCAAACCTGAAGTCTGTTTGGCAGCTCTATTAAATTTTAAAATTGATCCAGAACAGAATAAAGTCATTACAGTCATAAAAATTTATCATCTTTTGATTAAAATACAGTTTTGTTTGGACATTTCCAGTCAACTTTCTAAGCTTCCTTTCAGACTTCAAACTTCTGAAGCAGAAAGCCAACTTTCACATGTGTTCAATACAGCAAAAATCTAATCAGGTACTTGAGAGTGCTGTTAAGAGTATAGAGTATATATCCCATATTTCACCTTTGGTTTTGGTTGGGTTTTTTTTTAAAAAAAAAAAAAAAAAAAAAAAAAAAAAAAAAAAAAAAAAAAAGAAGAAAAGGCGAGCCAAGAGAAAAACCACAAACTTTTCTCTTAATGGATATGACCATCCAATTTTGTCCCTCCTTCCATCTCACAGAAAATGAATGCATAGTCTGGATGCACAAATACATAGACCATTAGAACAAATGATGAATAGACTGAATTTTCCTTTGAAATTATTTCTTCCTTTCACAAATAACAGACTCTACAATATAAAAGAATTTAAAGAGGAAGTAATTTTGCAGTTTTCGCACTTATTTCTCTGAAATTTTGTTGGTATTTTATACCAAAATTACATAGAATTACTGACAATTAAACAAGAACATATTTTGTGATTACTGAGATTTAGTCAACCTAAAACTTTAAAAATCACAACTTATCTTTCCACTAATAATATTCTATGCACAGCATAAAGGAAGTGGCAAATGAAAATTTTAAAACAAAGCAAACCACAACAACCCAGTAACTTACCCGCAAGGCTTCGATTACAAGGTCTCGTGCTTCTAGTTCTCCTTCCATTATACTCAAAAGCATTCGCAATTCTGGCTTGCTCAAGTTATCCACATCAAAGTCTCTTTTCTGTAAGAAACAAAACACTGATGAAGACACTAACTGACTGCAATAGTTACTGTAGATCTGAAACATAGACATATCAGCATCCTAACTATGGATTCCTCAAACATCTATAACTGTCAAAAGTTACGGTGACTTTACTTGTAGTATATAAAGTCGATTTTAATAACAGTCTGATTCATTTTTAGTTAAAGAGCAGAAATTAAAAACCCTCCAGTATGACACTTTCAAATCCTATATGGTTGCAAGGAATTGATCCTGCAAAGCCTTGTGAATGATAAAGGTGAAATGGTAAAGAAACTAACTTTGTGACTAACAGTTCCTATACGCAGCCTCACAGAGACCAAAACAATCCAGCAGACCTGAAATAGCACATCAGGGATGAAGACAGGAGAAGGTGAAAGAATCTAAATCACAGTGCACCTAATCCAGTGCAACACTACCAAGTCATCACAGTATATTGGGCTGAATAAGAATTTCTGAAGCACAACTTGGGAGAAGACATGAAATCTTATCTGTATACTTTATTTCCAGTCCCATTGTTCGGCTGGAGGGTACAGTTCAGGTTGCAGAGGCACTGACAAGTAGCAACAGTATCTTCTCACTCCACAGTTACCAAGATCAGTGCAAGTCTGACTGCCACCCCTCCTAGCAAGGCAGGAGAACAGGTTTAAACTGACAAATAAGATCACTGAGCATGTGCATAGACACTGTCTGCTGGGAAAATCAATATGGCTTCTGTAAAAGCAAATCCACCTCAAAAACTGCTACAGTTCGGTAACAATGTCAGTAGACACATGGGTAAAGGGGATCCACTGGACATGAATATATTTGCATTTTCAAAATGTTTTGGACAAGGTTCTATTTCAAATATTATTACAGAAACTCATATCCAACAGTATTGGATGAAAAGATACTTCATGAATAGAAATATTCTATTCTATTCTAGAAATACCCATATGCTATGGGTAACAACCACTTTCCAAGATGGAGACAGGTAAACAGTGGGGCATCTCTGTGACCAGCTTTATTTAACTACTTCATCAATAATCTGGAAAAAGGATACAGAAGTGGCAGGGTCATCTATGTCATGTGCTAGATTCAGCTGACCAGCTTGATTTCCAATACACTATTCATTTTGAGGGAAATGCTAGAGTTCTTGCTATGATATAGATGTGTCTCCTAGCAAAGCCCTGAGATGCAGATGCTCAGCTGTCTTCAGTATGAAGTAATCAGTTGCCAAATTAGCTGGACTGAGTGTCTAGATATACTGTTTATTTTCCCTGAAGGATATAAAATCTGAGTTCAGCTACACAGCAGTTTAAATTTATCACGGGAAAATCCAATAAAAATTAAAGCAAGTACCATTTCTGCTTTCTCAAGGCAAGAGTAGGGCAAAACAGTTGTTCTTCCCTCAGGCTAGAAGGCCATAGATCAAAACTATGCAAAACCTATAACTATATTAGATTTACTCTGTGTTCCATTTCTACTTAGTAATTAAAACACACAGAGATGCACAAATGGCTACTGAGAACTGTATGCCAAAAGGTTAGCTATTTGCATTCCATCTATTACATTGAATTGAGCTTCTTCATTTATGTCAACAACATGGATCAACAAGAGCAGCAATGTTTCCTACTAAGAGTAACTGTTTTGGGTGCAGGGCCATCCACTCTAAGCAGTATTTCTAGACTGAACAATAGTTATCCTCTATCCTTGTTGCCTGGGTCAGCTATTCCTCTAATCCACAAGATACCTCTTACCCTCCATGCCAACGGATCAAGAAAAACAGCAGGTTTCTCTGAAGGCTGTTTCCCAACATACGCTGCAGCAGCCTCTCACAGTACTCCTCGCAATTCTATACAGTGCTCACCAATCTATGGACATGTATAAAGTAAAAAGTTACTAAACACATGCAGTTCCTCATGTAATCTAATGTCAGTAGACTAGATTTTACTTCATAGGCTGCAGCAGATTTCACTCTCAGCAGTTATAACTACTAAATTTAATTCAGTCAGATAGCAGGACCCACTTATCCACCTTCCTTCTATGAACCACTTCATAATATCTAATTGCTCAAGGAGAGCAATTGATTTATTCATATAACTTTATAACAGAGAAAAACTGGCTCAATTTTTAAGATGGAAAACTGATGCAGAGACACTTTTTTTCAAACACCACAGAAAGTAGCATAAACCACAATTTTCAGCAAGTCTTTTAAGTCTCCATTCAGTGGTTTAACCACTACATTTTCTTCCCTATCAACAAAATGCTTGCCTCCTCTGACAAAAAAGGCACACAAGGTTTCTGATAGACAGGGACAAAGTTAAGAGGGGCATCTGCAAGAGTGCAGTACAAGAAATGTGATCCTACTCTTCTCTCCAAGTCAGTAAATTCAGCTTATCAGAAGGTATAACACAGGGCAGCTCTTTGTCAAAAGATCAATTGTACGTCACAGGTGAAACTTTCCATTTCTGCAGTCTTCCACAAGACATAAATGAAAACACTCTTAAATTCTTAGCAAACGAGAGGCATTCCCTCAACATATGTGATGCAGTGATTAGCTTTTAAACTAGGCGTCTGATCAAGCAATTAAAGTAAATTTTGCTCAAGTACACATCCTGAACTAGAACATATGAAAAGACAGTAATAACAAGCAATTAAAAGTGCTCGCTGATAATTTATAGTTAAGTTATAGATAAACACAAAAAAGTGTTTATAGAAAGACATACCAATTAGTTTTTATATTTTTATAAACTTGAAATAAGAACTAGCAAAACCACTTCATATATGAACAATTCTAGCCTATCAGACTAAAAACCCACTTAGCTGAGCATCCTGTCTCCAAAAGCAGCCAATAATGGATGACTTGAAATCAGTACCAGAGCAAGACAAGCACATAATGATACTTCCCAGAAATATTTTCCCAGCCTCCAGCAATTTTCAGCTTATGTATCTTCTGAGCCAGAAATTGTGATTTTGCATGTAGTAGCCCTTGGCTGACATACCTGTTGTGAATTTGCCCCATTGCTCTTTAACTCTCTATGTAATTTTAGCCTTCACAACATTTCACAGTACAACTACAAATTTTATGAAGAATCAGACCTTTGCTGTCAGTCTGCCATCAGCTACTTTAGTTTGATGCCTTCTGATTTATTAAGCACAGAAAACCTAGTCTATTATTACCCACACTCTCTATGCTACACACACTATCAGACAAGTCTTCACATACATACAAAAGAACAAACAAAATTTCACAAAACTGTCCAAAGTCAACCAGAAAAGACACAAAACCAAAAAAAGTGAAATAAATTTAAGAGCTTTTAAGGATGAAAGGCCATCATTTTTCAATGTTGTTTATGAATAACTTTATGCCAACTGAGGCTTTCTTATCATAACTTTATCTGACAAATCCTGAAACTGGAATGACCAGCTTTTCCCAGTACTTTAAGGACATCTTGTATTTGTTCACTATTCAACTTTGAATCCCCTCACACAGCATAACAGTGTGCATGGCATTTGCTGAAGAAGTTACCACACCTTCTCCCCCATGTACATCTCTGAATCAGCACTTACGGAGCTACAACATAGCTTACCCTAACTGGACCAAAATACATAAATATTTAATGTATTCTCAAACATAGTTGTAAAAATATTTTTAATATTTCAGTAGATAAAGCATATAATGAAATAAAACTATCCTTCCTCTTAAACACTCGCTGCCATCTTCTGGGGATCGAGATGTCAGTCATGGCAGGCTTGCCTGAAGTTCTTATTCAGATGGAGCACTGTTTTCCTAAGTCATAGGGAAAACTGTTGTTTAGATCTAGAAAAATAATCTTCCTAACATCTTCCAGTGGAACAGTAAGTCTTAGATCTCCAGAAAACAAAGACTGCATTAGTAGCTCATGGCTTATGTGTCATCTGGGGTTTAGATTCAATACATCTGGTAGAGTGCCAAGTTGTAACAATTTAACCAACAATTTAACAAGTATGTAACCAAGCAAGCCATTATATTGGTTTTATATCAGACATACATGAATATGTTACCCCAGGGTGACATTTGGCATATACAACCAAAACACAAGAGAATTTTTTTTCCTCTACCTCTTTCAGATTTTAAATGTCTGGTTTATATGATTTATAAGAATAAAGTACCTGAAAAAGACTACAACTTCAGTCCTCTATGACTCTAAGACTCCATGTTATTTTTCAGATCAGTTTTGTAAGGGGTGTGTGTTGCCTGGCAGCAAGTGCACTGACAATACAGCAAACAGCTAATTAGCTAAAACTCATTCAACTACCTGTGCATGCAGCACAAGAAGAGAGTACAGGCAAAATGACAACCTGAATTGCCAAAGATGAAAACAAGCTGTACCATGAGCCAAAAAGAAGACAAAAGTATCTCTTCTGAACAAGAGAAGAACAGTTTAGGACATCAGTGATCAATCTGCACAGGCATTTTCCCACCTCCATCATCTTTCGAAAAGACAGAAAGAGGATTAAATTGGAAGGCCACCAAGAGGCACAGGAACAGAAGGGACTCTATGCCACATGCACAGTTATTTAGAGCAAAGATGGTAAAAGTCTTTAGGGTTAAATTTATCCCACCACCCTTCCTCAAAAAAACACCAAAATTCTTGTGAGGGATCGGCATTGCCAATAGTTTGGCTCTGTTGATCTAGCCCAGTTGACAGTACCGGCAACTTCAGGAGCTTAAAGCACTGTTCATTGTGCTACCACAGCAGCTGTTACAAACTCTGCTGCCTTCAGCAGGTCTGAATAGGTAAAGTATAAAAACCACAGCTTTGTACTTTCCCTAAGCAGAGGCAAAAAACAAGCTGTGAATTAATCACAAATGATCATGGAAAACAAACTTCTTTCTGAGCAGAAAGCAGCTACATAGCCTTGTTAAAGATGGAGCTGGGTAATAACCCAGGACTTGGGAAAGAAACCTGTGGAGCATAATTGAGGGCTGAATTGGAAATATGGGGTAGGGAGAAGTATAAAAATGCTGTACAAGAAAACAGAAAAAAAAAAAAAAAAAAAAAAAAGAGGGTCCTTTCAGAAGGGAATGAAAAGGTACATATCTACATTTGTTATGTATTTTATATTCAGTTCTATTAAATACACACAAGAACCCTCCTGAATTTTCACAAAGATGAGGTTCTAAAAATAAAAAAGTTATTATTAGGCTATACAAAGTAAACTTTTAATATCATGAAGGCCTCACATCTGTCAGACCCATGAAACAACTACATCAGGGAAACACAACTGATTCATACACTTTACAACACCAAGTATGTCCCCCACGTACAACTCATCTGACCAAGTATAAAGATCTGTTTTGACTAATTCTATTTAGTTGCCTATGTAGAAGTATCTAGTGCTATTTGAAACATCCAGGGGATCAGAGTTATCTTTCTGGGACAGGCAGAAACAATTCAGGATTTAAGAGAATAATCCACACCATCTGAACTGGTAGCAGAAGGCCAGCTGGGATACCCTGGAGTATCACATAAGGATCACTAGACAGGACTAAGACACCTAAAGGTAGGTATGAGCTATGTAAGCTAGGTACCTAATGTCACTTTATTTTTAATGGAGAACTGATTAGTCTAGTCAAAACAGCCAAGAAATCAATTCAGCTAACCAGCCACCAGAACTATTTGCTCATGGCTCCACTGACTGTATTGGTCAGATTTCCACAGGCTGTAATACGGTATTAAACACTTTGCATACATGTATACAGTTAAATTTAAGTGTCTTGAACCCCATCCATACCTCCAAGAGTCAGCTGCCCAAGTCACTTCACTCAAAACCAGAGAATCCCACAAACCTGTTTCTAAAACAAGCTATTCCTTCTAAGCACTTACTTCACCAACTATAAAAGGAAATTTCAATACCTAGCTCAACATAAACATATCTATGTGGTCAAATGAATCCTAACACTTTTCTAGTAAGGAAAATTCTGCAAATGGAGAGCGTATTAAAAGAAGTGGTTATAATATCCATAAGTATTCATGAATACTTCAGGGAAAACCACAATTCATTGCTTTAGCTGTGGAAAGCTGGTTCTTTAGTCTGAAACTAGGGTAAGATGCTTCCTAAAAAATTATCTGATGCAAAAATACAAATCCATTTCCACCCTATCCAAAATGATCTTAAGTAGTAAGATGTGACCTGTAGGAATGTTCCTGGCAACAGAAACAAAGACGAAGGCAGAGAAATGTCTTCCAAGGAAAAACAGTGCTGTGGAACTTGCTCCACAACTAGGACTGAGTTTCTTGCTGAAGAGCATATCATCTGATGTTAGCATCCAGGATTTACATAAAATTCCATAGAATCTTATCTGATGGATCATGAGGGGTCTGTACACACATTTAATTATGCCCATCCTTTAGCTCAGTGACTTTTATTGGATTATTCACCAACATGAAGTTACTTGCTTATCCTGCCCTTCTCTTCCCCAAGCACAGCTTCCTTACTTTCTAGGTTTGTCAAAGGTTTTCTTTAAAAGGTATGGGGGAGGTTTTGTTTAGTTGCTGTGGGGTTTTTTTGGCTTGAGCTAACTGCAAAACTTTTAACAGATTCAACATTAACCATAAATATACCTCAAAACTGGGAAATTTATTTTGGAAACAAAAAAGCCAGCCCCCGACCCCTCCAAAATTAGTAAGACACTGACCTTTACACATACCCAGATATTGTCATAGCTGTGAAAACATGTTTGCACTCTATTAACAGCCACAAAGGTACTTAGTCATTTTTTATTTCAGTGCAAGTTAGGCAACTAAGTCTTTTTTTTTTTTTTAAATGGATCTAGGCCCACAACCATTCAATAACCATGTTTAAACTCTTACTTAAATTTAACAGGTAATTTCCATTCAGAAAGTAGCTTTCAGATAAGTCCCTTCTAAGGTAAGTAGTATATATAATTAGATCCAGATACAGGCACACATTGTTGAAGCTATATTTAGAAGTTTTCCAGAGGCTATCTTGAAATCTTCCAGAATTTTACACCTTACCTTGTGCTACAATATAACCAAAAATTCAATGCCCAAGAAAGCTTTAGTTTACCTATCACAGAGGCAGTACCTTTTCCCTAAGTCTGCTTGACACCTTCCATTTACATATTCAAGGCTACACAGGTATTGTAAATCAACTGATCCCTTTCTCTGGTATGAGTAGAAATGGGTGTGGAGGCAGAACTCAAACTGCTGTCTTCCAGAGCTCTTTCCTTCCTGTCCCAATTTCCATCTCTATTCCTATCTTGCTATATCACCTCTGAGGCCAAAGCAACACTTAAACAAGTGAAGTCAAAGCAGTTTGAAAAACAACAGGACATACTGCATCCTACAGATTTGCACCTCCATGCCACTTTCACACACCTGTCTCACAGCATTGCCCCTCTGCACTTCACCTTTAATGACAGACAGTGTGAGAAATCCACATTTGGAAGAGAAAGAAACATTTACAAAGGGGACTACATTCAGTGGCTTTCTTTTCTCATCCCTCAGGACCTTCACAAGGGAAGAGAGACTGTGCTGCAGATTGTGGAGTAGAAGACACAGGAAAGGCAACACTGCAGTTTGGAGTAGGGGGAGGAGATACAGAGGTCTGAAGTATGTCACTGCAAGATGGATCATCACAGAGGAGCAGCAGGACTAAGACAGAATTGTGCTGCCCTTGCATCTCACCTACATGTTGGAACGCCATAACAGCTTCACATATCTGACAAGATGAAAATAACTTCTCCAAACAGTAACACTACACTGAGAACTTGTATTCAGATGAGGACAGTGGTAGTTAATCAATGTCCTTTTACAAGTGACCATTTTCCTGGATGTAATCCCTAGTAAGAGATATAGTCTTTGCTTTTTCAAAGGGTTATGGTCTCATTTTCTGCTAGTTGCAATATTTTTCAGATAAGAATCATTCCAACTGATCTAAATCAGCCTGTATAATTGATCTGAACAAACCATTATTTAGCATTTCACTATATTGACTAGATGGCAGTTCTACTACAAGCATTCTTGCAGATCAATAGATAGTGAATATACCAAGCTAAGCATAATATCCTACACAATGTCACTACAAAGTGTCATGGAATTTCTCTCAGTTTATCTTTTTTTATTTTTTTAAATACTGACAGTTTTTTTCAGTAGTGCAACTTTTTTTGTACTGTTATGTGACCCACAACAACCCAGACTGATCCTTCTGGGTATGCACAGATCACTCTCAATGAAATTTTGACCAACGAAGATGGCAGCAAAATCCCTACTCACTTTAAAGGAGCCAAGATTCCACACTACCGGTATCCTCTATATGTACAGCTTTACAGAAAAGTAACATTTATGCTTTTGATCACTGGTCAAGGAAAAAAAATATCCAAAATAAAAATCATCAAACCCAGTAATTTTACTGAATAGTTTTAAGAAACTTCATGATTGATACAACAGGCTTTGCATAGGCTTTGTTAAAGCTACACTGAAGCCATAACATATGACAAGCCAGACCTCTATGCACAGCAGGCTGATGTTCAATGAAAAGACTGTCAAATTGGATTATTTCTTGCTATTATATAATCATTATTGGTAAACATTATGCACATGGAAGTCATTCAGCAATGTTTTAAAATACACACATATGTTTTCCCTCAATTCTAGTCCAAATTGCACCAACACAATTTCACTGCCTTCAGTGCAATCAAGCTGTGCAGGTATGAAAAAGAACCAGAACCACTCCCCTGTCATTTTTCCTTGTCATCCTTACCACAATAAAAATACCAATATTTTGTGGGAAAGAAGTGGTGGGCTTACCAATGCTGTGCTCTATACAAGGAAGCTCAGAATGACAAGATTATCAGCTTTGCTCCTAAACGTAACACACCATAGAACAGTCTAGGCTTTTTCAGTCAAATTCCCTGGTGAATGTAAAAAAAGGAGGGAGGAGGGCACTTTTAATCCTTCTCTACAGTGCTTCTAAAAGCAGCAAAAAAAGTCTTCTTTTTCCCAGTGATTTGCTGATAGTGTATCAAGATGCAATAGCAAAAACCCTGCTGTACCATTCTGTCATACATCTCCTGCTTACACCATAAAATTTACACATTAACATATTACTATCACAAATACTGTTAGCTTTTTACTGCACCACTTTTGCAACCAGGATTCTGAGAACTGAAAAAAAAAATAAAATCTAAAACTGTACTGAAAATAATAATTCTTTATAAGCTGAAGTTTAGCATGATTCACAACCTAGTTATCTGGATGCTTACTGGCATCCTAAGGGTAAACAAAATGATCCAATTCATAATTCTGTATCTTGAGTTTAAAGACAGAAAATAAGCTATTCATATTAACTCTTCAAAAGGAATATTGGAGCACTGTATAAATATGTTTGTTAAATCTTTTCATTGCACAGAGGAGTTCTTTTTACTTTCCTGTACAAAAGATAAAATGAAATCAACAGTACAACACCTGTATCTGCAAGGAAAAAAATATGAAAAGGAATATTAAATATTTAATGACTGAAGGCAGACAGAAAGTAGTGATTTTTATTTTAATTACTTTAGTTATTACTTTTGTTAGGGAGCAATACACAGATTACTTCCTAGTATCTCTTCAGTTTTAGAAAAATACTTTAAAAGCAGCATGCAGTGTAAAGCTGTTGCTCCTACCTTCCACAATGAGAACACCAAATTGCATGAGTGGCTTACACTGCACTGCCTAACAGGACACTATTGGAGTGCTTTTTGATTACAGCTACTCATTGAATTTTTAAAATTGAAACTTAAGGCAGCAATAATATGAGTATACTACAGAATTTAGTATTAACTTTTTTTTTTCCTCAAAATGAGGGCTTTCAAGTATTTAATAGTCTGGTTTTATGAATTCTTACCTTAATATTCATTTATATCATGGTTATGTCATTGTTTTAAAAGTCAGTGCTGTTATAAATATTCACTGGGTAAGGTTAACTTTTTTTAAGTAAAGCTCAACTGCCACAACATTGCAGAAGTTAAAACATGTAAGGAAGGTTAAATGCACGGTTGGAACTGGGTTTCAGATAAGAATGAATGCCTCTTTGAAATACAAAAAAATAATAAAAAAAACCTGTCAGCAATCACCTCAATTTCACAGAGACTAGTGCCGCCCCCTCGCCCCCCCTTCGGGGGTCATCACCTTCAGAAACGATCCTACGCAAACAGTGCACCACAGCGGTTTTACTGCCCTAAACTCTGCATGTCGCTCGAGGCCGAGCACTTAGAGCCCCGTTTCGGACCTGGCCACCCCGCTCTCACGACGGCTGTCAGCCAGGCGATTAACACGGGTTGATTAGCCCCGGTGGGTCCCCAGGCAGGTATGACCACGCCAGGACTGCGATGCGCCGGGCGAGGGAGAGCTGCCGGGCTGAGAGGGGTCTGCCACTGCACGGGTGGGGAGCCGAGGACCCCCAAAGGAGAAGGCCGCCCCAGGGCATGAACCCCCGCTCCCCTCCCAGGGGTCGGGCCGGTGAGCAGGAGAGAGGAGCCCAACCGCTCGCCCAGGGGTGCGCAGCCTCCACCCGACACCGTTTTAACTGGCGCCGAAAAGGCCACACGATGGGAGGGAGAAAGCGAGCTCCTTGCGGGCCCGGCAAAGGGTTAAAGACCAAATATTCCCCCGGCCCTGGTGTGACAGGTCCCACCGCCCCGGCCGCTGTCACCACCTCAGCCCGCCCGGAGAGACGGGGCGCAGCCGCCCTCACTGTGGCAAGCGACGGGAAAAGGGGGGTGGGTGCGAGAGAGAACGGGGAGCGGAGACACACGCACACACCCCGCCCCAGCTCCGTGCCCCCTCACGGGCGCCGCACGCCGACCCCGCGCCGGGGCAGCGGGAAGGAAGGAACAATGGGGGAGAGAACCCGCCGCCCCCACTGAAGGGAAGAGAGAGGCCGGCAGGGAGGGAGACCCCGCGCCCGTCTCTCTTCTCCCCCGGGGCGGGACGTGGCTTGGCTGCGGAGACCCGTCGCAGCGGAGACC